>NW_012267261.1:13702265-13876577 GCF_000151885.1 Dipodomys ordii
TGAGCATTTCTTCATGTGTCTACTGGCCATCCTTCTTTCCTCTTCAGAGAAGTTTCTCTTTAAGCTTTTAGCCCAGTTATTAATTGGGCAGTTGTTCCTTTAAGGATTTGTTGTTGGGGGATTTACTATTTGAGTTCCAGGTATATTTTAGATATGAGACCCTTGTCCGTTATGTGGATAGTGAAGATCTTCTCTCAATTTGTGGGCTTTCTATTGATCTTGCTAGCTATGTCCTTTGCCATGCAGAAGCTCCGCAATTTCATGCAATCCCATTTGTCCTACCTTTCTTTGATTTGTTGTGTTTCTGGGTCTCTATTAAGAAAATTTTGTCCTGTGCTAAGTAGCCTTAGAGTTTCTCCTATTCTGTCCTGTAATGTTTTCAGGGTGTCTGCTTTTATTTTGAGGTCTTTGATCCATTTGGAGTTGATTCTGGTGTGGGGTGATATATAAGGATCTAACTTTAGTTTTCTACAGGGGATTAACCAATTTTTCCAGCACCATTTACTGAAGAGGCTGTCTTTCTTCCATTCTATTGTTTTTTAGCTCCTTTATCAAAGATTAGGTGGCTACAGGTCCATAATTTCTTTTTTCAAAGTTCCCCCACATAATAAAGGATGTGTATGATAAAAGGCTTGTAAGAAGAATATCTCCTTTTTAGACTGGGGGAAAAAAGCAAGAAGGAAAAAACATGTAGCTTTTTGTATGTTTCATTTAACAGATGAATAATGTGAAAAATTAAGGGTTATCATTGCTGCATGAAGAACCAAAATCTAGCCTTGAGTGTCCATTTTCTAGGTTCAGTGTAGTGACCAGGGCAGACCTCAGAAATCTGAATTGCACTGTCAGAGAGAAAATTTAATTTCAACTGAGGACAAACTAAGTTTAGCCATCTTTTTCTTATTTGAGTGAATATATATATATATATATATATATATATATATATATATATATATAAATTAGAGATACATTGAAGAAAACCTACAACCATAGTTGAGAACTTATGAAGGCTTGGGAAATAGTAGTATAAGGAGTAATTCTCAAAACAATAGGCCTTTGCATTTGTTTTCATCCAGAATTTTTCTTTTTTTTTTTTTTGGGTCCGGTTGTGGGCCTGAACTCTGGGCCTGGGTGCTGTCCCTCAGCTCTTCAGCTCAAGGCTAGTGCTCTATCACTTGAGCCACAGCGCCACTTCTATTTTTTTTTTTCTGCTTATGTGTTGCTGAGGAATTGAACCCAGGGCCTCAGGCATGCAAGGCAAGCGCTCTACCACTGAGCCACCTTCCCAGCCCACCCGAATTTTTCTTGAAGGACCAGTCATGGGTAGTTTTTCTATGTTTCTCAGACGTCTCCAAGAGTCTCTGGCAGTAGTGTCTTCAAGACTTTTTTCAGACATCCTAATTTTCCTGTGTGTTGCTTTTCTTACATTCCTGGGAATGGACCTTCTCTTAATGTTCTCTTACTCTCCTTTCTCCAACAGAAGTGTGTGGAGCAAAGTTAGCAGTCATTCTCACAACTGTGGTGCCCTCCTACCCATCTAAATTGCCCAACTTTTTAATTTTGTTGACATAATTGCAACCTTTGTGAGATGCCAAGATTCTGTGGAGAGTGGTTAGACAACGAACCGCCTTTGCCTTCCTTGTATTTCTTTACTGAGAATGTGTTCTTTGCATTCTCACACTCCCCGTCTTGCCATCGTCAGTGTATACACACCAGCCTCAGTTTTCTTTTCCTTAAAATCTGATATGAAATGTCTTATTTTGTAGGATCAGTAAGAAGTGTAAACAGGCTACTTCATGTGCTTGGCATACAGCACTTAGTTTTCTGTCATTAGCCAGATAAACTGTGCCTGGCGTTTCTGTGTTTCACTTCAGGGTCTCCTCTGGCAGCCCTTCTCCCCAATCCAACAAGTGTGCCAAGCGTTTCCTTCTCCTCCTCCACCTCCTATTGCCTAAATACCTGTTTGAATTTAAAACAGTTTGGTGAAAATCCATACCTGTGCTATTCTTCTTGCACATGGAGTGCTGCTGTTTGCCAAGTACTTATAGAGGCTCTAGGATAGAATGTTTTCTTTCAACTACAAGGAAACAGACACCAACCTAGTTTTAGAACGAGAGACATGGGAACTGAGGGATGTGAAGCAAGCTGCTCGTGGTTGTCAGTGAGTGATGAAACTGGGATGAGAACCCAGGTGGGTCTGTTCCTACCTCCACTGCTCATGCCTCATCGGAAGGACCCTCAATAGACACTGGTAATTCAAAACAAAGAACTTAAGTGAAGTACAGTTTGAGTAAAAAAACCCTTGACATTCCCTTCAAAGAATATGATGATGACATAATGATATATTTAAATATATCATATATCATATTATATATGTATATATACTCAATAATTTACATTACAATAAAGACTGAGGACAATTTTGTTGCCATCAAAGATTATCTGTGTCCTTTTGTATCCATCCTTCCCTCTGCTACAGGTCCAGAAAACTGCTGACATGGTTTCTGCCACTATATTATTAGTGTGTATTTGATAGAATTTTATGTAAATGAATCAAGCAATATTTACTCAGTCAAATGTTGGCATCATGGTAGTTCTTGCCAGGTTATGAGTTGTGGAGCATTTCTACTTCTCTTTTCAGAAAGAGTTTGTGTGAAATTAGTATTACATAAAACCGCTCTTCAGTCTCTTTCATTGGAAAGTTTTGATAACAAATTTCATGTATGGAATAAATATAGCATTACTGAAAATTTCCATTCTTCATGTATTAGTTTTAATCAGTTGTGCTAATCAGTGATTGTTTTTCATTTTAACTAATTTTTTTTCTGTAAATTTGTTTATAGTATTCTCTTGTTACTCATTATGTGAGATCTGTGGTGAATTTTTAAAAAAATTCGTTGGTATTGTTACTTTGTATTCCTTTTACAAATTTCTTGATTAGTCCAGTCAGGGCTTAGCAGTTTTGTCAGTACTCTTACTAAGCCAGCTTTTGGCTTTGTTCATTTTCCTTATTGCTTTTTTTTCTTCTTTTATTGTGAAAATACTGTACAGAGGGGTTACAATTCCATGGGCAAGATAATGAGTATATTTCTTATCAAGCATTGTAGCCTCCTCCTTTGTTTCCCCTTCCCATCCCTTCCCAGCCTCCCCCCATCCCCCACTCAATCCTCCCCCCCCCCCACCAAAGTTGTAAAGTTCGTTTTTCCACATAACAACTTGTACATCTCATTGTTGCAATGGATCCACCTGTATCCCTATTTAAATGATTTGTTTTTTTCCTTCCCCTCCACAAATTATACCAACCTCAAATACAGTGAAAGCAGTGCTTTTGTTTTCTGTTTTGCTGATTTCCCCCCTTATATTGGTCATTTCCTTCTATTTAGTAATTTGTTTTTGCTCTTCTTTTTCTAGTTTCTTGTGGTGAACTTAAGGTTCCCGATTTCCCAAGAGCCCAAGAGCAGCATGAACTGTTGTCACTGGTCCTGGGAACACTGTTTTAGTGCATCCTATAATTTCCTCCATGCTATACTTTTTCACTAGAAGTCAGTTCAAAATATTTCCTAATTTCCATTGTCTGTCCTTCCATAAGTGAATCAACATGTCCCACTCAAGCACTTGAAGTTTTCCTAGATAAATTATTGCTATTGATTTCCAAGTTTTAAGTCCTTCTTGGTAAGAACAGTCTGTGTATGATTTCATTGCTTTTAAATTTATTAGAATTTATTTTATGGAAAAACATGCTTTCTTTTGATAAAGGTACCATTTTTACTTAAAAAAGAATGTGTGCTGTAAGGTTGTTGATATTGTTACTTTGACCCTCTTTTTTCCTTACTGATATTTTGGTTCAGTGTTTCTATCAATCACTGAAAGAAGTTAGTTTAAATCTTCTGCTACATGGAATGTTTCCCTTTAGTTCTGTCATTTTTGTTTTATGTGCCTTGAGGAGCTGTTATTGGGCGCATACATGTTTAGGATTGTTTCCTTCTTTGTATGTGTTTGTGTGTATGTGTAGAGATTTAAGGAAGGATTGCTCTGTGGACTTGGGTGGCTGGCAAGCCCAATATTTACAAAACTGATATTTCAGTTCAGGGTCAGAGCAGAATCTGGTGTAAAATTAGAAAGAGCTGATACTCCGTTTAGGCCCTTAGGCTGGATTCTAACTTTCTCTCAGTCTTTTGTTCTATTCAGGCCTTAAACTGATTGGATGAGGTCTACCCACATGTATAATGTCATTTTTCTTTATTCATTCACCTAATTTAAAAGTTAATCTTGGCCAGGTGCCTGTGGTTTATACTATGATCATAGCTACTCAGGAGACTGAGATCTGATAATCACATTTAGAAGACAGCGTAGGCAGGAAAGTCTATGATACTCTTACTGCCAATTAACCACCAAAAAGCCAGGGGATCCATGGTTCAAGTGCGACAGTGCTAACCTTGAACAAAGAAGTTCCCACGCTTTGAGTTCAAACCTCACGATTGGTGTATGCACACGTGCACGCTCACACATACATGTTAATCTAATCACAGAACATCTTCACAGGAGCTGCCAGAATAATATTTGACTAAATATTTGAGTATCACTGTAATTTAGTCATGTTGACATACAAAATAAGCTCTCATTAAATGGACATGTTTATTTGTAAAAAGAATTCAAATCCTAATTCACAAACACCTTAGGGACATAACAGTGTGGTAAAACAAGTTACTGAAGTGTGTGGAGATATGAGGATGAACATAATTATTTGGCATTGCTGACTGCTTTCTCCCCTTAGACTCCCCTTCCCTCTTGTTTTCCAGATTGTCCTTCTGCCACTCAGAGGACTCTGGGCAGGATCACTTAATACTCAGATTGGGCTGAATGTATAGCAGAGGGGGGGAATTGAGAAAAGTAAGAGCAAAATGGACTTTCGTGAAAAGCTTTTACAGTAGAACTTTGTTATTTATTTGATTTATAAGTTTTGAAACCCGAAGTCCAAGGCCACATTCCCAAGCCAACTGAATATAGTAAGATTATCTTTTGCTGTATTTGTATTGGCCTGTATTTCAGATTCTGAACATGGCTTTCCTTTTTCCCTCCTGGAGATACTTGACATTATCCTTGTTTGTATTTACTCTTCTGGATTGGGGGGTTGTCAGAATTCCAGCCTGTATTCAGTTTCATTCTTCAATTTTCAGCTTCCTAATCTGCAAAATAATGTAGGTGGAGCAGATGAACTGAAGATCACTTTCACTTTTGATTTAGTGATCAGAAGGACATTAACTTTGATATTGAACGTTGATAGTACTATTTTAGGAGAGCATTTTAAAATGAAGCCTGTGTTTACTGATTTAATATATAGCCTTATGAGTGAGACATTTTAGCTTTTTAAGTTAGCAGATGGTACATAGTGTGATTGACAAAACACTGTCTTTAAATCTTTTTGCTTCCTCTTTTTAAATTAGGAAATATCAGGTTCTTCATATTTATGCTGCTTTTTCCTTGTTGCCCTGAGAAAGTGAACAAACCATTGTAGCTGCTGTTTCAACTGTTACTGGATCCTAGAAAGCAAGTCAGAGATTAGGTCATGCACCTTAAGGAATTCTGAACAATTTTAAAGGTATTAAGAATATATGATCAAAGAAAATGTGGTATATATACACAATGGAATTCTATGCCTCCATCAGAAAGAATGACATTGCCCCATTTGTTAGGAAATGGAAAAACTTGGAAAAATTATATTAAGTGAAGTAAGCCAGGCCCAAAGAAACATAGGTCCCATGGTTTCCCTTATTTGTAATATCTAGTATATGTATGAGTCAAGCGGAAAAGGTCAGATAATGTGATGTCAGGAAAATGAACCGTTAGATGTGTATTTTAATCTTTTTTCTTTCATGCATGTGTTTCTAACGCATTTATAAGATTATCTCTTTGTTGCTTTGTATGTCCCTCCCCCACAGTATAACCCCCGCTTTCACTATATTTGATGTCAGTATAACTTGTGGAGGAGATGGGGGAAAACCAGTTGTTTAAGGATACAGGTGGACCTGTTGCAACAATGAGAAGTACAAGTTGTCATGTCGAAAACGAGCTTTACAACGTTGGTGGGGGGGGGGAGGGGAGGGGAGGAAGGAGGGAGGAGAAGGATTGGGATTGGGGGGGAGGGGGGAGGCTGGGAAGGGATGTGAAGGGTAAACAAAGGAGGAGGTTGCAATGCTTGGTAAGAAATGTACGCATTATCCTGCCCATGTAATTGTAACTCCTCTGTACAGTATGTTCACAAATAAAATAAAAAAAATCAGTTTATTAAAATCAAAAAAAAGAATATATGATCAAATACATTGACATATTCCTTACTCACCTATTTCCTATACAAGTAACAACACCTTTATATCCATTTCCTTCTCAATTTTTATAGTTTCTTCATAACATCTCATTGTATTGGTATTATTGCCCTGCTGTGATAGATATTTAGTTTTGAGTCTTTTAGTATTATGTTCAAATGAGTAATTTGGTATATACATTATTTGGCATCTATGATGTTTGCTTAATTTACTTCAGATTAGCCAAATGAAGTAAAGTAGTATTTGACTTTTTAAATGACTTGCTTTGGAGAGAAGGAATAGACATAAGTACTGTTCTGGTATGAATATGAAATGTTCCTGTAGGAATGGATTGGAGGCTTGGTTGTCAGTTGGTTGAGGCTTTTGGGACGTGATGGATTTATAACATGGTGGCATTATTGGGATATGGAGAAGAGTTGGCAATTGAATCCTTAGTTGGAGGAAGTATGTCACTGGGGCCCTGTCCTCGAGGGCCACATCTTGCCAAGCCCCTTTCTTTATAAACTCTTCTTCTAGTCCACCAGCCAGTGAGGACTCTCTGGTACAAAATCCTACTATCTAACATTAGGTCTCATTGTTATGATCCCAGAAGCAACAGAGGAAATAGAGCAAAGGGATTATGGACTGAATCCCTTTGAAACTGTAAGCCAGTAAGTCCTCCCTCTCTTAAGTTGTTTATTTTGTCACAGTGATGAACGGATTAATGACACAAGTGCTTATTGACTCAGTAGTTACTCATTTTGTAAGTTTTGTTTGATGTGTGTGTGTGTGTGTGTGTGTGGTAGCCAATTATCCTACTATTAAACTATACACCCAGCCTGAGACTTACATTTTGTGCTTATTTTAAAATACCCACCAATTTTAGGGCTTTTTTGAAAAAAACATAATAAAAGATAATATATTTCAAATTACTATTTGCAAGTACATTTTGCACATAACACAGCATGAGGCAGATAATATTTACTTACTATAAATGAAAAGGCAATTTGATGTTATGTTCACTTTTCTTTTGTTTTCCATTGGATTTTGAAGCATTGGAGATACTTATTTACGTTATTTCTCTATTCTCCAGCAATTTGCATACAGGGCTCAGAATTGGAGTCATGTGCATGACTTAATATGCTATGAAGTCCTTAGATATTGGCCCCAGTCTTTTTTTGTCTTCCTGTTGAAAACATCATCCTTGGTTTATGGTATCCCCTAATCAATGTATGTTGGAATGAATTGAATCAAACTGGCAGCAAATGCTGCTCATCTTTGGCATTCTTAGGAATTCACAGTGTTTGGAACATGTGTGAATGTGTGTATTGGGTTCTTTTGTATCACTAAAACGAGTCTAGTTCAAGACCGGTGCTTGGATATAGACCCAGATTAATGTGAGAGTAACAGCTTCACTTACCTTCCTGGCCCTATCTTGTATCACATAGCTTTGAAGAGCTGAGTTCAGGAATGAGTAGTTGGATACAATTTCTTCAAAATCTGCTTTATTGTTATACAATAAATATAAATAATATAATTGTCATGATAAAATTTATCTGACGTGTACAATTTGATATTTTGATATATTTATGGATTTGTACTACCATGATTATAATCTGTTTTTAAAACTAGAAAGAAAATCAACTTGTACCCATTAGTAGCCACTTTACCCTTCCTATCCCTTCCAGTGATGGGAGACCTGTAGTCTGTTGTCTTTGCATACTGGTCTATTCTGAACAATTCCTACAGTGGAATCATACTGTGGCCTCCTTGACTTAATGGATGTTTTCCTGATTTGCTCATGGCTTAGAATTTATCTGTGCTTATTTCCTCTTAATAGCTCAATAGTATTGTGTGTATGAATGCACAGCTTTTTTTCATTTTCTAGTGATGGGTCTTTTGGTTATTTTTATTTTTTGGCTATTATGGAATATGGAATACTACTCTAAAATATTGCTATAAACGTATGTAAAAGTTGGATACATGTTTTCCATCATTCTTGCAAACAATTAATCATTTTTCCATTCCCAGGAATGATACTGCTGGATCTTGTGGTAGCTCTGTATGGAACTGCTAAGCTGTTAGTTTACATTTTCTCCAACTTCGTATGTGAGTTCCTCGGTATCCTTCCCGACACTTATTATTGCCAATGTGTTTTATAGTGGTCTGTCATTGTGGCTGTGCTTTTGCTTAATTACCAAAGATAGTAGGCATTTTTTATGTGCTCAGTGACTATTCATCTATTTTCTTTGTAGAAATGTCTTATTTAAACCCTTTAACCTTTTTTAACTGGGTTGTTTTTTATTGATAGATTTTAAGAGTTCCTCATATATGCCTCTCACATGTATGATTCACATACTTTCTCACATTTTATTGGTTGCCTTTTTGCTTTTTGCTGGTATTATTTGAAGCAGAAACATTTTTAATTTGGATCAAGTTTAATTTATCCACTAAAAAAAATATCACTTGTGCTTTTGGTATTACTGTGTAAGAAATCCTCACTTAACTCTGACCAGATTTCTTGAGGCTTTATTCTTTCCTTGAGCTTTTCCCCCTCCAATTCCAAGGTAGCTGTAGAATCATTGTACCTCATTTCAGTATCTGTGGATTTGTATAGTCTTATAGTCAGGGTCATAAAAGTAGATCCACAGATGTGATAGGCCATAACTATATGTGAACTTAGAGCTGAGGGTGAGAATTTTGCCTGTTTGCCCTGCTACTTTCCATGAGTTATTTGTTACAATCTGTTAATAAAGATGTAGTAGTTTTAATCTAGTGAATAAAGACTTTTTCAGGTTCAATTGGTGGGTATATATATAGACCGTTGTTTTTCTTTCGCTAAATGTTCAAATAACACTACATGGAATTAACCTCTGCTGGGCTGTGGTTTAAGTTTGTATAATAGGGGGAGAATTGGGATGAAACCTAGCAGTGTAGGTTGGTAGGAGACACATAGCATCCATATTATGTCTGTCATGTAAATTAAAAAAATGCTAACTATAGTAGTTTTTTGTGTTTATTTCACATTTGGGAATATTGGATGTTTAAGATCCCATTTGTCTTCTCTTCTTCATCATGCCAGCTTAAGGAATCGCTAATTGTTCATTCTTGCTGGAAAGTACTGATTTCCATTTGAATATAACAGTCTTTTTGCTAAAACTTTCCTATGGTTGATGTGAGCAAATACAGAAGCCTTCTGTTTGTGGACTGAATGTTCAGCCAGCCATGACGTAGCCACTATTATCAATGAAGCTTATTCATCACTTTCCTTGCTAGTGCATTGTACAGGGCTGGCTGAGGCTCTTGGAGATGTTGAATGGAATGCTTCTCTGTGCTTACCTCCATACACTGTTGCTGTTAAGTGATTCTGTTCTCTATCTTTCCAAGACCTTGTGGATAATTAGCTCTTTTTGTTTTTTGTTGATCTCCAATAGTGTTTTGCAGATGCTGGGTACTGACTGAGAATTTGTTCATTTTATAAATTCAAAGGAGGCCAATTCATGCTCTTAGAAGATAATTTTGTTTTATTCTTTTATTTGTGAACATTCATCTCATAACCAATATCATTTTACAAAGATAAAAATACTGCCTGTATTTATATTTATAAAATAAAGTGGTAGTTGATGCTTTTAGATTAAAAGCTTTATTAGTTCTTAGCTGATACAAACTTTTTAATATTTAACTCTGTGCATTTGTTGCACATTCAGATGGATTCACAGGTTAATTGTTGGATCTTATTTGTATAGATATAGTTACAGGCATACCAGAAAAGGGTATTTTTCCAGTTCATGACTAGAATACTGAGATTTTTTTGCCAAGTAAGCCTCCTATATTTTTTTTGTTTGAATCATATGTTCTTAAACATAGCAGACACTTATTATGAAGACCCTTATAAAACAAAATCAGTCTACCATAATATAGATCATGGGTCTGCACGCACAATGACATTATAATAGGTGATATTCGCTGTGTAAGAATTGTGGATAATGATGGTACAGAATATGTATGATAGAACAATAATTGTGCTTTTTTCTGAATCCTCCCAAAAGTCTTCTTTTCTTTTTCAAAGTATTCCATGAAAAAATACAATGTGCTTGTTCTATATTCCTTACTTCTCGTCCTTTGTATAAGAGTCCTACTTTTAAGGACTCACAAAACCTGCACCTTCCATTCTAAAAAGGTATGAATTTCTGGACCTTTTTGGAGTTTGCTGTGGGTGTGAGATGGGTACTCATAACCTGGAGATAAAGTGAGTCCAGAGGAGCTGGTTCTTTTCATTTATGGGGACACTTCAGGAAGTACCAATTTCTTTTTAACTCCTCCCTCTGCTTTAGAGAATCCTTGAAC
The DNA here is from genome assembly GCF_000151885.1 of Dipodomys ordii. Classification (NCBI taxonomy): domain Eukaryota; kingdom Metazoa; phylum Chordata; class Mammalia; order Rodentia; family Heteromyidae; genus Dipodomys; species Dipodomys ordii. The sequence continues at coordinate 13,712,912 of NW_012267261.1, forward strand.
CTGTGGGATTTCTTTGGGTGGAAAATGAGTTTTGATTAAGTACTTCAGGTCCAGACAAAGTTCTAGAGGGACTCAGGAGATCCTAGAGTTGTCCTGGGACTAGAAGCAATGTCATCTTAGTTCCCTGTCAAATCTCCCACAGTGTCTGAATAGTGAGATGCACATATAACGTGCAACATGTATTGCTGAAACCCTTTATCCATTCTTCTCCATTTATATATGTGAGTCTACTTAAGATTATTAAAGCCAAAGATCCTTGTAGCATTTCACATTTCGTCTTCCATAACTCTCAAATCTCTCACGAATACCTATATAATACTTTCATTTACTAGTTTTGACTTTTTTATTCTAGAATTCATATTTCATCAGTCTATCCCATGTTTCTGGGTAACATACTTACTTTACTGTACTTCCTGATCTCTCTGATCACAGAATGTTAGTTAGTAGGCTACTTACTGAATTAAGAGCACAACTATCTGATTACAGATTTTGATCTGTATTGCTAAGTAAAGAAGAGGTAGGACTGCATAACACACAAAACATTTCTCTAAGCCATTCTCTCTTGCTGATTTTTTTTTATATTCCTGTGTAGAATATTCTGGTATGTTCTGCACAAGTCTGTGTCCATCTTTTTTTGTCTTTCCTCTTTAGATCTACTGAGGAATAACTTTAATGAAAGCATGCAGGTCTTCCTGCTTATAAAAATCTTCAGTAGTTTCCTACTGTGTTTTTTAGAAAGCCCAAAGCCTAACCTGGGAAACTATAGCAGACTGTTTGTAACTTCAAGGTAACATATGTTATAGGTAACATGTCATTCACTGAAGGACCCCTGAAGCCTGGCAGGTATTTTTCTTCTTCTCACTGAGTTGCTCATGGGCACTGCCTGTCCCTTTCTCTGCAGCTCAGGGTGGTATCCTCATTTGTCTTTACCTATGCTGGTGTAGTCTAGGAAGCTTAGAAACAGTACTTCTGTGACTTCTGCTTAAACTCTGTGGGATGAGAATTTTGTAAAATGTGATTAAAATGAAATAATAGGAAACTAAAGTTTAAAAATATTAGTTTAAAAATTATTAGATTTTACAGATTTTAAAAGAAAGTACTGGTCAGGGGACCTGGGGAGGGAAAGTGGGAGAAAAATGAGGGAGGGGGCAACAAATTAGACAAGAAATGTACTCACTACTCTTATGTAACTGTAACTACATCACCTTGATGATAATTTTTTTGGGGGGGTTCGGTTGTGGGGCTTGAACTCTGGGCCTGGGCTCTGTCCCTCAGCTCTTCAGCTCAAGGCTAGTACTCTACCACTTGAGCCACAGCGTCACTTCCGGCTTTTTTTCTTTTTGCTTATGTGGTGCTGAGGAATCGAACCCAGGGCCTCATGCATGCAAGGCAAGCACTCTACCACTGAGCCACCTTCCCAGCCCCGACAATAAAATTTAAAAAATAAAATTACTGGTCAGTTCCTTTAAAAGTTTGTAGATGTTTACTGTTGAGTTCTCTACTTAGCCATTTTTTTTTGGTGAGCGAAGAACAAACAATTTTCAGGTCACCTCTGGTCTCTGGGCTACTTTGTAAGTAACTCTGGTACATCACACTTACCAAACCATTTTCTTGTCATTTGGTTTCTTTAAAGATGGGGCCATGTAGCAGTGATGTCTTGTTTTGTCTGGCTTCGTATCTCTGCTCCTTTCCCTGGAAAAACTGGGGTTTAAATAGTGCATAACACAGCGAAGCAGTAAATGCTTGTTGAATGAATTAAATGCAACACTGCCTTATAATCACAGTTGACTTATGTATTGGTTTACAGAGCCACCTGGGGCAAGCTTTATTTTAGTTGATGTGAGTATTGTTTAGAACCTCCTGATGCTATTGCTAGGGTCTAATGGAGTTTAGAGTTGAGGTAACGGTGTTGTAGTGCTCCTTAGTTTTAGAGGTTTGTGAGAAATCCCGAGGGTAGAAGGTGACATCATCAAATTTGTGGCACAAGTGATAAAATTGCTCTTTGCTATAGGGAAGAGGTTAGAACTGGTAGCATCAACTGAAGCAACCTTTTATCCAATAATTGCTCGAGGAGATGGCTTGCTTCCAGATTTTTGCCTTGGTTTGCTTCTTGTTTCTTTGCTTACTGATGAAATGACAAGCAGATGCCATTCTATCCTCCAGGGTTCCCACCCTGAGGACAGCCAGACCCTCCCACCACTTAAGCTCATGGGTCCCTAGTTTGTCTTTAGAAGCTTCATTTTTGAAAGTTGCATTCTTGGCTTCATAAGCTTAGCTCTTGTCTCCTTTTCTGTGATCTTGGAGCAATGGTACCTTGTAGTGGGAAGCACTGCCAAGGAGTTCTAGCATAGGCTTTGGTACCCACTGACAGCCATATAATCTATGCTGGTCATCTCCTTTTATAACTTGTTCTCATTTGAAATCCAGACTGAATTTTTTTCCAGAGCTGGTTTTAAATGTCTCCCATTGGCCCACAGTGGGGCCCAAGTTTGCTGACCGTCTTTCAGTCATTTAATTCTGGCAAGTGATCTTCATTACTGACATATATGTACTATGCCAGCAGTTAGCCCATTACATTGCCCTCTCTTTGCTTTATTTTCTCCACCAGTATACTGTAAATTGACTCGTTCATCTTTCCATCAGATGTTCTTTACCCAGTGTCTCATGTCTTCATGCCCTGTTAATAATGGTTGATTTGCTAAGCTTGATGTCCTTGGACTTGCATCAGAGTTTGTTGAGCAGTCCACCTTTCAGAGAGAAAGCTTGCATTGGTTGCATATTTGATCCCCAATTAATGCATTGCAGAACTGTTAAGGTTGTAAAAGTCACAAAGCCTAGTTAAAAGTAATGCTGATACCTACACAAATGGAAAACAGAAGGGAGCTGTGGTTATTCATTCATTACTCTTAGGAAGAACTCATCGATTATTAGCTTGATGGAAGGGAAGGTAGGGGTTGGTATTTCTCTGTGCTGTCTTGGCCTCTGGCAGCAGAGTAAAAGACCTGAATTCTCTGCCCACAGATTGTCTGCCCCATGAGGCAGACTGCCAAAATTGTCAAGTCACATGTCTGGTGAGTTACTGCTACATTCTTTCTTTCCCTGGAGTTTTCAAGGGTACCGTTGTTGGACATTCTGTCTGCTGTCCCTGAATTGTAGCTCTTTCAGTGCTCTGAGTGATGAACTCCAAGCATTGTTTAGCAACTGAAGCAATCTTTGTGGGGTCTGGGTCACCTCCACTAAGTAGGCCAGATACAATTTTTAATAGCTCTAAACTACCTGGCAAGACTCCCAGGTATTTGGCCTGCTCCAGACTTGAAGTTCTAACTCTCACCAGCTCATAGTCTTTAGTACCTACAGTTTACCCCCAAAATGTCCCCAAACCCAGGGTGTGTGAGTACAGTCTGCGCTCATTCCTTGAGGAGAGAGGTGTGATTGTTCTTTGGATGACCTCAGGAAATAGTGCATGGCTAGCTGGCCTCAGTTTTCTGTCTAGGCATCCTTTCATGTATCCTGAGCCATGTGCTTTGTCATCTCTCTCAGATGTCATGTTTAAGTACTATGAGAAGGTTAGTGCTTTCAGTTGTGTTTGCAATGGTGGTAAAGGATTTAAACTGAGCTGGATTTAAACTGTTTTTTGGTCCATGTGTTTGTGAGATGGTTTGCAAGTTTTATGGATGAATGATGGAATAAAACTGGTTAATGCTTAAGTCTATTGACCCACTAAACTTTCCTTCACACCATGTTTTAAGTAATAGCTGTGTTCTTGGATAACCCCATTATGTAGACTACCTCTTCTGCTAAGTAATGTGAAATACAGGGGAAACTGGGGCTGGAAAAGGACTTGGAAACATTTCTCTTTTTTTTACTTTTTTATATTGCCTCTTTTCTGTTTAATTTCTTCTACATTTCTCTTTTAAGGGAGAAAACATATTGAGGTCATGTAAAATTTATGTCTCAGTATTGCCTCATTCCCTTTCCAGCTTCACCTTGAGAAAGTTTGCTTTTCTGGGAGCTGTAGTTTCTTCTTCTTCTTCTTTTTTTTTTTTTTTTTTGGGTCCAGTCGTGGGGCCTGAACTCTGGGCCTGGGCGCTGTCCCTCAGCTCTTCAGCTCAAGGCTAGCGCTCTACCACGTGAGCCACAGCGCCACTTCCGGCTTTTTTCTTTTTGTTTATGTGGTGTTAAGGAATCGAACCCAGGGCCTCAGGCATGCAAAGCAAGCGCTCTACCACTGAGCCACCTTCCCAGCCCTGTAGTTTCTTCTTTAGGATACAGTCATGATGCGACTTACCTCAGTGACTACTTTAAATATTAAATAACGTGGTGGAAGTGTGCACTTGGTACAGTGGGCCGCTAACCTGGGAGGGCCTCAGAGAATGTTCCTGCCTATTTTCCTGTCGCATTCATCCTTTAAAATATAAGTTCCTTGCATATGCCTCTATTTAAAATGAAGAAAAAAATGTTACAAATAGCATCAAATGGAAGTTGAGGCACTTACCTAATGAAATCCATTCTAGTTACGTAAGTATTTATTGTACATCAGGCACTGTGGGTCAAAAAGATAACTTGTGTTGCTGGTTAGCAGTCTGATGAGTCATTCAGATAAGTAAACAGGCCTTCCCATGAGGTCTGGTGGGTGCTGATGGCCAGCGTGCTATGCAATTCTGTGAGAGGGACTTGTTCTATCCAAGGAGAGGAAGTGAGTGAGGGGAGGCAAAAAGTCAGGGAAGGAATGGAAAGAAGAGCTTTTTGAACCATGATGAGGGAGAGTCTATTCCAGTAGAGAACGTGCGTGAAGGAAGGTAAGTATGAAGTAAGGAGTGTGTAGTAACGTAGTGAGTATGAGTATAATGAGAGTGCGGCAAGCAGTCCAGGCTTGCTACGATGTGGAGTGCGAGGTGGCAAGAAGGGAAGACGAAACTGTCAATGGCCAGCTCATGAAGCCATTTTGTCATGCTAAGAAGCTGGAGAGAATGGGCACCATTCATTCCAAGACTCAGTACTGGGCTGTGACAGGATCAAATTTGCACCACTCGTATGCTGCGGGCACAGAGTATGTGGAAGAGGGAGACAAGCCAAGAGGACGGGGAGGATGTTAGGAGGCTGGTGCAGAGGGTCAGAGGAGAGGTGATGAGGGAGGGGTGAAGAGAAGGAGACCACCCGAGTAATTTAGGAGGTAAGATCTGTGATCGCTGCATTGTAAGGATGAAGGAGCCAAGAGGGATTTTTCTTAGGCTCCTCTTTTAGATGCTTCTAATTGGAATGGTAAATAAAAGATCAGCCGTGGGAGAAAGATAAATTCAGCTTTATACAAATTGAATTTGTTCTGCTGTAGGGCTTGTCAGAGATCAGGGCCAGAACTGCAGCTTTTTACCTTAATTGATGATAATGATATTAGCAGCAAGCAGAATGGCACCTTTGTCCTAACATTGTGACAGAGACAAATTTATAAAATACCACAAATGAAGCTGCCACTAAAATTGTCCAGTAGATTTCTCTTTCCTCCCACCTCAGTTCTCCTTTAATAGAGACAGAATATTGCCTTTTAGTTTGAAATACAGCCTTGAAATTAAATAAGATTGAATTTTGGAGGGTGTTAAATTTTAATACGGTATTTTTACATAACTCCAAGCTGCAATTTAAAGGCTCAGCATATCTGCTCATGACTCTAGGAGTGTCTCAGAGCAGTTTATTACCGTCACCAGTTTTACTGTTATTTCATCATTAGTTCCAGAGAGAAGTTTAAAGAAAAATGGTTAGGAACTCTTACAGCGCCCCCTCCCCTCCCCGCCCCCCCAGGGATGTATTCCCTCGGCTGTAAATGGGATAAGAACTATAATGCCTGAGCCACAGTAGCCTTAGTCTTTTCACCTGACTCATCCTGCGTCTCCCTCTTTGGGCCTCCATAGTATTAGGTCAGAATAAAAGTGTCACTGAATGATACCTGCCAGTCACTTCAAATTTTTGCTGCTCTGAAAGTTTTGGATGATCTTTAGCCTTTTCCCTTCATTTTCTAGCAAGGAGTATAGATTTCATGTTATTTTGTGAGGCCTTAGAAAACCTCTCCCTCTCCCCACCCCACCCCCTCTCCCCTTTCCTCCCTCTTCAGCACTAGGGTTTGAGCTCAGCGCCTTGTGCTAGACAGGCACTCTACCACCTGAGCTTTTATTAACGTATATTTTTCCAGTATGCTTCTGTGTTTATGCCCAGGCTGGTCTGGACCATACTCCTACTATTTATGTTTCTGTGTAGTGGGGATGACAAGTGAGTACCATTATACCCAGCTTTGCTTGAGCAGAACTTTAATCTTCCTGATTCTATCCTCCTAAGTAGCTGAGATTTCTTTATAGTTTGTCCATTAACTTTAAAAATGATCCTCTCATCATCAGCATTACAGTTTATTGTGATCTGTTTGTGTTTTTGTGAATTAGCCATGGTCATTGTATGAAATTGGGTGCAGTGATATCCAGTAGATATATGTTTACAGTTGTTACATTCTCTTGATGGATTGTTTCCTTCATCAATATGAGGTGACCTTCTTAATCTCTTTTGAACAATTTTGGTTTTAAGTCTGTTTTGTTATATATAAGTATAGCTACTCTTGGCTACTTTATTGGAAAATCTTTTCCTATCTTTTCATTTTAAGTCTGTGTTTGTCTTTGCCAGGGAAGTGGATTTTAAGGCAACAAATGATTGTGAATTGCATTTAATTGCCAATCTGTGTCATTTCAGTGAGAATTGAGACTTTTGACCTTCAAAGTTATGAGTGTGTATGTACTAACTCTTGCCATTTTGTTCTTTTTTTTTGGTAGTGTTTGATTCTTCCCTACTCATTCCTTGTCTTCTCATCTAGAATCCCAGTCTCAGGTTTTTCCCTGAATGTGTTGAAGAACGGAGGCAGCAGATTGAATTCTGCACTGGATAGAACCAGTGGAGTCCACTACTCTACCTACCAGTCTCTACTTACTTCCTCTATTTTATATCCCACCCAGCAGTTAAGCACCTTGTAGGAAGGAGGAGGGCTAGGGAAACTGCTTAGAGTTCTCAGTCCTGCCTGGCTCTAAACCATTTGCAGCCTGGAGGAAGCTCCAGAGGCCAGGCACTCTGTCAGCTGTGGGCTTGTTGCATTTCCACAGTGATCCTCAGGTGAGGAGGCTTGCTTGTTGCCACAGAAGGCAAGATCTTCAGCCTCCCTGCCCTTCACTGTCTAAGCACTCTGTTAGATTTCTCCGCAGGTCCATGCGAAACTGCTGTCTTCTACATGATCACCTCTACATGTCCCCTCCCACCCATGAAAATAAGTACTGGGCACTTATTTTGGTACCCAGAGTAGCTCAGGGTGAAACAGTTGGTCCTGTCAAGATGACACCTAGCTATAGCTCCCAGGGATACAGGGAGTGAGAAAATAAACTTCTTCTCCAGTGCTGTCCTGTTGTGCAGGAGGAGGCTCTGACTCACCATCCCCTCCCCCTCCACCGGACTTAAATCTTACAGGAGCTTGCAGGTGCTTATCCTTTGATTAGAGCTGCCAATCTCCTGTCTGCCGGTCTGTGTCTGTCACTTGGGTTCTCTCTCCCAGAGAACCATGGCTGATGTTGTTGCCTGTTTCTTATTTTTCTTTGTGTCTCCATGCTCTTTAGCTGTTCAGTTATCTTTTTTCATGATTCACAACACTCCTCTTTTCTCTTTAGAACATAATTTTTCATTTGTCTACCCTGTCTCATGTTCAGAGTCACATGGAGGAAGTGTCTGTCTGTCTGTCTGTCTATCTCTCTCCCTCTCTAAAAAATTCTTCTATCCATTAAGTAAAACTATTCTGGATACAGACATAGTTGCCACCCTAATCAAAGTTTATTTGTTTAATATTCATAGTTACAGCTACAGGATGAAACTCCTTTTCTTGTGGATTCACTTCATTTTCAGCAGCTTTAATTGTTAGTTTTTCCCAAAATAAAATTTAGCTACAAATAAATAAGATGAATGCAGTTAGACTTTTGGTCAGGTGATTTTTGAACTTGGGTATATACCTACCTACCTACCTACCTACATACATACATACATATATATTCAGTAAGGTGCAGTGGAAAATTATGTGGGCTTTGACGTCAAATTGGTTTGATTTAAATTCTACATCTGAGTGGGATTATTTAATTCTTGTGAGTCTGCTTTCTCATTTATGTAACTGGGATAATAATATCTACCTTTTTGAAATGCTTTCATGCTTGGATGAGACATATGTATCTATAACGGTACCTGTCACATAACAAAGTAAAAATACTTAAATTTTTTTCTCAGCGTTACTTCTTATATATTCTCAAGATGAGTAGATTCATCTAAATTCTTTTCTTTTTTTTTGGGGGGTCCAGTTGTGGGGCCTGAACTCTGGGCCTGGGCGCTGTCCCTCAGCTCTTCAGCTCAAGGCTAGTGCTCTACTACTTGAGCCCCAGCGCCACTTCTGGCTTTTTTCTTTTTTCTTATGTGGTGCTGAGGAATCGAACCCAGAGCCTCATGCATGCAAGGCAAGCACTCTACCACTGAGCCACCTTCCCAGCCCCTCATCTAAATTCTTTTATATACCATCTTTATAGATATCTGAAGGTCAGGGCCCTTAGCAGTTGCCTAGGTATATGCCTTACAAATTTGAGAAGCAGTATGGCATAGTGTATTTTCTAACACATCGTTTGGATTGAATCCCACTTATTAACTTAGAGTCATACCGAGGCTACATTTTCCAACTTTCTTATAGTTCTATCCGTGCCATGTGCTTATCCTAACCGGCAGACAACAAATAGAAGTCATTTGTGTCATTTATGAGCCAGAGCTTTCTTAATGGAGACTGTGGAGAACATATATTGAGATGATAGATTCCCAAGGTGATGTTGAAGTGGATTCTATTTGGAAGATAGCTTCAGGGTTTGTAGAGGACTTTGTACAAACAAGGAAGAAACGTGAGGCATAGAGGTCAGTGGAGCCATACCATTGTATCTTGCATTCCTAGAGGAAGGAGGTAACCAGGAGGAAGTAGTGTAAGACAGACATCTGGCTTGATGAACGAGGAACTGGCAGGACATAGAGGAACAGAACCTATGTCAAAGTGCTACACTTTTCTTTTGATAGGAGACAATCTGAAATATATTTAAAAGAGATACCCCAGCAACATAAAATAAGAATTCACTATAGTGAAGGAAGTGGATTCGGCTTGGTTCACACAGAAACACAGTCAAATGATGTGTTGGGAGAAACCTGGTGAGGGACAAAATGAAAATCATTGTCCCAAAGTTCCTCTGCTTCCCCTGTGTGCCACACAAGATGGTAAATGACTTTCATTCTTAGGAAGTGAGTTTTCAAGTATCTTTGAACACCTGACCAAACTTTATGACATATTTTCCGTAACATTTTTTTTCTTTTAGGGTCTTCATACTTTTTTTTAGGTTAATTCATTACATAGATGAACAAAGAAATACAAGAATAAAGAGAAAGAAAAATACAAATAAGATATTAAGTGTTCTTATTTAAATGTTGAAGGTCAACTTCATTTATTATTGAGTTAAGCTGATATGTGAAAAAGAATCAATCTGTAGCATTATTTGATTATTGCTCCTATGTCCTTTGTGTTCTCTGTGCTTTCTTTTGGGAAAAATGTGAAGTTAAAACATGCTTCTTGGGCTGGGAAGGTGGCTCAGTGGTAGAGCGCTTGCCTTGCATGCATGAGGCCCTGGGTTCGATTCCTCAGCACCACATAAGCAAAAAGAAAAAAAGCCGGAAGTGGCACTGTGGCTCAAGTGGTAGAGCACTAGCCTTGAGCTGAGTAGCTGAGGGACAGCGCCCAGGCCCAGTTCAGACCCTACAACCGGACCCAAAAAAAAAAAAAGAAAAACTCCCCAAACCCCCCAGAAAAACCATGCTTCTCATACATCTCATTGTTACAATGGGCCAGCCTGTGTCCTTGTTTCAGCACTTTGTTATTTCCCTTCCCCTCCCCAAATTAGAAAAATGAATATACAAGATGCAGGGCACTTGAATCAAATACAGAAAACAGGGGTTATCCATGGGGGAAGAACATCTGAGGTTTGAGTGTTCCATTGGGTGGGTTTTTTTTTCTAGGGGGGATTTGGAGGAGGGTAGACCCTCTGCAATTTTTACTCTCTCCTGTGTTACCTTGTAGACACCAGGGCAGTAGAAACTTTGGTCTGCATGAACAATCAGAGTATAGATTATATTAGAAATAAAGTCAGAGACTTATAACGTTAGGGACAAAGTGACCCCTGTCTAGTTTCAGAATGTCCTCGGTCCTCACATTGGGGTGACAACTTTGTTTCTTTCTCTAGATTCTCTGGTATGAGGAGTTTTGTCCTCACTTTGGGGGACTTTCTGGGAGCTTCAGATCACAGTGTAACAGCAGTGGTAGATAATCTCCTTTGCAGTCTCAAGAGTGGGTAAGGGAGCTTCAAGGATGATGGTAGTTTTGAGGGTCATACCTTAAAGACTTTGTCTGATTGTACAGACCCAACAGCACCAGAAGAGATAGTTGAACTTGTTGTTAATGACACAAAATAAAAGATTGGGGGACAACTGTTTTGATGAAATAGAATTTCTGTAGGTAGACCAGACTAGTCTTGTACCTGTGATCTTCCTGCCCTGGCCTCCTGAATGCTGGGATTTCAAGCATACACTATTTTGCCTGGATAACAAACTTGATTTTTAAGGAGAAAACATTCACTAGTTTTGAATATTGAATTTGAAGGAATGATAGTTAAAAGGGTAGTTGGGAATTTGACATTCCATCTGGGTGGACTGCCATTACATTTACAGATGTGCAGAGTTGTGGTTAGCAATGATTTAGATAGGATGCTAAGATTTCCCCACTCTGTATGTTTAACAGAGCATATCTTTGAGACGACCATACAGGTTTGTAGAAATAAATGATTCACTGTGTGAACTATCAGTGTTACCTTTTGAGGGGTTTTCATTAAACAGGATTACAAATTTGTCACTTACAATGAGTGAATTCTTCTTTTTTTTTTTAAAGGAAAGGTACTACTGAAGGACATAGACAAGTGGGCAAACACTAAAATACATTAGACTTTGTGAACAAATGATTGCATTTAAATTTTTCTTTTCAAGGCAAAAAGATTCTTCAATAAGAGGCGACAGAGAGAATGTCTTTTCTGTGGGACTTAATCTGCAGCCATCTGCTGCAGCATCTCATTATGTTCTTCATGTAATTAGAGCAATTAGGATGAGGCTTGTGCCACATATTGGTCTTGGAAAGTGGGCTGAGCTATTTCTAGGCTTGTTTTGAGAGGCTCGAGATTAATGGCCTAATCTTTTAGGTAAACTTATGGAAACAGAGAAACATTGAAGCTAGGAAAAGGAGAAAGGCAAACCATTTCTGTTATCTTGTAATGTTGCTTATTCTCATCATAGAAACTAGGTCTCCTGACAAGTACATTTGTTTTTTAAATTCAGAGGTAGTAAAGAAGAAAGATGGTAGAATGGAAGACAGAAGATAGGCTCTGTAGTGTTGTAATAATGATGGAAACTTGGCTCCATATTAATGGAGTTTTGAATCTGTGCAGATTGGAGAAAAGAAGGAAGAAGGCAAAGTTACAGCTTTGCGAAGTTCTCTTTTGGGAAGCCAGTCATGTGACTGTGATTTTCATGCTGAATAAGGCTAGGAGATAAGACACTGTAACTACACATGTGTTGGGCCACCATGGGATCGCCAGGGCAGATGTGAGAGTGCTCCGTGTTCTCCTAGGACTGTGTGTCATCCCACAACCTGGAAGGGCTTCTTATAAGAACTGACAGTTTTGCTTTTTTCTCGACCTACTTTTCTTCATTTCAGTTGCTGGTACACCAGTGGTGATTCTCAGTGAGAATAGTGAATCTGAGCCATTATGTTATTCTTCCAGCTGATCTTCTCAGGTCAATATTGACTCCAAGTCAACCTAACTGTGGCAGGCCACCAGTTGTATTTTTTTTTTTTTACAATATACCATTCTGTCCTTGTATCTTTTTCATTCAAGCACTTTATCAAAGACTTGTATTGTCCACAGTGCCAGATTCTTATTCAGACATATTAGATGAACTGGAAGCACACTGACCTATTTTATCTTCTATAGCTTTCCTGACTGAGTCCTGTTTGCAGCCAGTCTAGTGTCTTCCATGTCTTTAAAATGTTCATACTCAGCTCTGCTTCTCTACACATTCCCTTACCCTTGTCTAGTCTGCCCTTCTCCTTGGTTCTCCCAAGAGAACCTAGTCTCATTATCCTAATTGTATCCTACTACTTACTGTCTCTTACAGAGCTCAGCATCGTTGTTCGTGGTAGGTGGGTGCCCATATGCTGGTAGTGACTGAAGCACAGGTCTTTGGAAGTAGAAGAAATTTGAGAAGTCAAGATGGCTTACTTGTTTTGAATTTCAAATTGCTGTGGCACCGGGTCTTTGGGAACTCAGACAAGTCAGCTTAAAGACTTGACTGGGATCTTTATTACATCCCTCTGTTTAATCTTCGGTCAGAGCCCTGCTGTCACCAAATTCCAAGGCACCAAATTCTTGACACAGGCACTTGACCAAGAAACCAATTTCTTTCATTTTGAGGGGAATTATCCTGGATGCACTGAATGCATTCCACTTCTGGGTGTGTGTCCAGGGCCTGATACAGAACGGTTAATTCTAGGGTTGTTTATGCCTTGCTCTATTCAGATCAGGACTCATTTATGTGTGCCAGGCCACTGCTGGGCTTGGCATATGCTGGTGGGTAGGAAAGGCCTGGCTTCTGTCTCTGCATATGACAAGCTCTGTCTGCTCTCTGCTGGGAGCAGCATGTGCCCCATGAGAGATCCTGGTAAGAGAGCAGCAAAAAGAGCAATACACTAGAGACAAAAGATCAAGAGTGAGCAATAGGAAAAAAAAAAGACACACAAAAATGGAGGGCTCAAAGAGACTGCCTGAAGCCCTGAGTTCAGACTTCAGTTCTGCCAGAGAGGCAGGGAGGGGGGCTAAGGGAGGTAGAGAGGGAGAAAGAGAGGTGAAATATGGAAATCCACATTGCTAGTAGACAAGAGTCACATTGTTGTCTTTCCTAGAGCCTTTTATCTTTACTTGAAACTCACCCAGGTCTTAGGCTGAAAGTTTCAGATTTCAACATTTTATTTCATGGCATAGTATATATATTATTAAAGAAAGAAATATTAATTCTTTATTAACAGTGTCCACTTCTTTGGCTTTTCAGGGGACATTGAAAACCTAATTTTGCTTTATGATTGTGAGATTCTAGGCTACCTATTCTGAAAATGTCTTATTTATTCTTGAATTACCTCTTAAAGTCATTAAGTTGGAGTCTATATGTTTAACAACAATTAACTAAGTAGCTAAAAAAGCTAGCTGTTGAGTAGTATTTTCTAATGTAGAAAGAAAAAGATTCTTTCCCTATGGAATCTGCATTTAAGCAAGGAGAGACAACCATACATACTTCAAGAGTAAGAAGTTAGTGTTCCTAGATAGCGTTAAGGTTAGGAGGTTATACGTTTATTGGAAAACATAAAAAGAATTAAGTTGGAAAGGCAGAAATGAGATGAAATATAGTTTAATATTTTTAATTTGAGTAAATTGAAATGTTCCACTTGACCCATGCCCCCATCCCAGAATTTTGCTTGTTATCATTGAAATGACTTCACAGACTTTTCTGCTCCAGCTAGCTTTGAACCACAATGCTCTGGATCTAGGCTGAATAAGTAGCTTAAGAGTGTAGGCTTGAGCTACCAGTGCTCAGCTGTGCCTTGCTCTTGATCCTAAAATATATTTCCTTATTTAAGTAGAAGTGCTTGGAAGGAAAGTGGAAAATAAAGTACAGTTGCTGGACAGAAGAAATGGCTAACCTTATTCCCTATCTTTTAAAGTCATTGTACCTGAACATTCTGATTGGGTGGGGGGCGGGGAGGGAGGATGGGAAGGGATGGGAAGGGTAAACAAAGGAGGAGGCTACAATGCTTGATAAGAAATGTACTCACTATCTTGCCCATGTAATTGTAACCCCTCTGTACAGTATTTTCACAATAAAAAAATTAAAAAAAATAAATTAAGAATAAAGGATGACATGTTTAAGCTAACATACTGTCAGTACCAGATATACATTTAATAAAAGATATTTAATTAAAATTCTAGTTTTGTTTCTGCATATTGAAAGCAAATACTAATCAGGAAAATTTCACAAGACCATAGAAAAGGAAGTCTGGTACTTTATGCTTTAGGGCTTCTTCTTATTAAGTCTTGATCTAGGCTTGAGATTTGAGGGCTTATTCCTAGCATTTTCTTTAATATCAAATGGACAGGATTAAATCACCAATAATTTTTGTGAATTCAAGATGAGAAGATCTGAATGTTAGGTTTTCCTCATGCGTCCATGATGGATGGAGAACTCAATTGGCAGAGAGATCTGGTCAGGCAGCATTAGTACATCTATGGTCCAGAGCACCTGTAATTTTCTCTAGGCTTTTTTGCCTCCTCATTGTCAGCCACAGTGCTGGCTACCTGGACCAGCTGCCCAACTACAGACATACCACAGCACTGATTTTGCTCTTTTATTCACCCAAATAGTTTATCATTATTTTTTAGAGAATAAATAACCCAGGTACTTATTCCTAGGAAATAAGAGACTAGATTTTAAGATTTTTTAAAAAAAACTTCTAAATAAAATAAGATCAATTGTATTTATCTTTATTGAAACTGTTAAAAAAATTTGTCTTTGAAGATGGTAGCAGTGAGTATTTACTAAGAAACAACTCAATAGTACCAACTCCTAAAATAACATGTGAATCCCTTTGCTGTTATTTTATTATATTTATCTTGCTGTGTTATTATTATTATTATTATAATTTTTCTGAGACAGGGTCTCATATGTAGCTCAGGCTAGCCTTGATTTTAGGATATTTCTGCCTTAGTTTCTTGAGTGCTGGAATTAGAGGAGTGCTTCATTGTACCTGGCTCCCTTTGCTGCTATTTTATACCATCTTAAACTATAAAATGAAGGCTGGGTGAGTCTGCTCCTGACCAAACCCAGTACAAAAGCTGTAACATTCTTGAGACCAACCCCTAAGTCTTCACACCCCATATTCCATCCTAGCTGACACAGGTCCAGACCCATACCTAGGATCCCTCCTTCCTCCTCCTCATCCCTACCATATACTTTCTGCAAGTCTGGTTCTCTCTTGTCTGTCCACACCCTACTGGGCACACAAGTATCTCCTCATTGCTGTGAGAACTGTCCCTAGTTCCTCTACCTCGGCAGCTGTCTCTACTCCACTGTTCCCCAGGCATGCCAGGAGCACAGAGCATGGATCTCTGTGTCACTACAAAGCTCTACTTTTCTGAGGACATGAACACATGAGCACAATTCAAAGCCAACTGAAAAATCTTTGCAGTGCAAACTGGCTTCTGTTTTGATGGTGGTTGTGCTGTGCTCATCTTAAAGGTGGGAAACCAGAGAGTGAATTTACATCCTCTCATTGCTAGATTTTTCTTCCAGTATCTTTACATCTCCCTGCTTATTCTTCATTCACAACCTCTTTGCACCCTATTTAGCTTGATGTGATTACGGTTGGAGGTGTGGCCAGTTCCCTTTCCTATCATCTTCTTTTATGCTCACTTTTTCTTTTGGAAATCCAACATTTTTCCCCCAGTAAAACATAAACACAGCATATCCCATATTACAAGAGCCAGTTTCTTGAATTTAGAGTTTTATTTGTAGTTCCAAGTACGAGGGGAACTGACCCACAAGAATCCAAATCAGTTCTTCATGTCCTCAGAAAAGAAGAGCTTTGTAGTGATGTAGAGATCCATGCTCTGTGCTCCTGGCATGCCTGGGGAACAGTGGAGTAGAGGGAGCTGTCCAGGTAGAGGAACTAGGGACAATTCTCACAGCAAGGATCTCTTTCCTTTAGTGTCAATGAGGAGATACTTGTGTGCCCAGTAGGGTGTGGACAGCCACGAGAGAACCAGACTTGCAGAAAGTATATGGCAGGGATGAGGAGGAGGAAGGAAGGGGTCTAGGTATGTGAGAGATGGGTCTGGGCCTGTGTCAGTGAGGATGGCAACATAGGGTGTGAAGACTTGGGGGCTGGTCTCAAGAATGTTACAGCTCTTGTATCGGGCTTGGTCAGGAGTACTTGACAGACTCCCCCAGGCTTCACAGTCTTCACTCTCTCCCTTGCTCTATTTCTTTTGTCCCTGATTGCCTCCATCAGTCTTTCAAGTCTTCTTCTCCCCTCCCCCTCCATCACTGTCACTACCACTGTGTTGGCTTCTCTACCACTATTGCCACTATTGTCCTGATGTTAGTTCTGTTCATGCTGCAGGTGGTGGCTCTACCTATACCAATATTCCTTGCTGTTGTGGGAACCTCCACTATGTAATTTTCACTGGGAGGGACAGGGTTGAAATGGCTCCCACTGATGCTCTGCCACCTGGAAGCACTGGGGAAGGTACCAGCCACTGTTTCTTCTTGTGACCAGCTCAGATGAAATGCTAATGATGGGAATCAAATGTAGGACAGGGAACTCAAGAAAAGTCTTTATTGGAACCTAATAATATCACAGCACCAGAGGGACAGAGACAGCCCTGGGAGGGTATCTCCCAGCTGCTCACAAAGTGTGTTGAGCTTAGATTGCTAGAGGAGTTGTGACAGGGATGTCTGCACCCCAATCAAGCCTCATGCAAATGAGGGTTGCATTTGCACCAATCATGCCTCAGTCTCTATTATCATCCACAGGTCTGCTGGGCCAGATGGGGAGCTCCTTGGCTGGGGTGGAAGTGGCAGCTGTGGTGACACAAGTCTGGTATAAGTTGCTTGCTGGGGCAGTGCCTTCTGGAGCTGGAGTTGTTCTTTGGGCACAGAAGCTGCTGCCTTGATAGCAATTCTTCAGACATTGCATCTCAGGGAAGGGCCTACCAGCAGTTGATTGGGGAGTTAGGTGCCTTTCCAATGCCCAAACATCTAAGTACACTTAAAGGAAGAATGGCATAGGAAGTGCTCACAGTAAGGGTTTGCGAGTAACATTGCCTTAACTGTATTTACCAGTGCCCTAACTCTGTTAAAACTCCCACCCTTTTGTCCTGGGGAGCAGTGGGACCCCAGCATCTCTTTCAGGTGCATCTAGGTAGTCCAGCTGCTGGAAGAGCTAGATCTTTTTTTATTCTTTAAATAAAGCCCAAGGATTTCACACACCTCCTGCTCCTTAACTCGAGATTCTAGCATTTGATTATCCTGTAGAATTTAGATATAAACCTGAGCAAGGAGAAGCCAGGCACTGAGATTACCTTGAGGTTCTATCATTTAGCAGAATGGGGGCCTCAAAACGAAAATGCAGGGCACTTATATAAAAATAACCTGGCTCCTCGCACCGCTGAACTTGTGCTTTGCCACCATGGCTGTTGCAGTCTTGCTTGCCCCGCCGTCTCTCATCTGCAGCTTGCAGCCAGGAGGCTCTCAGGAGGGCATGGCTTGGACATAGTTTTGCAGAGTTAGGGTCTCCCCCAACCCCTGTTGTTAGCCTCTCATTTCCAGACCTGAGTTGTCATCTTACTCTCTTTACCTCTCTAAGCCCTTCCTGTTTGTAAAGTTCAGTTCAAATTCAACTACTTTTTATACCTTTGCTTTCAAACTCATAGTAGTCTGGGTTTAAAAAAAATTATAATACCACTTAGTCCCTAGTTACATTGTGCTATTTGTTCCTTGATTATTACTAATATTATTGTTGTTGTTGGTGTTCCATGGCCTTTAGTTCTTTTTCTCAATATATTGATACGCTTCTTAGGAACAAGGGCATGCTCTATATTTTTCTTGTGCTCTATTGAGCACTAGCATATGGGGGCCTAGAGACTGAAGGGTTATTTGTTAATTAATAGGGTAGAAGCCATTGCTGTTTACATTGTATAAGCAGATGAATTTGATCTTTGTTTTATTCTTTATGTAATTCTCTATCTCTAGCACTTTTGTACTTAAAGAAGCAGTTAGTGGGTGGATGTACTCTGCATGTCTGACAAGTAAAACAAAGCTGATTTGCTCTATTTTTAGAAAGCTTGATGGTGTTAATTTTTCAAGTGTCACTTACAAAGAGGTGGCTAAATAAGTACTCTGACTGCTTATAATGCACTAGTATATGCTGGCGAGGAAGCCTTTAGAATGGGGCATCATAGGTCAACACTTGCTCAATTATTATAGGGATGAAGAGACAGTTGTGTGCTGGGTAATATTTCATAATTCTGAAAAAATATCTTCTACTATTAAGATACCTCTTGGACACTTACAGCTTCAAATGAGGTAGCTTTGTTATAGATTCTTGTTCTGTGTTGGATGTTCATGTTTGAAACAACACTGGGTTCCTGTCTCATTCTGTGCTTTTAATTTTTTTATTCAGTGGTAGGGATGTTTCCACACAAAGGGACTTTCTCCTTAGAGTTGGAAGAGGCTGTATCTCCTTTCCCCATATGACCTCTCTGGCTATGATAATTCCTTGGGGGCCCAGAGTAGGCTGGACGCCTGGGGAAGGAAGGAACTGAAACTCAAGAGGCTTCAGCACACAGGAATCTCATTCTGTTCTCCTTTACTACCTCCCCCAGTCGCCCACTGGGTTTCCCCACAATCACAGAAGAACACAAAACCTGTTTTGTACAAGTAGGCCACATGCCCTTCTTTACAGATAACTTATGAAATGGCATCTTTTTACACATGTAAAAATATGTAGTATACCTAATATTGTAAAAACTCAAGTGATCTTTACAAATAATGAGCTTAATCTACACATTTGAGGTTCTGTTGGTTGAGAGGCTCTCAAAGACAAAACAAAACACAGTTTCCTACTGGTCATGACCCTGAAGCTAGCCCATATCACAGTAAGCTCATTGCAGTGTGCTCAGTGGGAATAAGAAGCAAGAATCTACCTTAGTCAGCGGCATTTCTTGCCAGTGCATATTAAAACAAAGCAGACAAACTTCTACAAAAGAAAACGGTGAAATTCACTTTATTCATTTGCTTTCTTATCGCTTATTTGCTGAGAAGAAAAGGCACAGAGTGCTTTGGTAAGGAATGGGTGTGAAAGTGGGGTGGTTGAGAAGATTACGAAGTCACAAAAGGGGTGACAATGGTCAAAATGCATTGTACTTATAAACTGATTTGTTGAATGCGAACCCCTTTGTACAACTACTTAAAGATAATAAAATTATCATTAAAAAGAAATAACATCTAATTGAAACCTGATAAACAGGGATCAAAGAGCCAGAGCTGAAGAGGTTGTTACCAGAAGTTCCAGTGTGACACAGCGATGGATGGGTGGCAGAAGGTAGAAGCAATTTCTTTTAGAAAGGCTTTCCTTAAGTTTTTAAAAGCTGATTTGGGTTTGTACAGTTGATAAGTAGCTGTTCAAAGTGAGATTGTTTTGAAGAATCAGTCCACCAAAAAATGTTGGTAGAGACTGTGTGGAAAAACTAGACAAGAAATTTAACACAGATCATATTATCAGTGGCTTCCATAAACATTTTTCTCTTGGAAGTGATGAGTGAACTATCTCGGCACTTACATGAAGGACTTCATATATTAATTTTCCTTTCAGTTTAATAATTTTGATGTTCTTGACATTTATTTTTGTTTAGGAACCTTTTAGAATTTATCTCAGTGAGAATCTTGCAATATGGTTAAGTTCGACCTCTCTCTCAAAATCCTGAGCTAACTTGAAAGTGTACCTTCTCTTCCTTTCATTTCCCTTTATTTGCTTATCTTGTAGGTGGAATTACAGAAGCTAGTAAGAGAGTGGGGCTGTTACCACCTCCTGGGTAGGCAGAGCCTGCTGTGTTCCCAGATGTCCTGGAGATAGGAAGAGGAGAGGGAGATTTTGTTTGCTGGTCTGCTTGCATAGACACTCAGCCTATAAAAGAAGAGAGCAGATAAAAATAATAGGATAAGGCATTTTTTTTCAGTTGACTTTCTTAAATTTAAACCTACATCTGAGTGCTATTAATGTGGTTTGGCTGCTTTTTATGTGTACAGATGCTTGGTATGTTTGATGTGCTTCTTCATGTTGCCTTTGTACTAACCAGAACCTGTAAATCCTTGTATCTGACCCCGAAGATACATGATACGGAGGTGAAATTTTTATTTTTAGTTCTGCTGCCTAGTAAGCACACTGTCAAATTCTTTTTATTTTATTTTTTTATTGTAAAGATAACTGTACAGAGAGTAACGTTACAGTTACATGAGTAAGGTAATGAGTACATTTCCTATCCAGCATTGTTACCCCCTCCTTTGTTTTTCCCCTACCATCCCTTCCCACAATGTCAAAATCTTGAGCATGGAAAAAAACCTGAGAAGTTAGATATCTTTTGCAAGACTTACCACATCATTCTGATTTTTAGCTTGCATAAAATTAAGCAATTAAGATAAGCCAGATAACTCAGCCATACTCATCAAGGAGCTTGTGGTGTAGGGCAAAATAGTTGTAATATGCTTTCTCATACCCTTTTCTGCCACAGATAACCATGTGGCTTTAGCTCCACAGCATTTAACCTTTAGAGCTGTTTCCTCATCTGTGGAAAATGGAAATGGAAATTACAATAGTGACCTCATTAATGCCAATTGTGAAGGTTCAGTAAGTACATATGGAAATGGTCAACATAGGTGCATGTGTGGTTTTTAACTTCCAAGTAATATTACAGTTGAGCATGCTAAGGGCATTCTATTGCCAATCTCAACCATGTGAACTATTGTTATTGTATTCTGAGGCTAGCTATGAGCTATAGGATTATTTTTGACAAGTGTTAAATATTCTTTATTTAACATTTATACATAAGCCACACTAAAATGCCTTTTAATAAGTATAAGGCAGATTTTAGAGGCAGTGAATTCTAATTAAATTGACATAGTCAAGACCAAAAGTATAGACGTTGCTTCCCCATCTTCAAGCCATTGCCTTTAGCAGGTTAATGATCAAAAATTCAAACAGGTTACTTTTGCTTGATTCTGAAACAGTGAAGGGATTTCCTCAGTATTTAAAGATGTTCTCATAATTAGCTTTATAAATCTAAATATAAAACCAATCTTTGACAGACTTGGAGATGGTATTATTCCCTATCTTGCTGAAAAGTTGCAAGGGAGAAAATGACAGTATTTTTAAAAGATCATATTCACTTAACCACAAGCCAGTTTTACTTAAATTAGGACCATCCAAAAATATTCTGTGAGCCATTCATGATCTGAAATCTGATATTAGAGATCAGTTGAATTACTGTACACATTAAAAAGCCATGAGACATTTGTTTTGCAATAAATAAGGCAGTGGTTATTACTCATTTGTAGCTTTTTTTGAGATAAGCTATCAGATCTTCCCTTTTTTTCTTCTTCTTAATGCCAGTGAAGATCGTTTTTGTTCC
The DNA here is from genome assembly GCF_000151885.1 of Dipodomys ordii. Taxonomy (NCBI): domain Eukaryota; kingdom Metazoa; phylum Chordata; class Mammalia; order Rodentia; family Heteromyidae; genus Dipodomys; species Dipodomys ordii. The sequence goes on from NW_012267261.1 coordinate 13,734,334, forward strand.
AAGGATGTACTTTTTGAGATTCTCCAAATACTCCATCAATGTATCATCTCCACAGATGATACCTTTGCTCTTGTTGGCATCTGTGTAAGTGAATCCAACTGCTTGACTTGTCTTTTGACCAAACAGACCATGGAGATTAGGCCCAGTCTTGTGCTTGCCTGCCTTTTCAACATTATGGGACTAAGTACACTTGTGAACAAAAATCTTCATGCCTTTCTCAACATCATCCATTTTAAATTCACTCTTTTGTTGCTATCAGCTTCAAAGCCAGACATCCCACTCTCTCGAGCTATGGGATTTTGAGAGTGAAATAGACTTTTAGGCTATATTTCCAAACAAGAGTTTCAGACACTTGAATGGGTCTTTGCAAGTTATCAATTAGGTTAAGCTTTTTCTTTGAATGGAATAATTCAAAAGTGATTCTTTGAGGGGCAGGTACTGGAGTTTGAATTCAGAGTCTTCTGCTTGCTCTACCGTTTGAGCCATGCTGCCTATCCTTTTTGTTTTTTTGAGATTTGAGTGTAGCAAAATGTTCTACCTGGGCTTACTTTGAGCCATGATTCTTCAGATCTCAGCATCCTGAATAGCTAGAATTACAGATATGAGTGATTGGCACCCATCTTCTTTTTTTGAGGCGGGGGGGGGTGTCAATTGTGGGGTTTGAACTCTGGGCCTCAGCACCATCTCTGAGCTGTTCAGTTCAAGATGAGTGCTGTACCACTTGAGCCACAGCACTATTTCTGGTTTTCTGGTGGTTAATTGGAGATAAGAGTCTCATGGACTTTACTTGCCTTGGCTGGCTTTGAACTGTGATCCTAAGAGCTCAGCCTCCTGAGTAGCTAGGATTACAGGCATGAGCCTCCAGCACCTGGCCCATCTTCTATTTGAACGTTTAAAGAGGTGGGTTACTTATGAAACAAGCCGGTTACTCCAAGTGTAAGAAAAATCTAATGGTTAGTAAAAATGGTAAAATGTCTTGCCTTCTTTTCATTGTATCTCATCCATCTCTCAGCTTTTCTTCCTATAAGTAATTTCTGTTGGCCGTAAAGTGTGTATTTACATTAAACTAGTGTTTCCAGACTCTTTTCAGCCTGCGGCCTGCTAGTGGGAAGTCTTCCATTCTGATCCTCTTCTTTTTCTTTTTCATCTTCCTTTGTTGTACTCACTGTAGCCACGTGTAGATTAAATGGCCTATGAAACACCGTGATTATTAGTACAGAGTACACACATACAGGTAAGACCTTCCACATTTCTTGATTTATTTCCGAGTGTTTCTATGTTAAAATCTGCAAAGCATTTTTTTGTAGATGTGGAGTGTCATGATACTTCAAAACTCTTTTCCAACAGACTGCTCGGGTTAAGGCAAGAGGGGATAACTGGAAGAACCCAAGAGAAATGAGCAGATGTTGTCATATTCTGAGATATAAAATCATTACTGAGACGGATCCCGCTAAAAAACAAATGGTTGAGCTCACTGGGTGCCTTACCCAGGAAGCTTGGCAGTAGCGGCCTGTCATAAGACTGTCATCAATAAAAGTCAATGTCAATTAGGGGATATTAATTAAAATTATGGCCTCCCTGAGGGGAGAAAACATTGATTCTCTGTTTCTCTTTACAAATAAAAACATTGATTCTTTGTTTCTGTAAATAGAATTATAAGGTGATTTCCAAGCCAAAAGAAAGGTAATAAACTGAATATTTATATTTGTGACAGGCCAATTTGTATTGACAAGTCAGTTCTGGGCTTGAACTTTGGATGATTCTACCTCCATCTCCTGATGACTAGGATTATAGGTGTGTACCACTGCACTTGGCCTGAATGTTTTTTTCTAATATAATTAATGATAGTAACCTGGAGCTTCATTACTATTCATTACTATTTACTCATTACTATAAAACACAACTCTTCCCCTTTTCATTCTTGTTTTAGATAGCTTTACCAGGCCCACCGCTCATCTCCCTGAGTCTCCTTGTTACCCATCAATGTCATTCTTCTCAGTACAAAGCTGCTTCAGGGTCAGATTGAAATGAAAAAGTACTTCTGCCCCTAGTCTTTCACATTATTATTGTGTGTTTTTAAAGTAACTTCTGGCTCTTGGGTGAATTTAATAATCATAGTATCTTGTTTTCAGAGACACAGTCTATTGACAGACAGAAGGCTAGTGTTGGAATAGTCTTTGAAGAGCATACAGTACCTTTGTCCTCAAATACATTAGTTTGTGTAAAATGACCTTGTTAAAGATATGTAATCTTGATGTTTACCTCATTAGATTCTTATTCAGGTGTTCAATAGGATCCTTTAATCCTTTTAAAAACAAGGGTCACAGCTGACCTTAAGGCAGGTGGTTGAGATCATCAAAGTGGGGTCCCCACTTGGGTTTGCTTGCAGGGGCGGTGTGGTTTCCAGTGCTGGGGTCCTGTGTGTCAGCAGTGTCCTCTGGGCTCCTGCTCTTCGGTGGCTTGTTTGTGGAAAGACCATCAGCAACCCACTCAAGTGTGGTCATCTTTCAGGTTTCATGTTAACTTGACCTGAACATACAAATTCACTTTCTGTGTTGTTTTTATTTTCATGATGTAGCAATGCCTTTTATTTCTGAGGTAGATGAGCCCTCCCTGTCATCTCTCACCCTCCCCTCCTCCCCAGCATAGGCCAGCCACTTTCTATGTTTTTATGTCTGTGATTTCCCCTTTTTATTTTCTCTTTTCTTCTGACTCCAGGGACACTCCAGTACCCCTTCTGCCTCGTGTGTGGGCTCACATAGTTCTAACTTGTGTGTTTGGTTTTTTACTTGAATTTTCTCTCCTATGGCTCATGTACTTGTTTGTGATTTCTAGACCTTGCTATTACCTGTATTTCTATATTTAGGCATTTTCCCTCTGTCTGCAGAAGCTTCAAATTTAGTGTCTAGAATTGACAAAGTCATCTTTCCCCAAATACCTCTTCCACATATAAATCCTTTTTCCATAAATGGTCCCACCAGTGACCTACACTGAGTACTTTACAACTAGAGTAAGTTATTTTAACATTTCCTTTCCTTTTCCTTTTCCTTCTATACCAGTCCTGGGGCTGGCACTCAGGGCCCAGGCACTGTCCCTGGGCTTTCTTATATAAGGCTAGTGCTCTCCTACTAGAGCCACAGCTCTATTTACAGCTTTTTGGTGGTTAATTAGAAATAAGAGTCTCATGGAATTTCCTGCCTAGCTTTAAACTACAATCCTCAGATCTCAGCCTCCTGAGTATAGTTAGGATTACAGGGATGAGCCACCAGTGCTAATAATCATTTGGAGGTCTTAGGAAAGAATGTGTGCTACTGAAACATAATCATGCCAGTAACAACATAAATAGTGTGATACAAAAAGGGAATTTGAAGTAAGTTACATAACAAGAACAAGAACCTGCCTTCCCCCCCTTTAAAAAATTATCATCATCATCATCATCATCGTTTTTGTTGGTTGTAGGGCTTGAACTCAAGGCATGGGTGCTGTCCCTGAGCCTCTTCGCACTAGCTAACACTCCACCATTTGAGCCAGTTTTTGAGTAGGAGTCTCATGGGGACTTTTCTTCCCAGGTTGGCTTTGAACCACAGTCCTCAGATCTCAGCATCCCAAGTAGCTAGGATTACAGGTGTGAGTCACCAGCACCTGGCTTATTTTTATTATTTTCAAGTAGTGGTACAGAGGAGTTTCATTTCACCATGTCAGCTAATGAATACAGTGCATCTTGATTGATGCAAGACCCTTACTACTTTTTTTTTTGTCAGTCGTGGGGCTTGAACTCTGGGCCTGAGCACTGCCCCTCAGCTCTTCAGCTCAAGGCTAGTTCTGTACCACTTGAGCTACAGACTTTCCTGCCCAGGCTGGCTTTGAACTGTGATCCTCAGATCTCAGCTTCCTGAGTAACTAGGATTACAGGTGTGAGCCACTGGCGCCCGGCAAGACCCTTTCTCTGAATAAAAAAAAAAAGAAGGAAGTATTACATGAATTAGGGTTGGATGAATGTGAAGATAAACTTCCAAAAGAGTGAACTCTGTTGTGTTTAAATAATGGTTTTCAGCCCACAGATTGGGAGAAGATCTTCACTAGCCATACAATGGACAAGGATCTCATATCTAAAATATACCTGGAACTCAAAAAATTAAATCCCCAAAATCCTCAAAGAAACAACTGCCCAATAAATAAGTGGGCTAATGACTTAAAGAGAAACTTCTCTGAAGAGGAAAGAAGGATGGCCAATAGACACATGAAGAAATGCTCAACCTCCCTAGCCATAAAAGAAATGCAAATCAAAACAACATTGAGATACCACCTCACCCCAGTTAGAATGGCTATAATCAAGAACTCTAATAACAACAGATGCTGGAGGGGATGTGGACAGAAGGGAACCTTACTGCATTGTTGGTGGAAGTGTAACTTGTTCAACCACTTTGGAAAGCAGTATGGAGGTTCCTCAAAAGACTCCACATAGAGCTCCCCTATGACCCAGCAATCCCACTTTTGGGCATTTACCCAAATGATCACAAACAAAACCATACTAAAGCTCCCAGCACAACTATGTTTATTGCATCATTACTTACCATAGCTAAGATATAGAACCAACCCAGATGGCCCTCATTAGATGAATGGAACAAGAAAATGTGGTATCTATACACAATGGAATTCTATGCCTCTGTCAGAAAGAATGACATTGCCCCATTTGTTAGGAAATGGAAAGACTTGGAAAAAATTATATTAAGTGAAGTAAGCCAGGCCCAAAGAAACATAGGCCCCATGGTTTCCCTTATTTGCAATAGCTAGTATATGTCTGAGACAAGCAGAAAAGGTCAGATAAGTTGATGTTAGGGGAAATGAACCCCAAGATAATATTCAAATGTTTTTTCTTTCTTGTGATTGTTTCTAACATATTTATAAGATGATTTCTTTGTTGCTTTGTATGTCCCTCTCCCACGGTATAACCCCTGCTTTCACTGTATTTGATGTTGGTATAATTTGTGGAGGGGAAGGGAAAAAACAAGTCGTTTAAATAGGGATTCAGTTGGACCCATTGCAACAATGAGATGTACAAGTCGTTATGTTGAAAAAAGAACTGTACAAGTTTGGCGGGGGGGGGGGGAAGGGTGTGTGTGTGGGGAGATGGGAAACAAAGGAGGGGAAACAATGCTTGATAAGAAATGTACTCATTATCTTGCCCATGTAATTGTAACCCCTATGTATGGTATTTTCACAATAAAAAATATTATGATGCTCAAAAAAATGGTTTTCACTTAGTAGGACAGAATCAAAATAACTAGTTACTCAAAGCAGCAGCAGCAATGTTTCAGCCACACATGCACGCACACATGCATTTATTAATATAGGTGCATTCACGCTTGTATGCACACACACACACACACACACACACACACACACAGCTGTTGGTTCTAACCAAGACTTCTTCAGGGCATACTTTCCTAACAACGTCCAACTCCAATTGTCTTTTTATCCCATCTGAGGGAAACATCTTAATAGTCACAGTTGTTTCTGTCCTTCTCCAGTAGTGCTAACATGGGCTTTGGTAGGCATACCTTTGGTGAGGTCACCTTGTCCCTGGATTAACATCATTCACCTATGGTTCTATTTATGAGGCATACTTGATAATTTTTCTGGGAGGAACTCATTTCTGGTTCCTGCCTGACATACATCTCAGTGGTTTTCAGTCAGAAGGACAAAATCCCTTACCATTCCATCATTTTTTTTTTTTTGCCCCACAGATGACTTGGGCTGTGCACAGCCTTCCATTTTGGAGCCAAACCAGCATCATCTGTAATCTGAATCAGGCATCTTACTTGTGGTCTTGTTTTTCCCATGTAGAGTTGTTCCATAATCATTGTAACTTTAGTCCCTGTTCAAAGGAAAACCTACCACACAGTGGGAGGGCAGGTGGCTTATGTGTATTTTTTTTTATCTTATCTGGGCGTTACCTCCAAAGTGCAGCCCTAAACACTAGTGAAAATGGTTGTGTGTCCCACCTGTCTCTTTCATAAATATTATGTACTGTTTGTAAGTCCATAAAATTCAGCACAAGTTAAATTTCTGTCAAGAGAAGCAGGAGAGTTAGCATGTGGGATTGATGGATTGAGATGATGCCTGACATTAATGTAGAGAATCACACTTGCTGCTTTTGTGTTCCCCACAATGCTTGGGACAATGCCTGGGACAGACTTTGTCACTAATAAATAACTGTCTTCTGCTCATCAGTCCTTGTGCTTCATTTTATTATAATATTGGTGCTTTTGGTAATAATGAAGTGTTGGGGAGCATCGATTAGAAGATAACCCTCTTAATCTTTCACATCACTGATTGAGCTGGTCAATCAGCTTTCTACTCACTGCAATTAAATCTAATATTCTTTATTTCTGAATTCATTCCAGTTGCAGAAGTTTCAAAACTCAAATGTTCATCCTTCTTGAAGTTAGCTATAGGGGATGTGTACTCACGCCTTTGAGATACTTTCTATGTCTTTTGGCTCATATCCTCTCATCCTAGAGAGAAAGTTGGAGACTAATGAAGTGTGTGACTACAGGATTCCTGTCTGTAGTCCTCATGTAAGTCATCCTTGAGTGCCATGTGATAAAGTAAGAAAATGGAAAAATGAAACCACCAAATTTAGTTACAATGTATGCGTAAGTCCCCTTCTTCCCTCTTTCCTCTTGAGCAAGTATAGTGGTCTCGGTGACAGTGATTGTGATGGATTCTGTTCTTCACCATATCTGACCGTTAACCTCCCCTTTTGTTGAGATTTGCCCTTTTCTTACCTCCTAAGAAATGCTATAGAGATGTTTGGGGTGTCAGCTAGCCATGATTCTGAGAAACACCAGAAAAGAAATGATTTGCAAGTGATTGCAGAATAAGCAGTGTTAACTTTAGGATTTCCTTTTCCTCTGAACTTCCACTTTTGTATTTTAGCACTTTTGATTTTAGAAGGAAGGTTTTTCAGTCACTGTAAACCAAACTTACTTTGCTAGTACTTCCTAATGAAATGGCTTCCTAATGAACTTGCTTCCTAATGAACTGTGCCAGGCTGAGCAGCTAAGATTAAGAAGGGGAACGAGGGGCTGGGAAGGTGGCTCAGTGGTAGAGCACTTGCCTTGCATGCCTGAGGCCCTGGGTTCAATTCCTCAGCACCACATAAGCAAAAAGAAAAAAAGCCGGAAGTGGCGCTGTGGCTCAAGTGGTAGAGCACTAGCCTTGAGCTGAAGAGCTGAGGGACAGTGCCCAGGCCCAGAGTTCAGGCCCCACGACCGGACCCCCCCCCAAAAAAAAAAGAAGTGGAAAGAGTAATGTCCACAGAGAGAGGAATGCTCGTTACTTTACTCTGCTCAAGCTGGTAATAAAATGTTGTAAGTAATTCTCTAATTTAGTCTATAGACAGGGCACCTGCCACCAAAGTCACTGGTGGAAGGTCACTGCTGTGTAAAGTAGAAATAACTTTCCCTACTCAAAAGCAGGCAAATTAATGGCAAATAACTTTAGCAGAAGAGTGTGTTTAAAATACATTTTGCCATGCTGGGTGCTGGTGGCTTACACCTGTAATCCTAGCTACTCAGGAGGCTGAGATTTTAGGATCATGGTTCAAAGCCAGCTTGGGTAGGAAACTCCGTGAGACTATCATCTCCAATAAACCATCAGAAAAACCAGAAGTGGCGCTGTGGCTCAATTGGTAGAGCACTCACTTTGAGCTGAAGAGCTGAGCTACAGTGCTGAGGCCCAGAGTTCAAGCCCCACACTCAACAACAACAACAAACAACAACCCATTGTTTTGTATGTGTCGGTCATGGGACCTGAACTCTGGGCTTGGGTGCTGTCCCTCAGCTCTTCAGTTCAAGGCTAGCGCTCTACCATTTGAGCCACAGCACCACTTCTGGCTTTTTCTTATGTGATGCTATGGAATTGAACCCAGGGCCTCATGCATGCAAAGCAAGTACTCTACCACTGAGCCATCTTCCCAGCCCCAACAACAAACCATATGTCAGGTATATGTTAAACAATAGCTTAAAATCAGGAATATACAGAGAGCTAAACCCTCAAAGAATCAACAACCAATTAATAAATGGGCAAACAGGCTAAATAGAGACTTCTCAGAAGAAGAAGTGAAAATGGTCATCAGACACATGAAGAAATATTCAACATCTCTGGCCATGAAGGAAATGCAAATCAAAACAACACAGATTCTACCTCACTCCAGTTAGAGTTGCCATTATCAAAAATACAAACTATAATAGATGCTGGCTCAGATTAGGTGAAAAGGAACTCAAATACACAGTTGGTAGGAATGTGAACATGTTCAACCACTCTGGAAAGCAATATGGATGTTCCTCACAAAACTAAACATAGAGTTACTCTGTGCTCCAATTCTATTCTTGGCATTTAAAAGATTACAAACTGAGTAAGGCCACCTGTACAACTAAGTTTGTTGCAGCACTATTCACCACAGCCAAGTGATGGAATCAGCCCAGATGCCCCTCAGTAGATGAAGGGATCAAGAAAATGTGGTATATATGCACACAGTAGATTTTTATTGATCCATTGGAAAGAATGATATTGCATCATTTATGAAAAATGAAAGGACCTGGGTAAAATCATGTTAAATGAAGTAAGGCAGGCCTGGAATGACAAAGATTGTATGTTCTCTCTCATGTGTGGAAGCTAGAAGTAATTTATAAATATATGTAAAAATTTCAGGTGGTATGTAAGTATTCACAAATTAACTGACATATGGTAGATAGAGGGGAGAACTCAAAACAATGTGAGTTCCTTAGAACGAATAACTCACAATTCAAGAAAATAAACACCAGGAATTGGGTACTTGGAGTCAAGGGGAGAGAGATGGTAGATGAATGAAGAGAGGAGGGGGTGGGTGAGAGAATGCAGTAATAAAATTCAATGCACAATTAAAAAAATGTGGGGGATGGATGAGAATTTTGAAAAGGGTGTCATGTATTCATAAACTGCTTTGTTGAATGGCAACTCCTTTGTACAGATACTTATAATAAAAATATGTTAAAAAAGAAATTTGGCCATAAGCATTAAAAGACTTAGAACTAAGACTAAAATAAAATACATTTCCTATAAAGTAAGTGATTATTCAGGAAATAATGTAGTCTGAGATGAGAAAGAACATTGTTATTACAGGTACGTATATGTGTGCATGTGGATGTGCATGCCTCTGTGTGTGTGTGTGTGTGTGTGTGTGTGTGTGTGTGTATAACTAGGGTGGACTCATTGACTTGTGCTTGCTAGGCAAGCATAATACAAAGCACAATAACCACTTGAGCTGTGCCCCAGTTCTTTTGCTTTTAGTTTATTTTTTTAGGTACTGACTTGCACCAGCTGACTTTAAACTGCCACTCCCCATGTATCATAGGTTTGGATCCACATACCTGGTTTGGAGATAGGATCTGACTAACTTGTTCAGATTGGCTGGCTATGAACTGTAATCTTTCTGTCTCTGCCTAGTGATTAGCAGGATTACAAGTGTGAATCACCATGCTTGCCCTTTTGGATAAGACTTGTTATATTTAAAATTTATCTCTGATAAGGATTACTATGAACAACTCTGTGCCCACAAATTTAATAACCTAGTTGAAGTGGACCAATTCCTTGAAAGACACAATCTTCCAAACCCATTTAAGAAGAAATAGATAATATTTTATTGAATAATAGTCATCAGTGATGACTATTAACTTTCTGCATAAATTAGAGTACTATAGGTACTTAAACATTTTTTCCCCTGATTATGTCTATGAGGATTTTTCTAGATCTGAATCAGTGGATTCTTCCCTGATCCATCTTCTGTTCTAGTTAGGCCCCTAATTCATTGGATGATGTCCATGCCTCTTAGCGATAGACTTGCTTTACTGAATCCATGATTCCTTCAGCAGGTGGATGGATAAATAAATTGATGTCCTATCTCAGCTGAGGTAGCGATCTAGCAAACTATGAAAAAATACAGAGGAAATTTTACAGGCATACCACTAAATGAAGGAAGTTAATCAGAAAAAGTTACATTCTGCTTGACTCCTAGGCATTCTAGAAAAGATGGAACTACAAGAGCAGCCTGTGGACGTAGTTTAGTGGTGAAACACTTGGTTTGCATGTGTGGAAGCATGGGTGTGATCTCTACTATGAAATGGTTTGAATATCGCTAGAAACTAGAGGAAAAGGACCAAGCAGAGCACAGGGGAGTTTTAGGGGAATGGAAAGACTCTTTGAATGTGTCCAAACAATTTCATGTTAAAATCTAATCCTGTTGTGCCAGAATTAAGAGGAGGGCCTTTTGGAATCAATTGGGACATGAGGGCTCTCATGAGTGGATTAGTATTTATTAAAGGGCTGGAGAGCCCCAGCTTTGGCCCCTTTCTCCCTTTCTATGTATTCTGCCATGTGAGGAGTCAGTGTTCAAGAAATGGTGTTGGAAGTAGAGTCTTGTGCCTTCACCAAACATTGAGCCTATTGGTGACTTGATCTTGGACTTCTGAGTGCCCAGGGCTATAAAGCAATAAATTTCTGTTCTTTATCATGCACACAATTTTGGATATTTTTTATAGTCATATAAATGAACTGAAATAGATAGGGACATATATCATTATAAGTTTGTGCAAGCCCACGGAGTATCTAGCAGTAAGTGTGAGTCCTAATGTAAGCTGTACATTTTGGTGATAGTGATTTGTCAGTGTAGGTGCTTCATGAAGCATATGTTCTACTGGAGGAGAGGTGTTGGTAGTGGCGAGTGTGGGCAGTGTCTGGGAAATTTCTGCACTATCTTCTCAGTTTTACTGGTAACCTAAAACTGCTCAAGAAAATAAGGTTAAAAATGGGTTCTGTCATTTATTGGCAGTAAGCTGGCTAATTGCTTACTACTTTCCTTTTCTTTCTTTCTTTTTTTGTTGATCATGGGACTTGAACTCTGGGCTTGGGCGCTGCCCCTGCACTCTTCAGCTCAGTGGGGGGGGGGCGGGGGAGGGGCTCTCCAGCTTGAGTCACAGTGCCACTTCCGGTTTTCTAGTGATTTATTGGAGATAAGAGTCTCATGGACTTTCCTGCCCAGGTTGGCTTTGAACTGTGATCCTCAGATCTCAGCCTCTTGAGTTGCTAGGGTTACTGGTGTGAGCCACCAGCACCCTGCCTTTCCTTTTCTTTTGTAAACCAGAGATAATTATTTATCTTTAAACTATAAGGTAACTCCTATACTTTTGCATAAGGGTTGCAATGACTGAATGAAACTATACAAAGAACTTGGTTTAGGAGTACTCAATAAAGGGATAGATATTACTGAGACTTGTGAACCTTTTGAAGAAGTATTACTTTAACTTTACTTGATATTTTGTGAAAAGGAATCTGACAAGTAGTCTTATCACATTTTGTAGGAGTAGAAAACTTACAAATAGAATGGGGAATCACAAAATGTTGGATGTAGTGGCTAATTAAGGATGACTACCCTCTCTACAAATACTTAATTAAGATTACATGTGAAAATACTACCATCTCAATACCATACTTATTTGATTATAGTTTGGCCCATACATCATCAGTTGCAACCTGTGATTTGGGTGTACACATGTGATAGTTTAGTTATATAAAGTGACTGAATGTCTAAAGCAGTGTTTTCAGTATGCTAGCCATGTGTTTCGTGTGACATTTAAATTAAAATTAAGATTAAAATTAAACAGTATTTTCACAATAAAAAAAGAAAAAAATATTAAGATTAAAATTCAGTTCCTCAGCCATACCTAACTACAATTCAGGTGCTGAACATGGCTGGTAGCTACCGTATTTGGCAGTGTGGATATTAGAACAGAAAAAGAAAATTTAATTGATTAGAATTAATCTAATGTGCAGGGATCACTGACTCACACCCAGTATGTTTTTTTCTCATTGGCCACCAGCTCTTGCCTTAGGTTTCTGGTCATCCGTGACTTTGCCTGAAGATGTTACAAGTGCTTTACAACTTTGGCTGGTAGGGGATGAGGGTGGGGGTGGGAAGGGCTGGTAGGAGGAAAAACAGAAGAGGAGGTAGCAATGCTCCATAGGAAATGTGCTCATTACCTTACGCATGTAACTGTAACCCCTCTGCACAGTATTTTTACAATGAAAAACATATTTTAAAGAAGTACTCTCAGCTCCCATTTGTAACCTTATTTCTGGTGTTTCAGGGCTCAGTGTGCTGCTTTCACATCCTTCTCTCAGGGGTCTTAAGATCTCAGACAGCTCGGAAGACCTATCTTGACCCGGCAGAAAGCTCACAGACAAGCTCTCCTTTGCCTTTTCTTCTCATGATCCTGAGGTCTTTACATGTTTAAACTGACACATAATGTTTACCTGTGATTTTTCAAAGTATGTGTGCACACATGATGGAATGATTAAATCTAGTTAAGTTACACATATCTGTTCACTATCACTTTAGAATATCCTATCTCTGTTTTTTTTCTTTCTATATCTTAGAGGTCATTTCAGTTAGCATCATCTTACATGATTATATGTACAAAGCTGTTGAACTCTGTACACCATTACTGTAGTCATTTTGTTCTATAGCAGATTTCTTTATTCCCCCTCAGTGTCCTTGGGATGACATTTCCCCAACCCCCTTCTTTACCCCACCACAGCCTCTGGTAACCATGATTCTGTTTGCTCTATCTATTAGATAAGCTTTCATAGATAATACAGCATTTATCCTTCTGTGTATGTGTGCTTCATTAAACATAAGTCCTTGAATTCTTTTGTTGTAGTTTTAAAAAATTGTACAGAGGGGTTACAGCTATATAAGTCAATTAACGAGTATATTTCTTTTTGAACAGTGTTACCCCCTCCCTCATTTTTTCCCAGCCTTTCCCCTCCCAAGCCCCCTAATCCTTGGATTCTCAATAGTAACTTCTGAGTGCAAAGATGAATTATGCTATTTCAGTACAATTTTTCCAAGACTTTGTGTTACAAGAAAGAGATTAGTTCATTTAGTTCTTTGATAATATCCCTTACATTTCCCACTTTCCAGTGAAAAAGCATTCACCACAGTGTGTTTCTGTACACACACTACATGCCATACACTAAGGGAGTATGTGTTTGTTGGCTCATAGGATTTAGATATATTTACAAATCTGTTTAATACCTATTGTCTATCTAGAATCGATTTTTTTTAGAAAAAATTTATACACTTTCTCAGAGTTTCCAAGAAAATTAAAAGCCCAGTGGGCACTGGGGTAATTCATATCATTGAAAACAAATCCAACTTAGGGCATACACAGATAGAAAATTTTCACACCATTTAAAAATTTTTTGTTATTGTAAAGGTGACATTCAGAAGGATTACAGTTATGTAAATCAGGTAATGAATACATCCTTACTTTCCCAGTTTTCCCTCCTATCCCCACCTACCAGTTGTATAGTTCATTTTCAACACAGAGGCTAGTGAGTATCACTGTTGCATTTGTTCATTCTTTGTTCCACCATTTCTGTGCCCCCTTTGCCCTCTCAAAGAACAAACAAGACAAAATAAAAAGAAAACAAAAATAACAATGAAGAACAATCCTCTTGTTCCCTGTCTTGGACACATCTTTTGAAATAGTGGTTATGTAGATGTTCTTGTGCTTATAATCCAAATGGCTTGTTAAATAAGATGGCTGAATATGTTGTGATACAATATTCTAGAACATAGCAATAGGAATAAGTGAATTTTAGCTGTGTGCAGTAATCTTAACAGCAACTTTAGCAGAAACAGCCAACTACACTCAGAAAATACCATTTGATTCTATGTATTTCAAGTTCAAAACTAAAGTATGGGGTTAGAAATCAGGATAGCAGTTCTTTCAAAGGGGCCTCCGGAGGGCGTGTAGGATTGCAGAAAATGTTCTTTTTCTGGTTTTATGCTGTGTGATCATTACTCAGGGGGACCCTTTTTGGAAAACCATTGAGACATATACTTGAGGTATGTTTTCACTTATGTCTGTTAAACCTAACAGGTTTTACATTAAAATATAAAGTTATAACTACTCTTATATGTAACATATTAGACTTACTTACTTTTGGTAAATAAATATCTAAAAGGATATTTATGAATATAAAGTCATGAATTTAATGCATTTTTGTTTTGCTTCCATATTATAGTGAATTAATTTTTTTTTCTGTAGTGGGGTTTGAACTGCGGTCCTTGAGCTTGTTTGGTTGGAGTCTTTACTGTTGAGCCATACTACCACCCCTATTTCCTTCTGGCTGTTTTGGAAATAAAACCTTGTTTTGTGGCTAGATGTGTGCCTGGGTGCAATTAACCCATGTTAGGCTTCCTAGTGGCTTGAATAACAGGCACATGCCACAGCCTCATTTTCTGCTTGGGCTCACCTTGAATTGTGATTCCTGTTATCTTATCATCCCTAGTAGTGAGGATTGTGGGCATGAGCCACCAGTGCTTGGTTTGTTTTATTTGCTTTATTATGTAACTTTCTGATAGAAGCATTTAAGAGCTGTCACTTTAAGAAGCACTAAGCTACATCCTAAATGTTTCAGGGTTATAGGGAAATCACACATGGAACATGATACCAGAGTGAAGAGGCCAATGCAGAGCTGACCTAAGAAAACTTTACTATAGGTAAATCTCCTGATGATTTATTTGAGACCTTTTGGATGAGAGAAAAAAAATTGTAACTGTAAGAGGATCATCCTGAAGTATACGTAGTAATCACTAAGCCAAACAAAATAAAACAAAAACTAAAATCAACAAAACAAACACTTGAATCACAAAAAGAGAAAAAGATAATTGAAATATAAGTCCAAAATTTGGTTTGATTAGAAATTTTAAAATTACTTAAGAAAGTTACATAAGTTAAAAAGGTACTGGTTAACTTTTATATTTCTGAAGCATAGGTTTTACCTTGGTAGAAGTTGACCACCTTTAAAATATCCCCTTATGGTATTAAGTTCCATATCCTACTCAATTTTAAAAAATTGTATTAAATTCCATATCCTACTCAGTTAAAAAAGGTAACTATACACAGAAGTTCTGTGGAATTTTAATAAAATATTTAGGGAAATATCTAAGTATTAACTACTGAACACATAAAATATGCCTCATTCAAACTATTCAGACTACTACTTTGCTTATGTCCTTCATGGTCAGAATATTCATTGCCTTAAGAAACACCACAGTCAGCAAGGGTACCCTGACCCAATGAGTAATAAATTAAAGTTAAATTACATCTTTGACATTTACAATTGACCTGACAAACTGAGAGTACCTTGACCTATTTCCCATTTCTGATTAAACAAGTTAATATTGTTCAGTGTGAAACAGTCTTTAAAAATTGGAAACCCTTATATAAGCCTATTTAGAGAAACAGTGTTAATTTGCTTATTCTCAAAGTTGGAAAGAATGGATGAGTTTTTATACTACAGGGAAAAGATTGGAAGATAAAGGCATAGGCATGAACTTTCTGAATACGATTGCAATTTCCTAGGAAATATAAAGCAAGAATTGACAGATGGGACTTACATTAAATTAAAAAGCTTCTGGAATGGAGAAAAAAATCTGTTCATCAGATAAAGGATTAACATCCAGAATATACAAGTATCTCAAATAACCCAATTAACAAATGGGCAAATGGATTGAACAGATAGTTTTCAAAAGTATACATGCTCAATAAATACATGAAGAAAGCCACCTGCACGATCATGTTTACTGCAAGGTATGGAACCAGCCCAGATGCTCCTTCCTCATGGGTGAATGGATCAGGAAAATGTGGTATATATACACAGGGAATTTTACTCATCTATTAAAAAGAATGATATGGTACTATTTTTTTTATTGTTTACTTCATATAAAAACTTTATTACATGCTGTAATGCAAATATCCTTAGCAGAAAACCATGTATTTGTCTGAGTTATAACACAGACATTTTAACAAAATTAAATTAGAGAAAAATCTTTTTTTTATTGTGAAAATACTGTACAGAGGGGTTACAATTACATGGGCAAGATAGTGAGTACATTTCTTATCAAGCATTGTAGCTTCCTCCTTTTTTCCCCTTCCCATCATCCTCCCCCCCAACCTTCTCCCCCCCCACCCCCTCACCCCCCGCACGAAAGTTGTAAAGTTCATTTTTGACATAAGGACTTGTACATCTCATTGTTGCAATGGGTCCACCTGAATCCCTATTTAAACGATTTGTTTTTCCCCTTCCCCTCCACAAATTATACCGACATCAAATACAGTGAAAGCAGGGGTTATACTGTGTGTGTGGGGGGGGGTTTGGTACTATTTGTAAAGAAATGGAAAGACCTGGAAAAAAATACATTAAGTAAGTCAGGCCCAGAGAGACTAAGTTTTCTCTTACATGTGAAGCTAGCTTTAGCTTATAAACATATAAGCAAATACGTTGGATGAGAAGCAAGTGTAGTCAAATGTATTAACTGAAATAGGGCAGATTGAAGGGAGATCTCAAATAGCATATAACTCCTTTGAAAGGCAAAATCAAAGTTCAGCAAAAATAAAACACCAAAAGTGGGTACTTGAAAGGGTGGGGGAAGGATTAAGGGGGTAGGAGTAGACAACTGAAGAGAAGGGAGGAGAAATGCAAAGAATCCAGTGTATATCCTACAGAATTAAAGAGCGAGGAACGGAGTGGGTAGGGAAGGGATGGGTGGTGAGCATGTTGAAAGGGGTGACACTGACCAAGATATATTGTCTTCATAAACTGCTTTGTTAAATGGCAGCTGCTTTGTACAACTACTCAAAGATAATAATAAAAAGGAGAAAAAAAAGAAACTGTCAACAAATTTAGCCATAAAGGAAATGCAAATCAAAATGATTCTGTATCATCTCAGTCAAGATGGCTATCATAAAGAAAACAACAGCCAAACACTGGTGGCTCATGCCTGCGATCCAACTAGCTGTTAAGAGGTTGAGACCTGGAGGATCACGATTTCAGACCAGTCTGTGTAGAGTGCATCTCTAATTAGCTACAAAAATGCTGAATTAGAGATTCATGTGTGGGAATTCTCATTCTAACCCCATTGTCTAAATACAACAAAAACAACGCTAGTCTTTTCGCTAATGTCTCAAGCCAGTTTTGGATCTGTTTTACCTTGAAATCTTCATTAGGTGCATAACAATTTGGTTTACCTTCCTGGTTCATGTGTGGTGCCCTCACAAAGGCCTGGCTGGAGGGTTTTTGCATTATCTGGCTAGAAATCACAGATCTGGTGATTATGATCCTTAGTGTTGATAGCCCTGAGGTCCAGAGACTCCATGCTGGGCTTCTAAATCCAGTCTTTTTTCTCCTTAGCTTTCAAAGCTGGAGGCTTATTAATGTTGGTGCTCAAAGCAGAGGTTCAGTGTTCTGTGGTTCTAAGCTCTAGTGCCAACCAGAGTAGCTGGAGTTACAGCTCTGGGCTCGGATGTCAGGATCCTCAGTGGCTCTCTTGAACTTGTCCAGTGGCCAGTGCCAGCATTCTTCTACCTCGTTCCCTTGGTTCCCACCTTTGGCTCCTCATTGTCCTCGTTTCTTCTCTTCTCTTCTCTTTCTTTTCTCATCTTTTCTTTTTGTTGTT
This sequence comes from Dipodomys ordii, assembly GCF_000151885.1. Lineage (NCBI taxonomy): Eukaryota > Metazoa > Chordata > Mammalia > Rodentia > Heteromyidae > Dipodomys > Dipodomys ordii. Next base: position 13,751,903 of record NW_012267261.1, read on the forward strand.
GGTCATGGGGCCTGAACTGTAGGCCTGAGCTCTGTCCTTGCACTCTTCAGCTCAAGGCGAGCTCTCTATTGCTTGAGCCACAGTGCCACTTCTGGTTTTCTAGTGATTTATTGGAGAAAGAGTCTCACGGACTTTCCTGCCTAGGCTGGCTTTGAACCTCGATCCTCAGATCTCAGCCTCCTGAGTAGCTAGGATTATAGGCGTGAGCCACTGGTATCCGGCCTCTTCATTGTTTCTTGTCATAATATTAGCTTCTTGAGTTTTGCCCTTGTTCCTTTCTAGAACCCTTCAGCTGCCTCTGAGCCGTGGCTATCAAGAACTATGAGCTGCTGCCCCTCTCTGCACGGCCACTGCTGGTACAGTAGAAGTCCTGCAGTCTTGTCTGTTCTCCATGCCACCAGCCCTGTATTGCCTGTAATAAAGTCCACAAAACTGCTACTGGGCCTAATGTTATGATACTGGGGAGGGTAAAGGGAAACATAGAAAAGTGGCATCCAGGATGAACCCCAAGTCCCATCCGTCACAAACCTCACATAGGCACAATGGGCTTTGTGTCAGTCACAAGCTCTTTGCTGAGGCACCAGGGGACACTCTTTTCCTCTCAGGCTTTGTTGAGGTCCACAGTGGAAGAGGGGAACAGGACATCAGATTGGTCCTTTGGAACAGTTGCAAGAACGTTGCCTGGAGGTCATGGAGGTACTGGTTGGTAGATGCTGAAGTTCTGACTGGAACACTGCAGTCTCTTGCAGCTGGAGCTTGACTTTCTCAAGGCATCTGTGAAGTGGTCAACGGAACTTCGAAAGTAATGATGTCAGTCCAACTGGTGGCTTATGCTAAGTTAACAGCCCCTCCCTGAAGACAGCATGGCAGAAGGGAAGGGTGAAAGTAGCTCGACTCTTAACAAGTTAGTTTATTTGAATAAAAAGTAAACATGAAAGGATTGTTAGAATAAACATTAATTCACATTAACATATCTATTGTATGTATGTATGTATCCATGTATCTGTCATCTATCTATCTATCTATCTATCTATCTATCTATCTATCTATCTATCTATCTATCTATCTATCTATCTATCTTTGTGCCAGTCCTTTGGCTTGAACTCAGGGCCTGAGCTGTTTTGGCTTAAGACTTGCACTCTTACCACTTAAGCCACAGCTTCACTTCCAGTTGTTGTTGTTGTTTTCCAATTCATTGGTGATAAGAGTCAGATGGACTTTCCTGCCCAGGCTCGCTTCAAACTGCAATCCTCAGACCTCAGTCTCTTGATTATCTAGGATTACAGATGTAAGGTACTGGCACCTGGCTAACTTTTTTTTTTATTTTTAATCTTCAAATGGTTACGTCAAAGGAGTTAGTTTACTGGGCCCATTTATGTACCCAGTGCTTCTTGCTCAATGTAACCCCTTCTATTTCTTTTTTTGTAAGTCATGGGGCTTGAACTCTGGGCCTGGGCACTGTCCCTCAGCTCTTCAGCTCAAGGCGAGCACTCTGCCACTTGATCCACAGAGCCACTTCTGGTTTTCTAGTGGTTAATTGGAAAATATAATCTCATAGACTTTGCTGCCCAGGCTGGCTTTGAACTGTGATTCTCAGATCTCAGCTTCCTGAGTAGCTAGGATTACAGGCGTGAGCCAGTGGGTGCCTTGCTACCCCTTCCATTATTGTACACTCACATTGACTTTCTTAATACCATTTTAGCCATGCTTACACCGCCTCTAGGCAAAAACTCTTAGAGTTGAGACCCTATGATCTATCTTCTTTTCTTGTGGTAGTTTCAAGTCTTTTTTATTTTTTGGTTGGTCATAGGACTTGAACTCACAGCCTGGATGCTGTTTCTGACCTTTGTTCTCAAGGCTAGCACTCTGTCACTTTGAGTCAGAGCTCCACTTCAGGTTTTCTGGTCTTTAGGATTTTTTCCTGCCCCAGCTGGCTTTGAACAATGATCTCGGCTTTCCTGAGTAGCTAGAATTATAGATGTGAGCCACCTGAGTCTAGCTTCAGGTCTTTTAATAAATCTTTAATCCATTTAGAGTTGATTTCAGTTTCTTGCATATAGATAGTTTTCCCAGCAGCATTTGTTGAAAGTTATATTTTTTCCAGTAGATATTTTTAGCCTCTTTGTCAAAAATTAGATAGCGGTAACTGTGTGGATTTATTTCTTGGTCTTCTATTCCATTGATCTTTGGGTCTTTTTTTGTGGCAGTATCGTGCTATTTTTGTTACTATAGTTCTGTAGGATACTTTGAAGTCCAATAATGTGATTGCTCTTTTTTTTTCCTCAGGATTGCTTTTGCCAGTCAGTTTCTTTTATGCTTCCATATTAATTCTAAGATTAATTTACTATTTCTGCCAAGAATGACATTGATAATTTGATGAGGTTGGCATTGAATCTGTTGCTTTTAGTACTATGGCCATTTCCATAATAATAATTCTCTTACCCCATGTTGTATTTTCTAGTTGTATCCTTCAGTTTCTTTCTGTATGGAGTTATATAACTCTAGAGCTCTTATTCCTTTTTGGTTAGGATTTTACTTAGATGTTTTATTGTTTTTGAAGCTATTGTGAATGGGATTCTTTCCTGATTTCTCCTTCAGCTTGTTCACTGTGCTCTATAGAGGAAATACTGACTTTGATATGTTGATCTTATTTATTACTATATTGCTAAATAATTGATCAGATCCAGGAGTTTCTTGATGAACTTTTTAATGTAAATTTTGGATAATATATTGGAAAGTGAAGAGACAAGAAACAGATAACTGAACTTTGTAAAATCTCTCATCATGATTTCTTCTTTATACTTTCAATGTTAAAATAATTATTTTTTCTAGAAAGTGTTAGAATGGATTGATTTCAGTTATTTTCTTTACCTTCATTATCTGCCATTTGGTAAATAGCCAAATGGGTAGTGCAATAAATAATAATGGAACAGACATAAAGAAACAAAGATTGCATGCTTTCTGTTCCTAAAGACTTGAGTTTTGTTTCTGAGTATTTGATGTATGAGCCATTGGCACCTTGCCCAAGCTTTTTTATTTATGAAGTTGAAAAAAATGTCAATAGGGCTGGGAAGGTGGCTCAGCGGTAGAGTGCTTGCCTTGCATGCATGATGCCCTGGGTTCGATTCTTCAGCACCACATAAGCAGAAAAAGCCAGAAGTGGCGTTATAGCTCAAGTGGTAGAGCGCTAGACTTGAGCTGAAGAGCTGAGGGACAGCGCCCAAGCCCATAGTTCAGGCCCCATGACAAAAAATAAATGGCAATAGGTGATACATTTAAGGTTAGTTTTCAAATTTTAGACATTCAAAAAGGAAGTATGTATGTTAAGATGAAATACTGCAGCTAGATGTTGCCTTAAATCCTTATTTTTACAGGAAAATGGAAAGACTAATCAGTTCTATAAGAAATCTTTTGTTGTTGTTGTTGTTGGTTGTGGGGCTTGAACTCTGGGCCTGGCGCTGTCCCTGTGCTCTTCAGCTCAAGGCGAGCGCTCTACGGCTTGAGCCACAGTGCCACTTCCGGTTTCCTAGTGGTTTATTGGAGATAAGAGTCTCACAGACTTTCTTGCCCGAGCTGGCTTTGGACTGAGATCATCAGATCTCAGCCTCCTGAGTAGCTAGGATTACAGGCATGAGCCACCTGCGCCCGGCCCTATAAGAAATCTTATGCACAGTGTATAAAGCCACCCCAGATAAATACTTTAAAAGGGACTTTGAAGATTTTAAAGTTAGTGAAAGTAGGCCAGGAGAGCCCCAACATCAATAGTTTGTTTTGGGGTAAATGATACTCTTATGAATAAAAACCTCTCTGGAAGTAGAATCCCAAGATATTCTAAACTGAATATAACTTGGAAATGAAAACTAGTCCATAGTGTAAGATTGATGTTATCTGTAAAATTTGAATGCTGTTTTTAAACATCTCAATTCATAACATTGAGAAACTGAGCAGTGGTAAGATGCCTACTTTTTTTTCCCCTGAAACTACTCATTGCAAGAAACACCTCACTGGAAGAGGACCATTTCCTGTCAAACTCATGGATATTGCTTTTTTTTTCCCCTGGATTTTGTTTTTCAAGCATATTCCCATCTCAATTACAGCTCCAGCACAGATACACAGTTAAATGGCACTTCAGTAGATGTTGATGTGTGAGCATCTAGAGAAGGCTATTTTTATCAGTGCCTAATTAAACATTTGGAAATGATTGTTTTAATCTGAACTGCTTATCTGACTCAGCTCACAGTTTGCAGGCATTTCCATTGTTAGTAATCTTTAGGTGGATATATAATCAATATTAAAGTATACATATGGGACACCATCTATACCCTATAAGTATTGCATATGTGTGCAAGGTATACACACAAACACACACACACACACACTACATACACACCACACACACACACATACACACACACAATAAATAAATAAATACTTTTTTATTGTGAAAGTACCATACATGAGCAAGGTAATGAGTACATTTCTTATTAAGCATTGTTGCCTCCTCCTTTGTTTTTCCCCTACCCTCCCTGCTCTCCCATCTCAACGACGACTTCCCCCCAACCACCCCCTCCACCTGCAGCCAAAGTTGTAAAGTTTGTTTTTCAACATAGCATTTTGTATGTATCATTGTTGCAATGGGTCTACCTGTATCGCTATTTAAACAATTTTTTCCCTTACCCTCCCCAAATTATACCAACATCAAATAAAGTGAAAACAGGGTTATACTGTGGGGGAGGGATATACAAAGCAACAAAACAATCACTTTATAAATATATTAGAAACAATCGCATGAAAGAAAAAGCATTTGAATACTTATCTTGGGGTTCATTTTGCCTAACATTAACTTATCTGACCTTTTCTGCTTGTCTCAGACATATACTAGTTATTGCAAATAACTAGTATATGGGTCTGGCTTACTTCACATAATATAATTTTTTCTAAGTCTTTCCATTTCCTAACAAATGAGGCAATGCCATTCTTTCTGATGCAGGCATGGAATTCCATTGTATATAGATACCATATTTTCTTGATCCATTCATCTAGTGAGGGGCATCTGGGTTGGTTCCATATCTTAGCTATACTAAATAATGCTGCAATGAACATGGTTGGGTTGGTAGCTTTAGTATGGTCTTATTTGTGATCATTTGGGTAAATGCCCAAAAGTGGGATTGCTGGGTCATAGGGGAGCTTTAGGTGGAGTCTTTTGAGGAACTTCCATACTGCTTTCCAAAGTGGTGGAACAAATTTACACTCCTACCAACAATGCAGTAAGGTTCCCTTCTGTCCACATCCCCTCCAGCATCTGTTGTATTAGAGCTCTTGATTATAGCCATTCTAACTGGGGTGAGGTGGAATCTCAATGTTGTTTTGATTTGCATTTTTTTATGGCTAGAGAGGTTGAGCATTTCTTCATGTGTCTATTGGCCATCCTTCTTTCTTCTTCAGAGAAGTTTCTCTTTAAGTCTTTAGCCCACTTGTTTATTGGGCAGTTATTTCTTTGAAGATTTGTTGTTGGGGGATTTAATTTTTTGAGTTCCAGGTATATTTTAGATATGAGACCCTTGTCTGTTGTATGGATAGTGAAGATCTTCTCCCAATCTGTGGGCTTTCTATTGATCTTGCTACCTATGTCCATTGCTATGCAGAAGCTCAGCAATTTCATGCAGTCCCATTTGTCCAACCTTTCTTTAATTTGTTGTGTTTCTGGGTCTCTATTAAGAAAATTTTGGCCTGTGCCAAGGAGACCTAGGGTTTCTCCTATTCCATCCTGTAATATTTTCAGAGTGTCTGCTTTTATTTTGAGGTCTTTGATCCATTTGGAGTTGCTTCTGGTGCAGGGTGATATATAAGGATATAGGTTTAGTTTTCTACAAGTGATTAACCAATTTTGCCAGCACCATTTACTGCAGAGGCTCTCTTTCTTAGCTCCCTTATCTGAAGATTGGATGGCTGTATTTCTGTAGGTTCATTTCTGGGTTTTCAATTCTATTCCATTGTTTTGATTACTATGGCTTTGTAGTAGAGTTTGAAATCTGGTATTGATATTCCTCCAGCACTGTTCTTTCTGTTAAGGATTGTGTTTGCTATTTGGGGTCTTTTATTGTTCCATATGAATTTTTGGATTGCCTCTTCTATTTCCTTGAAGAATGAGGTTTGAATATTGATAGGTATCCTCAGATTATTTTGGATATCTTGTTGATTGCTAATCAGTTGCAAGCAATATCGCACTGTGTAGTCTTTTCAGCGGAGTCTCAAAAGTTCAGTTAACACATGGAATTGTGGAAGATTACACTGGAGTATTGTAATGATCATTCTCCCCAGTCCATAGGGTGTTGGTGATTGGCCTTGGTTTCAACACACCATATGGTGTTCACATGCAAAGAACAGGTAGCATCTAGAACTGCCATGGTTCTGGTCTCTAGCTGGCAAGTTTTGTTTTGTGAGAAGGAGAACATAGGAGGGTAGCATTAACTGTGTGGAAGGAACATAATAGTATTAAACACTCACTGTACCTTAGATCTAAAAGAGCTGTACAGTTTTCTGAGCCCTTTAAATCAGAAGGTAAGAGAAGCACACACTTGGTGGCACACTGCAGTTTTCATTGTAAGGAGCAGAGTTAGGTAGCTTTCATACCTAAACCATCAGCCAGACAGACCATTGACAGGAGAAGGGTGTCTCCAGTTCACTGTCGTTTTCTTTTCATGCCAAAGCAAATGTCTATCTCTCTACTAGCCTCTTTGAGGATCAATTGGCTCAACGTTTAAGCAGCATCCCTGTGAAATTCAGAGAGCATTAAGTGCTAACTGGAGGGAGCCCTGCAGACCACCCCTCCCCCCAGTCCCATGCCTGGGACCACAGAATCCTTGGACTGGACTGCAGGGTGAGTTGCTTCCTTGTCCCCCACATGCTCAGCCATGTGGGCAGCTCCTGGACTGTTTGCTACCCACTGTGGTTTCATGTTATGTTTCCTGTGTCTGGAAGATTCAGTAGTATGGACAGGCCATCCTTACAGAAAAATAACCTTGAAATTATAACTAGCCCACAATGAAAAATACGCCATCTGAAGAAAAGACAAGTAAAATTATACATCCGCATAACATTCATCTAGTGTTAATGTGTTAACTCCATGAATAGCAATATTTCCAACAGTCTGTAAGGTTCATGAAGGCAGGACTGCATCTGTTAAGTTTGCAGTCTGTTACAGATTCCTGCTATATGGTGTCTTCCAAGTGTCAAACCATGTTGGCCTTTCCTGTGGGAGCCTGTGGACAGTCCCCACAGAATCATAGTTTGACCCACAGTGCCCCACACCCAGTCCTAGGCACTGCCCCCTTCTTCCTCTCCTTTCCCTCAAACCACCATACACGTAAGCATGTGTATGTGTAGGTGGTAGTTCCCTGACTATTCCTGAAAAAAATTAAGTCTATTTTTTCTATTAATCAGTTAATAATATACCTGACTCCCAAATGCCTTCTCTTGTTCCTCCCCTTAACTGATGATGTTTATGCTCTTTATGTTCTACTGTGTTATTTTAATTAAAAAGAGCCATAGAAGTGTATATTTTTATAGCATCCAACTTACCAGGTATAAACATATTGGCTGAGCCTGTAATGAGACCTCCTCATTTAGGTTGTCAAAAGAAGTAGGCAGTAACTGTGGCAAGACCCCTTACTAGGGAGGCCTCCACTCTACTGTGGGCTCCTCAAAAGAACATGGCACCTTCTGAGATGAATCCTAGGTTAGGAATGAAGCAGAGAGCAGTTCTGTATGCCCTCGAAAGAACAGGTCTCAAGAGTACACTCATTCATCTGATGTCATCGTCTTCCCTTCTGCGAGTTACACTGTCAGAGCATCAAGTTAAAGATCAAAGTTAGAAATCAGTAGTGCCCCAAAAGTGACCTCACTGTTTTTACCTGACATGAAATCCTCGTCAGCAGTGACCCCTTCGGGTTTTCTACTTTGAAACTCTGGAGATCTAAGGGGGATAAGAAGTGGATTTGTAATACAATGTACCCGAGACACTAAGTCATAGACTTGTAACCAGAACTGTCTAGTTATTCCTGAGTGGTAATGGAGGATGTAAGTCCATTCTTTGAAAACAAGCACTGAGGAATCTATTGGGTCTCAGATGGCTCCTTTTGAGGCCAAAATTAAGTCTCAACTTTTTGTTTTCATAGTAAAATAGACCCATTTTAATATTAAATCTGTGATGAAGAGCTGTAAGTGTTACAAATAGTTAACACTAGCATAGTTAACACTATGCTAGGCTGATTCTAGTTTTAGAGGTTAGTTTTTTTCCACAGTGTTAGGACTTTAGAAGGAATGTGTGATTTTTTTTTTAAACCATCAGCTGCATTCAGCAGTTTTGCAGGGCTTATACACTACCATGTACACACCTGACCACGTGCAGGGATCAGCTTCCTGCCTGTGCTTGAAAATAATTCAGTATATTAAAGCATTAAATGCAAAACAAAACCAGAGATGAACACTGGAAAAAAATATTAGGAACTAAAGATTAATCTGTAGTGTTACTGATTTTTTTGCATGTGTGCATCTGTGTGTGTGTATGTAAGTATGTGTGTAAGGTGTATAGTTTTTAATCTTCCCATGCATTTTTTTTTACTGCTGTAGTCCTGTGGTTGCTATGGAGAAGGTTGTATGGTAAGGAAGAGCACAGTGAGGTTAAAAGTTCTTCTCTTTATCTGGTATAGAAATGAGAGGCCCCTACCACCCAACCTGTCTTTATGCTTTCTATCTTCAAGGGCTGGTTGCTCTTTTGTACTACAGTGTGTACTGCTGAGGGAAGAATGGCTCAATGCTGCACATGAAAATTACGCAGAGGATCTAATTCTCTTATTTTTATCTCTTATGCTCTGTCACAGTCATCATTTTGGCGTAATCACATAATGGAAGGACATAAGGGTGAATGGTCGATCTGGAAATTTTTGTTTCTTTTTGTGTGTTTCTTTTTTATGTGTGTATTTAAATTTTTCTTTATTATTTTTTTTAATCTGCTGACACAGGGAGGAAAAGCTTAGAGAAAGGACCTGATGTAGAACAGTTGGGATTTGGTTAATCTACTTAGAATCACATTAATCGGGGGTCATACACTGTCAACAATACAGTGCCTCCACCCAGCTCCTCCCTCACTCTTCCTGCTTGTTTTTCTTGCAACACCTTTCCTTTCAGTTATAACTTTATCTTATTATTTCTTGCTATTTTACTTTCCCCAAACGTTTCTTCTCTATTTTTTTTTTTTGCATTTTATTCCCAGGCTCACTACTTTATCATGGAAAGTGTATTTAATCTTTAGGCTTTCTACTTGGTACAGAATGTATTAACTCATATATCAAAATAAACATTTTCTTTTCTTTTTTGGGGGGGCCCGGTTATGGGGCCTGAACTCTGGGTCTGGGCACTGTCCCTCAGCTCTTCAGCTCAAGGCTAGCGCTCTACCACTTGAGCCACAGCGCCACTTCTGGCTTTTTTCTTTTTGCTTATGTGGTGCTGAGGGATCGAACCCAGGGCCTCATACATGCAAGGCAAGCGCTCTACCACTGAGCCACCTTCCCAGACCCAAAATAAACATTTTCTTAAGATGTGTCTAAGAGTAATTCTTTATGGCTTTAGAAGATAATGACCAATGATAATGGTGATTATAATAAATCACAGCTGTAAATATTTGCAAGAATCAAAGTATGACAATAATTTTCTTGATGTGTTTCATGCCACTGGGGACAGTTGTATGAGTGTAGGTGAATCATACTGTTTTCTTTCTTTTGCTTTTTGTTTCTCATGGCTTGTAACTTGAGGCTATCTTCCTGTGATCAGGTTTAATTCCTATTTATTAAAAGCCTCCTTTGTGCCAGGAAGTTTAATGTATACTCTTTCAAAATATACAGTACATAGTTTTATCTCTTTTCTTAGAAGTGCCAAAATGGCTGGACTTGCTGGTGGCTCACACCTTTAATCCTAGCTACTCAGGAGGCTGAGATCTGAGGATCATGGTTCAAAGCCAGCCTGGGCAGGAAACTCCGTGAGACTCTTATCTCCAATAAACCACTCAGAAAACCAGAAGTGGTGCTGTGGCCAAGTGGTAGAGCGCTAGTCTTGAGCTGCAGAGCTGAGTGACAGCATCCATGCCCAGAGTTCAAGCCCCATGACCGACAAAACAAAACAAAAAGTGCCAAAATGGATAACTTGCCTTAAAGAGTTTAAGTTATATGTCAAGAATATACAGCTCATCCATGTGACTCCTGCATTCAAAGTCTCTTCTTCCATTACCATGAATGTGTGGAGTTGGAATTAGGAAATTTTGGGGTGGGGTTGGAATTAGGAAAGGTTCTGCAGTCACTGTAGACATTGACTGGATCCAAGCTCCATATGATGAATAATCAGATCATCTCCCAGTCTTAAAGTGCTTAGAACAGTTCTTGGCAACAAGTTGATGAATAGCATCAACTATACATAAGGGATTTACTGTATTATGGTTTGGGGGAACTGGAAATATAATTTCTATTTAGAAACCGAGTGAGGAAAACCCATGATAAAAGAATTTGAGGTATCATGACAGTTTCAAAGAAGGGCAGGATGCTTTAGGGAAAGAGAAGTGTAGCCAGTTTAGGAAGTCAAGAGGATTTTGAAATCAAGGATGGGTCAGACTTAGAAGGATGGAGAAGAAAAAAGAGAGAGTACAAGAAGAGACACTGTACGAATCTTGAATGTGAAAGCCCCGTGAGCATATTGCTGAACCTGAGTAAAGTCTGCTGTGAGAGAAAGTGCTGGAGAGGTAGGCCATCCTTGGACCTTGGTAGGACCTTGGATATTATGGAAAATTCTTGGGTACATTGTCAGGATCCAAATATGAGGCCATAGTGTCTCTCCCTGTATTCTCAAAGGACAGATAGTCAAAATCCCGATTTCCACATTTCATAGCTCTTTATAAAAAAAATGTTTCATGCCCTGAAGAATGCTTTAAACTAGTCAGGAACTTAACTAGCACTGACACAAGCATATCCAAAAAAGAATTGAGAAACAATTTAAAAATAGGGATCAGTTTGGAAAGACACTGATATTGGTGAACAAGAATAAAATACTTCAGTGGAGCCATTTTTATCAAGAATTGGTTTCAGAATATAACATCCTTCCTGATGGCTTCAGATGGCTTTATTTGTTCATAAATAACTCTACTTGTTGATTTAGCCACTTTTATCATATGAATGCTTCATTAAACAAATGGAGCTTGCTCATTATAGCCAAGTGGGCTGTATTCAACCAAGTGGGGAAGTTGAGAGTAAAGGCTTGTATTTAACAGCAAAGGCCATTTCTCTGGCCTCTTGCCATCTGGAAACTCTAGATAGCATTTCCCAATATAAGCCTTCAATCTGGTAACCAGACTGATAGGGTCATTTGACTACAGTGTTACGATGTCAGACAGGCCTACCAAAGTATAAATCACTCTGTAAATAAATCTAAACCAGGAAAGAAGTATGCTTTCTTCTCAGCCTAGACATTATCCAAGTTGAAAGACTATATTCTTCAAAAGTTCTTCAGAAAACTAAGCAGTGAGGAATTTTGATTGTTTTCCCCACCTTGAAAAGGGTCAGTCTCTCAGAAGCTCAGATCTGACTAGAGGGTTACAGCTGTAGTGAAAAAAAGTCCTGAAGCAGTGATAAAGCGGCCCATTGATTCTGCCAGTCCCTCCCTGACCCCCCTACCCCCGCCATCCCCAATCCCTTGTCTTGCCTCTAGACTGTAGTTTCTGAAATTGGGAGAAGGGGAGAAAGGAACCAGACAAAAATAGACTTGAGACATTAAGATTTATTTAAAAGTTGTGCTTATTAATCCCAGGCTCAAAAAGATTTGCAAGAAACCTATACATAAACTATACGTTTATTTTCTTTTAATCAAGTCGGCTTTACATATAAACTCTTCTCTTAACCAGTGTGGTGGGAAATTTGCCATCAATCATTGGAACTTCCCTTTCTATCCTGAAAGGTTTTGAACACTGCAAGAACTCTGGACAACCCCTCTGGTATCTGTGGAGTAACTGGTAATAGTCCCTTGTTCAAGCCTTGGGGTTGTTCGAAGTCTTATGCCCCCTCACCAAGGAACTTGAACAATTGTCATTGCTCTCCCATAAGATCCTTTTCTCCTTTCTTGGTGACTTTTCTCCTTCCTCAGTGGGCTTTGGCCTCACAAGAGATTGGAGCCCACTGGTATTGAGCAAAGCCTGTGAGGCGAGGGAATTACAGAGAGGACTAGCCAAGGATACATCATTTTATGGTAGTTATCTTTCTATAGCAACAATAAAACATGTCATGTAAGATGACATGAAATGTAGTAATTTGGAAGTGATCTTGTAAATTGATTACTATACAAAACCAGTGTGTAATAGGACCTTACATAGTCATAAAATTAGCCAGGTTATAATAATTTCATTTAGTGTTGTATTGATGGCCAAAATATGTTTTTAGTTTTAAAAGAACATGGAAGTTTAAAAAAAGATAATATAAAGGTAGATCATTTCATCTAATTAAAATTTTCTTAGATTCAAAGGAAAAAATCATAGCAATATTAGAGAATTGGGCTCCTTATTTTCCTTCAGAAAACAGAACATAGTGTAAAATTTTAATATTGTGAAGTTTAATTCCATTTGATAGAGCTATAACACTTAACTTGAATACATCAGATTTATAATACACATAGTGAAAACACTTGTGAGTTTGTGTGTAATACAAACCAATAAGCATTTTTTTTGTTTGGGTTTTTTTTTAACTGTATTTTTTTTGTCTTTTCTTTTTTGGTACCGGGGATCGAACCCAGGACGTTGCGCTTGCTAGGCAAGCGCTTTGCCACTGAGCTACATCCCAGCCCACCAATAAGCATTTTGCAAATGCTGATATGAAAAATTGAGGCAAAAGGGTAATGTATGTCTCCCAAAGAGCCATAAGGTCTTTGGATGCTTGTTCCAGCAGTGGGCTGATCCTGAGAGACTAATGAGCTCATGCCTCATAGACATCAGAGAATACTCTTCTGTGAATCCTCAATCTGAATGCCTAGACCAGTCCTCATTCTGAGCTTTCTAGCATCTAGCTCTGTTAGGCATGTGAGGTGATGTCACCTTATTTTAGTCTTGTGCCAGGCAGGTTACATAAAGCATCCTTGGTCAGTTCTCTTGGCTATAGTGTGGAAGATCCCTCTTAGGACCTTTTAAGAATCTGCTACCAGCTTCTTTTTCTCTACTCATGTACTTCTTGGTCTGGCATAATATGAGTTTCTATCTGCTTTAAGTCTTGAGAAATAGGTCTAAAGAAAGAGGATGGACAACTGTAATTTATTATTTCACCTCCTCAGAGGAAACACGGCCCTGTACTTTATGTCTTTTTTTAAATTTAATTGCTAAGAGTCATTCAGAATTCATGAGTTGACTTAAATTTACTTGGATGAAAGTACTAAGAAAAGACTCAAGTCGGCAAAATGCTACCAATTCAGCTCTTAAATTATGTATTTTACATGTAAATATTGCAAATTGTAGGATGTTTTAAGTGAATTTTTAATCCAATATTTAACATTAAAGTTTAAATTCTTGCCTAGAATTTCAAACATAGAAATACACTCTAAAGGAAATAGGGTTTTTGGTTGCTTGATTATAGGATGTTAGACATTTAAAATGTGAAAAATACCCATTTCTCTCCATTTTTACAGTAAGAAAATTTGGATTATATTTAGTATAATCAATATGTCGAAGAAAATAATCATAAGGGAATGTTATCCATCTTTCACTTTTCTCTAAATTGATTTGAGCTAGTTCCTCCTTTCCCTAGATGAATACTAAAGCAAGTTGTACAACTTGTCTGATTTCTCCAAACTTAAAACAGGAAAATCTTAATTTATATACTGATATATATATATATTATATATATACAGTATTTAATGTATATATGTATAATTCCCAGAATGCTAGAGATATACCTTCTAGGAATTCAGTGGTCTTAACAGCTTCTTTCCAGTGAGCCCCATTGGAAGGGCATCTTGAACAGAACCTGAGACAGTCTGGCACCAGCTCTGACATGTCCTCACATCAGTTCCTAATGCTTTTTGGGCATGTAGGCCTTTCATGGTGGCAGTGGAATGGGTCTTAGAGTATACTGCAGCTTTGCTTTAAAAATTCAATCTGTTAGCAGTGAGGAGATGCAGTTCTTGTAGTTCTAGTGAGCAGTGAAGAGGCCTCTTAGAAAAAACACTGATCAGAATCCCTGCACATGATACCCTACTCGAAGGGGTTGTTCACATTTTCTATGACTGCAGGAACATGTGATCACAAGCAAAGTAGCTTCTGCACTAACAATTTACCTCACAGCACTCATGAATACAGGCCTCAAATCAAAGGGCCTGCACCATTTACCTCTTGATCAGGGCCGCCAAAAAGAATCTCTCTGCACAGTCACCCTTTTCCTTTTTTTTCTGGCTGTGGAAAAGTGTTTGGCTCTTCAAGTTATCCTCTAGATTTCTGCCTTATTTTTTACATGATATCTTTCTGTATACTTCATGAAAAAAAAAATTCTCTGTGCAGTGTCATTAGAGGTTTCTTTCTACCCATAGTCATTATTCCTGGTGTAGCCTTTACATTATACATCTTGTTGCCAGCCATCTTCTTTGTGAAAATTCCCCAGGATAACTGAGAATATTTTAAAACTCTCTTTGGTGTCTTGTGTATGATATCTTAAGGTCCTAGCTAATTATTTAAAGTTCTTCTTGGTCTGACATAATATGAGTTTCTGTCTGCTTTAAATCTTGAGAAATAGGTCTAAAGAAAGAGGATAGACAGCCCTAATTTATCTTTTCATCTCAGAGGAAACATGGCCCTGTACTTTATGTCTTTTAAAGAGAATTCCGATAAGTGGAAGTTGTCAGAATTTCTGATAAATAGGAAAAACAGTGTGTTTCTGTCAAATGTTTCTCTCTATCAGAAAAAGAATAGAGCCAGGTATATTGATGAATTTTTTTATTGCTCAATATGATCCCATTCATAAATATCTTCCAATGTGTAATGTCATAGGTGATAGTATTATCCTAATTTGCTTTCTGAGATATGATCTTTGGAAGAATTTGGTGTGGTAGAAAGCATGCTTTATGTGCAGCCTAAGATGATGTCCTGGTCCTGCTCTTAAGACCTAAAGCAAATGTCTCTTTGGATCCTAGTATTTTCATGGGGAAATTGAGAGATTAGACTAAATCAATTTCATGACATGTTTATTGACTGTACTGTGTACTACCTTGGACTTCTCACTACACAGGGTGATGATCTGATAAATAATCACTGATGAAAGCGTGACTCTATTCATGTTAGTGTTTTGACTGTGAGAGTGTGAGAGGCTGATCTGCACTGAGGTCAGGGAAAATCCTTCAGTAAGAAGATAACACTTGAACAAATAAGAAGGATCAGTAGTGTGTTGGTCAGGGTACTGTAGAGGAGCTGAAGCATAAAAGAGTGTTTATTAGTTTATTAGATTGGCTTATATAATTGGAGGTTGGGTAGTCAAATGGCAGTTCACATTGAAGATACAGAAAACCTGGTAAGCTGCTCAGTCTAAGCTTCTAGAAGCCTCAGAACAAGAGGATCAATGATGTACCCCAGTCCAAGGCTGCAGGCCTGAAATCTCCTTGGTAGGTCAATGCTGGAAGTCCACATTGAATGGCTAAAGAGGCTAGAATCTTACGTCGAGTTAACTGCTATGAGTTACTGTTTCCCATGTCAGGCTTCTCTGGAAACATCCTCAAACATACACACACAGAGCTGTGCTTTACTGCTGTGTGGAGACTTTAAATCTAGGTTGGTTGACATTCAAGATCAACCATCACAGAGGGTTACTAAATAAAAGGGTTGGCGTTTAGAGCAACACGAATCAGACAGGAAAGATTTAGGATAGAGCAAAGGCCCTAATTCAATAAGTTAAGTCGATAAAATAATGTGAGATGATGTATTGGGTTTAACAGATGATAAGTGGCAAGAGAAAGATTTCTGAATTTTGAGCTTGTCCTAGTTAGTCCTGTTTGAACCATTCCCCACCATAGGGAACACCAGAAAGGAGCGAGGAAGACAGAGGGAAGAGGATCTGATCCCCAAGAAATTGGCTGGAAGTGCCTTTGAGATAGGTATGTGGAGGTGTCTGGGGGGCTGCTGGATATAGGAAAAGAGGTTTGGGCTAGAGAGAGAAAGTCGGAAAAGCTACTGGCATTTAAATGAGAATTGAATTCATGATCGTAGATGAGATTCTGTAGGGAAAGTTCAGAATTAGAAGTCAAAGCAGTCTTTTTTTTAAAATTTAATTTAATTTTATTTGTGAACATACTGTACAGAGGGGTTACAATTACATGGGCAGGATAATGCGTACATTTCTTACCAAGCATTGCAGCCTCCTCCTTTGTTTACCCTTCACATCCCTTCCCAGCCTCCCCCCTCCCCCCCAATCCCAATCCTTCTCCTTCCCCCCCCCCCCCACCGATGTTGTAATCTAATCTTCGATAAGGGAGCTAAAACAATAGAATGGAAGAAAGACAGCCTCTTCAGTAAATGGTGCTGGCAAAATTGGTTAACTACTTGTAGAAAACTAAAGCTAGATCCTTATATATCACCCTGCACCAGAATCAACTCCAAATGGATCAAGACCTTGAACTCAAAGCAGACACTCTGAAAACATTACAGGATGGAATAGGAGAAACCCTAGGTCTCCTTGGCTCAGGCCGAAATTTTCTGAATAGAGACCCGGAAACACAACAAA
This sequence comes from Dipodomys ordii, assembly GCF_000151885.1. Taxonomy (NCBI): domain Eukaryota; kingdom Metazoa; phylum Chordata; class Mammalia; order Rodentia; family Heteromyidae; genus Dipodomys; species Dipodomys ordii. Next base: position 13,768,687 of record NW_012267261.1, read on the forward strand.
TCAAAGAAAGGTTGGACAAATGGGATTGCATAAAGTTGCAGAGCTTCTGCAGGGCAAATGACATAGCTAGCAAGATCAATAGAAAGCCCACGGATTGGGAGAAGATCTTTACTAGCCATACAACGGACAAGGGTCTCATATCTAAAATATACTTGGAACTCAAAAAAATTAAACCCCCCAACAACAAATCCCCAAAGTAACAACTGCCCAATAAATAAGTGGGCAAAAGACTTAAAGTCAAAGCAGTCTTTGATAGGAACAACATTCTATATCACGTGGAGAGAAGTGAGACGGCAGAGGCGACTGCGAAGTATCTGTGGAGATGGGAAGAAAACCAGAGGTGCGCTCTGTTACTGAAGCTGAAGAGAAAGTACTTTTCAAGCAGGGGCGGGAGGGGGGGGAAGGGGTTCATCTCTAGTATATGCTCCTGAGAATCTGTTATTTTAAGGGTTACACAACCAGTAGGAGGTGTTTGGAAAATCCAGGGGAGCTGTTTTTCAGAAGTGGTAGGCAAAGAATAGATTGCAGACTGGGAGCAGAGTCCAGAAGAGTGAGTACAAACAGTTCTTTCAAAAGATTAGCATGAAGAGAGAAAGAGGGCAGACCCTGGAGAGGACTGGAGAGGGTAGGAAGGTAAAAACTTGTTTTCAGTAGAAAAGCCTAAGCATATTTAAAGGCCCAAGGATGGAATTCAAAGCTCACATGAGGGGTTAGCCCCAGAGAACCTCTCACGTAATGGAAGAGAGGGAGGAGATGGGACAAACAACCTGATTTGTAGGTTTCCATGCAGGCAATAGAATGAATTCTTATACAATAGTTTGTAATGATTCTTATGTAAAAGTTCATCTGGTTTCCAGTATTGTGTGTGTGTGTGTGTGTGTGTGTGTGATTGTACAATATGGTAATGCTCTTTGTGGAATGATTTTTTTTGGGTCGAGTGGTATACTAAGATGTGTGTTTTCTATAGAGAAGCGGTTTGGGTTTGAATCCAGGCAGAACTGCTGTCTATCTACTTTCTAGATTTTGTGACCTTGGAGTTGGTTTTACAATTTTCTCTGGGCCTCCAGTTTTCCTGAGATAGGCATATCCCATCAGCAGATGTCTGTGTGGGATGAAAAGAGCAGATCTGTGAAATGCTTGGTGTGGCGTGGTATGTGTGTGTGGTCCGCTTACCTGGATGTCAGCCAGAATAGTTGGAGTCATAGTCCCAGTCACTGATGATAAGATGATAGCAGGGACATACCCCCATGGAGAGATAAGGTCACAGACTTACAGATAACTGACTTCTTGGGGGAGGAAGGGGGGGCATCTAGCTGATTAGATGCAAGAGACTATTTCAACCATACCCTGTTCTGCACAACTTCATCCACATCTTTGTAAGTTCTCAAGCAGCCTGTCTAGAGTATTTCTTTGCAGCATTAACCATATACAGCTGCTCTTTCTTGGCTTCTGCTGCCCCAGAGGCTTGTCATCTGCCAGCAGGATGCCTCTGCCTTAGCAGCTCCTGCCGCTGTTCTCTGGATCTTGTCTCCCACGTACCTTGGTTTGGTAGTTCCAGCTACACCTTTGTTTCATTTCTTAGTTTACTGGTCTATATTGGTTATTATTTTTTCTTTTTAAGATTTGTATAAAAATCGTGTGAGTTGAACTTGCAATTGGTAAGTAGCAGAAGTGGTTGGTGAGGGCAGAGGATAGGAGGCTAGACCTCATCCTATATGGTGACAAACATGCCCTTGGTTTGGTATATCCTCTGATGAATGCAGTGATGCTGTTATCTCCCTGGTTTCCAAACTTACCATTTATTTATCTGTTTGTTTGTAAGGTAGGCTTTCTCTCTGTAGTTCAGGCTACAGTCTTGTCTTAGCCTTCTGAGTTTGGGAGTTATAGGCAGGTACCACCATGTTCCTGACAATCTTACGTCTCTATCATAAATTTGCTGTGCTATATATGTTAGCTTGTCTACTTCCACATTCAGCTTGCACCCTGATAAAGTAGCTCATGCTTGTATTCATTGCCGGTTGCATGACCCAGTCATTTTCTCTTTCTCTAAATTCTGAGATTCTTTGAACTTTCTTTTTAGAACTTAGAGACTTTGCCTAGAAACAGACTTTTTTCTGACCTTATCAAGTTCTTTATATTCTATCACAGATGGCTCACTTTGTGAAGTATTTTACTCTGCAAAATTAACTCCTGAGAACATGATCAGACTGTGAAGAACATGAAGTTCTATAGAAGGAAAGTGTTATGTACGTTGATAAAAATTAACTGTAATCATAACAGTATGTTGTCATGCCACTTTGGGGGAGAATTGATATATTATCATTTGAAATAAAGCAGTTGAGTTGTTGCCCTGGACTTTGTGTATTTTTCATGATATACACCAATAGAATAGCTGCTTGGTAGGGCCTCCCTTGATTTATTTTAGTGGCACTTTATTTCTATGTTCTTCCATCATTGAAGGGACACAACCATTTCTCTGCCCAAGTGATAAGCAAAGTTTTGACTTCCCAGGAGCCCTGATGAGTCAATGTTTTCCTTCTTTGAATTTTAATAGTCTCATTGAGGTATAATTTACATTCTACAAAACTAGCCCATTTACCGGTGATTTCTGCTAAATTTATGAGTTGTACATGCATTACAAGTATTTACTTTTAGAAGTTTTCCATCACCTTAAAAATGTCTCCTTAAGTCTATTTGTATTAAGCCGGACTCCTTCCCTACCAGACGAGACAGCCAGTAATCTTCCTCCTCCTCTCTAGTTTTACCTTTCTACACAGTAGGTATGGGAAGTCAAATGTTGTTCAGGGTTTAGATCTGGTTTTGTTCATTTAGCAAAAATATTTTAAATTCCTAATCAAAAGGGGTAAATTTATTTTTAAAGAATTTTATTAGCATAAATTAATTGCACAGAGTTCATTGTGGTATCTACAGCATGCATATAATATACTTGGACCAAACTCACCCTGTATATATTATTTAGCTTCCCTCTTTCCTCTCTTCTTTTCAACATTTTTTTGGTCGCTTTCATGATCATTTAGCAGAATATATAGTATATTATATATGTATGTATATATTTTTCTTGCTGATTTTGGACCTGGTGCTGTCCTTGGGCATTTTTTTCCTCAAGGCTAGCACTCTACTACTTGAGCCACAGCTCCACTTCTGGCTTTTTGGTAGAATTGGAGATAAGAGTTTCACAGACTTTCTTTCCTGGGCTGGCTTCAAACTTCGATGACAAATCTCAGCCTTCTGAGTAGCTAGGATTACAGACAGCCACCAGTGCCCTGAAGAGCAGACTATTTTTGAGAGGCTCAATCATGTAATAACTTGTATCAGTAGTTTTGATGTTCTTTATATCTAAATAGCATTTTTTTGTTATATGGTTACATCTCATTTTGTTCATTCATTCACCAGTAGTAGATGGATCCTTGTATTATTTCTCTTTCACCATGCATGATATAAATACTGCCACTTTGAATATTCATGAACAAGCCTTTGGGTAGAAGTACGTTTAATTTTTACTTGGGTAGGTTCCTAAGCAATTGTATCACTGTGTTGTAATAGTACACACACACACACACACACACACACACACACACACACATAATTTTTTAAGAAACAGACTATTCTCCAAAGTAGTCGTACTATTTTACTTTCCTATCAGCAGTGCATAAAATGCTGATTTCTTTAAATCCCCATTAGTATTTGGTTATTTTGATTGAAACCATCCCAGTGGATGTGCATTGGTATCTTATTGTGGTTTTAGTGTGAATGTCTCTTTCAAATCAGGTTGTCTTTTTAATTGAGTTGTCTACTTCTTTATACATTCTGGATGTAAGTCCTTTTCATATAATTTATAATAAAACTGTATTTTCTTAAATCTTTTGAACTACAAAGTTCTTTACTTTAAGGTCAGATTTACTAACTTGTTTTCTTGTATGAGATACAATGTTGTAAAATACCTTTGACTGGTCCAAAGTAACTAGATTCTTTCTCTTTATTTATATAAATTTTGTATGTTTATCTTCATTAAGGTTTATGAACACAGAAAGTTAATTTTGTGTATTCTGGGTTGAAATTGTCTTTCTTGATCTCTCTATATGTTACAGTATATTGTTCCAGCACCATTTGTTGAAAAGCAAAATTTCTAGTCTTTTTTAATTTTTTAATGATTTTTTTAATTGTGAAAATACCATACAGAGGGGTTACAATTACATGAGCAAGGGAATGAGTACATTTCTTATCAAGCATTGTTGCCTCCTCCTTTGTTTTTCTGCTACCATGCCTGCCCTCCCATCTCCATGACTACATTCCACCCCCTTTTCTTTTTTTATTAATAACTTTTTTATTGTAAAAAAAAGTAAGAGGGGTTACAATTGTGAGCAAGGAAATGAGTACAATTCTTATCAAGCATTGTTGCCTCCTCCTTTGAATTTCTAGTCTTTTCTCCATTTAATTGTCTTGAATCTTGGTTGAAAAGTATTCAGACATAACTATGAGGGTCTCTTTCCACATTCTTGGCCCTGGACCATTTGACTATAAGTCCTTCTTATGTTAGTACCGAGCTGTCCTGATTACTGTAGGTTTGCAACAAATTTCTAATCATGTAGCACTGTTTCACTCACCTTTGTTAGTATTTTCAAATTCTCTTTTGGTCATTCACATTCTTCATGTCTGCAAAAGTCAAGAGGAATTTTGAATGAAATTGCCCAGAGATCAAAGTGGGGAGAGCTGACATCATGATATGATTGAGTCTTCCAATTCATGAATGTTGTATATCTTTCACTTATTTAGGGTAACAGATCTCTTTCATTAGTGTTCTAAATGCAGTTTTTTATCATGTATATTTCTCACATATTTGTTTGATTTATGTATTTGTAAGTTTCTTAGCTTACTGTTGAATGATGCTTAATGCTGTTAATGATGCTTTTAAAAATTAACTTTATTTCTCATCTTTTATCACCATTTATATCCCACCAGTAGAAATTCCCCTGCATTTTACTTGAATTTGGTTAAATACTGAGGATAATGTTACACAAGAGAACCTCTAATGTTTTCCAACTATAGAGGCAAAGGAATGATCTATTTGATCATTAAGTAAGTCATTAAGTAAGACAGTCATATCTTTCTGATCACATTATCAACGATAATATGATAAAATAAAACAAGCTGATCTTCTTGAGGGGTTTTGAGCTGTCAGGAAAGAGAAAGCTGCTAACCGTGCTTTCCTTTCTCTGTAGGTGTTGCAGTGTCTCTGGAAGTATCAGAGAGTCCTGGGAGTATCCAGGTGGCCCGGGGTCAGACTGCAGTCCTGCCCTGCACTTTCTCTACCAGTGCTGCCCTTATTAACCTCAATGTCATTTGGATGGTCATTCCTCTCTCGAATGCTAACCAACCTGAGCAGGTACTGCAGTTCCATGTTATGCTGCCCCTCACCTTTAATCTTTACTGAAGAGGTGGGTGGGAAGAACATCCTGAGTGAAGTTTCGATTCCTAGAAGGTAGCGTCTTCAGTGTGCCTGTGCTATTTTAGGTCCTCCCTTCTATGCATTATTAATCAACTATCAGGGGAGGCTAGCCTCTTTTTAAAGGTTGTCATCATCATCACCAAGTATTAAGATTAAGAATCTTAGTAGATCTGAAACTAGAACCTGGGATCAAAAAGAAAGATTTAAAGAAGAAATTTTACATATGAAAATAGGAAAATGCCAAGACAGTAAAGGCCAGGTCTATATTTTGTTGTTGTTTGTTATGGCAGTACTAGGGCTTGAACTCAAGGCTTCATGCTCACTTGACTTTCTTGCTCATAGCTGGAGCTCTACTATTTGAGCCATAAGTACAGTTTAGCTGCTTTGCTGGTCATTTTGGACATGGAATCTCAGAGACTTTTCTGCTTTGTTTGGCTATGAACTGTCATCTTCCAGGTCTCAGCTTTCCAAGTAGCTAGGATTACAGTCATGAACCATTGGTGCTTGGCTTATGCATGGTCGATTCTGTCAGGAAAGGGCTGGCATTAACACAAGTGAGGGACTGTACTTTTTAAGTGACAATTAGATATTAATACTTAATGTGCTGAATTAGTTTCATAAGTATCTAAACAAAATTAGGCTTACTAGCCAACAGTCTCTCTCTCATAAATTACAATGTGTCACACAAAAGAATGTACATGAAAATAGAAGCTGTTCTCAATTAACAGAATATATGACAAGGAAAAGAGTCATCATTTGTGATAACCACTGTAGAAAATAATGCTCGAAAAATTAATGAGTTGTGATAAAGGCCACACCGCTTTTTGCAAAGGTAACAATTCCATGAAGGTTTTCTGCTTCAATGAACTTAGTAATACTTAAAATTTTTTCTAAATTGAAATTTTGAATATCAAATTTAGTGGAAACCTATTTTGTTTCTTGAAGCCATTTAATATTGTAGTTAAACTATGCCTTTGAGATTATTTTGTTCAACCTCATATTTTTTTTTCAGTGATGGAGAAGATAAAAGAATAGAACTTGGCCTACAGTTCTTTACATACACAGTTGTGAACCTTTTCTGACAGTTTTTGATATTTGGTCTATAACTATGATCAATCATTTTGTTGTCTAAGAACTATGAAAATGGCAATGCTAACTTTTCCTTTCCTTTGATAAACTGTTTATGAATTGATAGCATTTCTATGTCTGATGAATTATATAAGGAAAATATGCTCTCTTAAAGATACCTGTTGGATAGGTACAATAACGAAATGCTGGGGACAACTGTTAGAAATACATTTTCCTAACATTTCATGCAGGAATAGTTGGTTTGCCTACTGGCTAGTTATATATCTGGGAGAAAGGACACAACCAGTTTATTAATTTTGTGTTTTTGTTTTGTAGGTCATTCTGTATCAGGGTGGACAGATGTTTGACGGTGCCCCCCGGTTCCATGGTCGGGTAGGATTTACGGGCACCATGCCAGCCACCAACGTCTCTATCTTCATTAACAACACTCAGCTCTCAGATACAGGCACCTACCAGTGTTTAGTCAACAATCTTCCTGACCGAGGGGGGAGGAACATTGGGGTCACTGGCCTCACAGTGCTAGGTGAGTGATGAAACTGCCCAGCCTCTTAGACCACTTAGGAATCTGCTGTCTGATGTGTTTGCTTTTGCCTTTCCTTCTACACCCTCAATGTGGTTGTGCTCCTTTCCTGACCTCAGACTCTACCCCTTCTCTACATCTCTGTGTTTTCTATACAGGCTTCCCACCGATTTCTTAATTTCAGGTGGTCTGACCTATTTCATCGTGTTTTCTGATGGTACAAATTACTATCAGAATTGAACCTCTATTTTTTTTGGGGGGGGTGTCTGGTTGTGGGGCCTGAACTCTGGGCCTGGGCGCTGTCCCTCAGCTCTAGGCTAGCGCTCTACCACTTGAGCCATAGCGCCACTTCCGGCTTTCTTCTTTTCTGCTTATATGGTGCTGAGGAATCGAACCCAGGGCCTCATGCATGCAAGGCAAGTGCTCTACCACTGAACTACCTTCCCAGCCCTGAACTTCTATTTTTTTAAAGAATATTTTAGTGGATATTTTACTTTTATTTTAAAATTAATATGCATTTATAACATGAGGAGGCTTCATTGTGATATTTATATATATCATGCAGAGTACATTTTGAACAAATAAACTCTTCCACTGTATTGCTTTTCATATACATGCCATATTATATTATGTGTTCATTCATTGGCTGATTCCACGTCATAAACCAAGCATTAATAAACATGGATATGGAGAACCTCTATTTTTTTAAGCTTTTACAGGACAGATGCTTTTGTTGAGAACAAATTAAGTCATGATAATTTTAAGTGCAGAACAGTGGTTTCAGCATATAGTATTTCCTCTGAAACAGAGTACAGTCCCACCAATTCAGATTGGACCTGTTGTCCTGAGTAGTGTGTGTGTGTGTGTGTGTGTGTATGTGTGTACATGTGTATTATTCTTGGGTTTGAACTTAGGGCCTGGGTGCTGTCCATGAGGTTTTTTATACAAGGCAAGTATTCTACCACTTGTGGCACAGCTCTTTTCTGCTGGTTAATTGGAGATAAGAGTCTCACAGAGTTTTCTGCCTGGGCTGGATTCGAGTTGTGATCCTTAGATCTTGCCCTTTTGAGTAGCCTGTCTTAAGTAATTTTAATAATTTCTTCATCTTATTCTCACAGCTATCCTTGCTTGAATAATAAAGATTATATCTTCATACCAAGGACCAAATAGATTTAGAGCCTTAGGTCATAAGACAATGAATAGTACATGTTAAAAGTTAAAATTTTGCTCTCGGCTGAGCGCCAGTGGCTCATGCCTGTAATCCTAGCTACTCAGGATTCTGAGATCTGAGGGTCACAGTTCAAAGCCAGCCTGGGCAGGAAAGTCCATGAGACTCTTATCTCTAATAAACCACTAGAAAACCAGAAGTGGCACTATGGCTCAAGCAGTAGAGCACTCGCCTTGAGCTGAAGAGCACAGGGATAGCGCCTAAGCCCAGAGTTCAAGCCCCACGACCGACAAAAAAAATTTTTTTTCTCTCATACTCAAACTAGCACTCTTTCCATCAAGCTGTGCTGTTGAGATTCTGTCATACTAAATACTCTAAACATACTAGATTCTTCAGCTCTCCTGTCTTCTTTCCAAATGGATACTTGAGGTAGGCCGAGGTGGCCATGCTCACTTCATTTAGGACAAAGTCCATTGTGACTCCATCCTACTCATGTCTCAGAACCTGGCTCTGTAGTCCTTTGTAAACTCACCCTTTTTCTACTTTCATTGTGTAGTTACTTGAGGATATTGATGGTGGGGTTAAGGGCATGCTCTAATCTCATTCTTATACCTGTAAGTTGGGTTACGGGCTTCCCAGGTGATTTGTTTATTTTTTTAACTTTTAAGGAAAAAAAGCCTTCATGTTTTAGTTGGTACTACCTCCAATGAATTATTTTGGGTTTTCCTTCAGAGCAGCGTCCTTGTCACAGATGTGAATCCAAGGGGGGGTTTACACTCCACCACAGCTCTGGGTTTGCTGAGCTTCTCACTTCCCTTCCCTTTCCTAAATAGACCTTTTCATGATTCCCTCTTCCCTCACCCACTCTTCTTCCTCACTGCTCTGTCTAACCTGCATGCCTTTCACACTTGTCTATTTAGTTATGAAATAGTGAACACATTCACTGAAAAGTCATTACAATTAAAAAATATATCATTATTTGTCCTTATACTCTTGGTGTCTATATTTCCCGGCATGAGTCCTCTAGCCACAGGCTTCATTTAAAAAAAAAATCCTTGTTTTTTTGCTAGTACAAATCACCACTTCTTCCTTATTGTTTCTTTAGTTACTTTTTTTTCTTACCCTTTGTGTTCTTTTTATCTTAATGATTACAAATGTCAACTGTTTTATTACCAATTTTCCTTTAATTTGAGCCCTACTCTAACTCCCCACCACAAAGCAGAATTTGGTATAAAGTATTTTGTCTGGTTTTGTTTGTAAAGTAACTAATCCCCTTGTCCAGGTGGTCTCAGTCAGAGGACAGTTGATAGGGTGTGTTGATAGGGTAGGAACTTGAGTTTGCCACTGAGAGGGGCTTTCCAGCAGTGTTTTTGATGGTGACCCATTGAAGTGAACAGAGTGAAGCAGAGTCAAACCAAGACCATGAGATACTTTGAAGTATGAAAAGGTGCAGCTCGTCACAAATTTGTCCCTTGTCTGATGAAATTGCAGGCCCTGTCCTGAAACCAAGTCTTGTTAATTAGCGCACGACTACCTTCTAGCTTTGCCTGGAGATTTTCTCCTGGTGTGTAATCAAGGAACAGTGTTCCCTGAGGATCCCCAGTACTGAATGGTAATGTTTTCCTCGCCAGCCCTTGGCTCATAGTAACCATGTACCCCTTTGCTTACTCTGCCTATTCTAGTTCCCCCTTCTGCCCCACACTGCCAAATCCAAGGATCCCAGGATATCGGCAGCGATGTCATCCTGCTGTGTAGCTCAGAGGAAGGCATTCCTCGGCCGACTTACCTCTGGGAGAAGTTGGATAACACACTCAAGCTACCTCCAACAGCCACTCAGGGTAGGTACAGTGCCCCACAACCCATTTCATTCCTTTTCATGGAAAGTTCTGAGATTTTCATGGTCATGAACTTTCATATATTTTGAAAAATACCTGTCTTTTTTTCTAGATATTTTTGTGTGTCTAGCACAATGGTTTCTTTCCCTTTTGCGTGTTGACTTTTCTATACACAGGGGAAGTTCTGTTCCATCACAATGGATATTTAAGGACCAGGAGACCCAAGGATTGGTCACCCAAGACAGGATAAAGATGGAGAGACACAAGTATCATGGTTCTTACAAGCAAACCCCTAGTATTTGGATATTTTAAGGGAAACATCCTTGAAAATTTGAGAAAGTTTTATGAAATAAAATGAGGAAAAATGATAGGATCCTATTATTTTTTCTGTTTTAATTTATCAGTAATGAATGTTATATCATCTCTGTCATAGAAAATGTTCCTTTTAGCATTCTTAGGGCAGAGTCACAAATCTTAATTTAAATATAAAGCTCTCACAATTATAAGCCTAACTACCCAGGAGACTGAGGACCAGAGGATTGTAGTTTGAAGCCAGCCTGGGCAGCAAGTCCACAAGACTCCATCTCTAAAGTAACCAACAACAACAAAAATACAACCAGAAAAAAGCCAGGCTTAGTTGTAGAGTAGCAAAAATGAGTGAACAAGCCAACTGAACACTAGGCCTGAGTTCTAGTAGCCAATACCAGCAATAAACAACAGCCTCAAATCAGATGCACGTGTGTGCGCGCACGCACACACACACACACACACACACACACACACGGATGTGCATGTGTACAACATACACACACAGAGCGTAGAGTTGGCAGTTAAGGGGGAGGCCCCAAACAGCCTTACTTGTTCTTAACTTTGAATCATGTTGTGAATTCCTGCCTGCCTGTCTGACTGCCATGGCAAGGGAAAAAGTCCTCAGCTGTCAGCTGATGTTAGTTTCCTGAAGACTCCCAGGTTGGGATTAGCGGTAGAGTGCTTGCTTAGCATGCATGAAGCCTTGGGTTCCATTCCTTAGTACCACGTACACAGAAAAAGCCAGAAGTAGTGCTGTGGCCCAAGTTGTAGAGTGCTAGCCTTGAGCAAAAGAAGTTCAGGAACAGTGTCCAGACCCTGAGTTAAAGCCCCAGGACTGGCAAACAAAAAACAAAACAAACAAAAATCCCCCAAAACCCAAAGGAATACTGATTGACCTTCTTGTCCTCTCTTAATTCACATAGCCCCAAATTCATTATTTAAAACACAATAATGTTTGGGTTACTCTGATAATGAGTACTACAATATTGTGAAACACTGATAGTTTATAGCTGAAAGTTTCAGCCATATTATGGCTTATGTGTGTGTGTGTGTGTATACTAATTAATTTTACCATTGTAAGATACCTAAAATGGCTCTGTCTTAAATTGCTGAAAACTATGTTCAAATCCCAGATTTTCCGGTATATTTCTTAACTATTGACTGACTTCTCAAACTGATGTTAGTTTTTGTAAAATAAAAGGGTCAACAATGTCATCTTCAAGGGCCTCTGTGGCAGCATTATTCCATGCCTATGTTGTGCAATTTTTGTGGGATATTGGATACATTTTTGGAATTACAAATGGACATTGACAATGGCTATTTGTAGTAAGTTGAGAAATAGTCCTAGAAAGAACCCTCTGTCTCTTGGTTTCTGGCAGGTGTGTGTCTATCAAATAACTCGGTGTATTGTCTGTGCACCTTGAGTATTCTTGGTACTTTATATACAAAAATGAACTTGAATACCGAAAATAAAAATTTCACCTTTTATAATTTGAACTTTGGATTTATCATCAGAATTACATTGGATAAACATTATTTATTGTAAAAATAAACATTATTAGAGTCAGATTTTTAATTTGTGTACTCAGGATAATATTTCTGCTGTATTCTGGTGAAAAGCAACTAGAATCTGATTATGAGGAAATGTCAGGCAAACAGTTATGAAGGGACCGCTGTGGTTTGGCTATAGTTTGCCTGTGTCCTTCAGAGGTCAGTGTGTTGGAGGCCTGGTCCTCTCTGTCCTCACTCTGATGGTGGTGGGCCCTTTAAGAGATAGGGCTTAGTAGGAGATCCTTAGATTAATTAAAGGTGTGTCCTTCAAAGAGATTTAGGAAGGTTTTGTGAATAGTTATAAGGCCCCAGAATTGTTTAGTAGTGAAATCTCTTGTTCCCATTTGTCCCGCCCAGTCACTTGGGGCTGCTGGATCTGGGACTTTCCTCCAGTTCCACAAGGCTCAGAAAACCTGCCTAGTGTCCATAGAGTATCATTTGCCCATGTCCCTGAGGTTGCCCATGCACTGAGGTTGAGGCTGAGAGAAGAGCTCTCCCTGGCTTTCTAACAGGGTATCGTGATACCCCAGGGTAATGTATTGCAAAGCAGACTAGCGCAGAGCCTGGAGTGTTCCAGCCAGTTCCTTCCTCCTTCACTCAAGATGCTGCCTTCCCAGCATATTCTACAATTACTCTGGAGAGATACCAGCCAGAAAGCAGAAGGCAGCGCTCCTGGATCAGCCCAAGGCCACCTAGAGAACTATCTTGCAAGAGCATAACAAGAAGATAAAAATTTTAAACCAAGAAAAGGGCTTCGTTTCTGGTCTTGTTTTTAAAAACACCACCATCTCTCCCCTGTGCCGATGGCTGTCCTCACCTATTATTGTGTTTTAACTTTTCTGTGACATCATTTTATTTCTGAAAGCTGCTTTTGGCTCTTGTGACCTCGCACATTATTTTTCTCAGGGAGTTTAATAGCGTGACATGTTGTAGTGGCTTTCATATAACTTGAGCATCATGTTTCCTGTATGCCATTCCTCCTGTTTGTTGAGGCTAGCTCCCTTTCCCTGCAACCCTTTCCTCCTCTAGCTCTCCACTTGCATGGCTGCCCTGAGTCTGTGGACTGTGCTTCTGCCAGCAGCCCCAGGGAAGACTCATTAGATACTAGATACAGCGGTGATTACTGATAGGTGAGCAAGTTGGTGGAATTCTCTCCCTATCACTGCTGGAGTGGCCTGTTCTAGGTCCTGGCTATAAACAGTGGGCTCTGTCTCTTTCCATCCACATGCACTGTACACTTAAGTCTCCATCTGAGACCTAAATCCAGCTTTGGCTTTTTGCCTTCTCCTCCTCCTCTCTGGCTCCTGTGGGGGTACCCCTCATCTTTGTTAGACAATATATTTGAAATAATCACTGAGTATACTTTATCTCACTTTTGTAATTAGAAAGTATTGCATATGAGCTTAGGCCAACCTGAAGTCAGTTTCAGACAGATTTAGCAGATTTTTATGATTCAAAGTTATTTATGATCATTAAAACTCAACCATTACAGAAGTAAAGTTGGAAAAGTCTAGTAATCAGAATGCAGGTTAAAGAACTAAGTAACTGATGTCATATGAGTTACTTCTTGGTAGCAGAAAAGACTGATTTTACATGCTTCTGAAAAATCCCCACTGCAAAATAGATATGTGAACAGTGTGTTTTATCCTCTAGTCTTTTGTCTTTTCTTTAAAAATTTTTTTAATGTAAATGCTATCTTGAAACCTGATGGTGCTGCTGCCTCCTATACTTCCTCCTCCTCCTCCTCTTCCTCCTCTTCCTCCTCCTGTTCTTCTCCTTCCTCCTCCTCCTTCCCTTCCTCCACTTCTTCTTTGAAAGTGTTCCATTTTAATATAAAAAAGTTAAAGTAGGGATAAGTAAAAGAAGAGAACATTTCCTATGGGAAGGAGAAAAACATTTTCTATTTCCCATATAGGAAATGGGAGTTCAGACACCTTAGTAACCTGATTCTTTCAATGTAAGACTATATTAAGGATTATTTCATATAAATAAAAATTATCTTGAGTTCTTTGCAAATACTTTAATAGAAATTCAAAGAAAAATGAAGAATAGTGTAATGCTGTAGAATATATGGACATGAAATTTGAAATTGATTAAAATACATGAATTGGCAAACACAATATCTATTTCAATGGCAAAACCAAAATCAGAGCATGCAGACAAAGTATTTTTATAATTGAATAAAGGAATGGAGCTAACAGAAGTAGCATGTACATGGAAGGTAAAGTGTCACTGTTAAGTTTAAGCTGGGCACCAGTGGCTGTTAAGGAAGCTGAAACCTGGGGGATTGAAGTTCAGAACCAGCCAAGGCAAAAAGTTCCTTAAGACTCCATCTCCAGTTAACAAGAAAAATACTGACTGGAGGCATGGCTCAAGTGGAAGAGCACTAGCTTTGGGCAAGGAAGCAAAGAGGAGTGTGTGGCTCTGAGTTTGAGCCTCAGTACCAGCACATACACACATAGCTTTAATCAATGGCAGAGCAGATTGTCCTCATGTGTTTGTTTAATTTTTAAATTTTACTGTTCCCTCTCCCCAGCCTGTACAGATCATTTCCAACGTGTTATCTGTTGCATTGCTTCCCCCTTTGTCCTTTGTCTCACCATTTTGTTGTTTCTCTTCCCTTCCCTCATTCAGATAAATGCATATAAAATACCCAGGGTACCAAAATCAAATACAATGACAGCAGGGGATAAATCACAGGGGAAAAAAGAAAAAAAAATACAAAAGAAACAAGAAATCACATAGTACATGAAAAACAACAACAACAAAGAAAAACTTCTTGGAGTTCATTTCACTTAGCATCATCTTATATGGCCATATGTACATAGCTATTGAGCTATTCTGCTCATCTGCTAGGATAACCTTAAACATACACTGATTCTTACAAATGAGGGAAACCATGGGACCTATGTTTCTTTGGGTCTGGCTTACTTCACTGAATATGATTTTTTTTAACAGAATATTGAGACTAAATAGAAATGATTTACTATTTGTTTTTATTACATAAATTTTTATCAATTTATTATTAAAATATATAAATTTATTAAAGTATATTATTTTTAAAAAATATATAAATAATGAAAATACATAATTCAATTTTGTAATTACTATATATGGGAAATTTGGGGTTATAAGAAAACTTGTAAAAATTTGGACAGATGTTTTCATATGGCTCAGAAAAATACATAAATTTGTTAAGAAATCTCGGGAGGAAATTCCTCCATAGAAACATCACTAGAAACTATACTGATCTCATTAGCATCCATCATCTCACTTGGTCTTCAGTGCCCCCTGATGTCCAGGCACTTTTTGAGCACCACCAACAGACGAGGAAGCTAAGGCAGCCATGGAGATCCGGCACATCTGAATTCTGCCTGGCTGGAAGGAGGCTGTGCAGTTCTTGACCACATGATTTTCACTAGCACTGTGGATGAGGTAGCCAGAAGTAGGGCTCTGGAACCCAGGAAAAAGACAGAACTGGAAATGTACACTCAGGCTTGTTTCTCTCTAACGCTGAAGAGACTTGTAGGCCGGATGTGTGGTTGTGGGGGATACAAGGCTGCAGTGAACTAAACAGTGGATTTGTTGTCTTTTGAACTTCCCAAAGCTGTGTGCTTTGAAACGGCAAACAGCCTTGTGTCCATCTCTGAAAACATCTCTGTTTAGTTTCTGGTTAATCCTGTCTTATCAGTATGGCTGTCTCTGTCCCTGATTAGCTCTGAGCCAGCTCTGCACTATGGAATGTCAACATCACTTAATCACACATTCTTGCAGTTCATTGTGTCTACGTCAAGAAAGTAAGGGAAGACAGTGGTTTCAACTTTTTAAAGCAATCACCTTTTTGTTCACCTTTTTGAACATCATGCCCAAATGCTGCTTAGAGAATCTATTGTAAAATTTTCCAAATTGTCGCTTTGGAAATGTTATTAAAAATTGTTGGTTTGTTATGAGCAGATCAAATTGCTAGAGTTTCAAAGTTTAAGGAGAAAGGAGCACATGGAACTGTAGCTTGGTTGCCCAGCGTTTATGCTTTTCTTGCACGGTGAGTGTTGAAGAGGGAGTTAGCAGACAGTTTGTTCCTGATTCCAACCACGTTGGAAGATGGCATGGTGAGAATGCCTGTCACAGAATGGTAGAGTTTTAAATACTTTTCTGGAAAGCTGGGTGTGTGATTATGAGCTGAATTCTTGTACAGAGCTGATTTTATAAAGCGCTGCTACCTGTGTGTGTCTTAGACAAATCACATGGCTGTCCATAGGGAGGATAGCACCTAAGCATGTGGTGACCATGAAATGAGACATATTAAAGACTTAGTACAGTGTACATGGTATTAGGAAGAAGGTAGCACTTTTATTGGTGGATCGATCATTTATTGAGTGCCTTTCAGTGTGCTGGAGTGGTGCTTGCCAGAATTTCAGAAGACAGAAGTGCCAGGGGGACACAAGGGGATCTCTAGAAGTGAGATGTGAAAAGTCAGATAGAACACAGGGGAAAGGAGAATGCTGCCTGAAGTCTGCGGCAGGACCCAGAGAGTTCACCGAACCTCTCTTCCAGCCTTCTTAACATGGAGAGCTCTCAAGATTTTCTGGATTTTTTTTGGGGGGGGGTTGTTGGTTTTTGGTTTTAAAGAAAAGGAAATAATACATGAAGGACAAACTGAGAAACCACTAAATATTATTGACTTTGTATGTATCATATCATCCAAATATCCAGGATTATCAAGCATTGTGTCCTGTCATCCATTTGAAAAATACCTGTATTGTATGGATTTAATTTTTTTAAAAGGCAAAAAATGGAGTGCCTCCTTTTCCTGCCCAATATGTCAAAGAGAGTTCAAGTATGTGTGTGATGATTTGGAGTCATTCCTCATGACTGTCTGGTGTACTATGTTAGAGGTTTAAGGACAACTTGACAGCACTGGCGTTATGAGGATCATCCTGTGAATTCCTTCTGATACATAGTCTAGTGTGGGGTAGTGGTTCTTTCCTGTTCCATGCTCTATTGATTTTGCAGACTCTCATTAGACCTCCCCTAGTACCTGTAGTAATCTAGCCTTGTCTGGCATGTAACCCATTTACTGGAAATGCTTGCCTTCTTCTCTGATGAAGATCTGTCCTGTTCATCATTGTATCACAGTTTTCAGTATTCCCCAGCCCAAGTATATTAGTAAATGAAGAAATTGATAAAGGTAGGCAGGCTGTGGACATCTGCTTCTATGATTGAGATAAGAATGCCAGTAGCCTGCAGACACCAGATAGCTAAATCTTAGTTTATATAAACATAATTTGACCCCAGGGCAGAGGAGCTCCCAGTGGGGCCTCAGGCATGTTTGGACTTTGTGCCAGAACTTCTTTCTTAGCTGTTAGGAAGTTTTTCCGTTTACTATTTTGCTGTAATTTTGATTAGTTTAGGAGACAGAATGCATTATGTTTTCTGCCAAAGGGCAAGAAAGTAAAGACTAGAACTTAGAAGCTGAGACAGACATCCATCCAATACTAATTTCTAATGACTGGCTGTGTAATCTTATTTTCCAACTACTTATTTCCCAATCCCAAAGAGATTAACAATAAAGAGACCTAAAAGGGTCATTTAGATAAAGTTCAGATAACACATATAAGATAATATATAAAAGTTTTCCTAGTGCCTGGCACATGTTCATGACTGTTTGATTTTTATTATTACAGGAATAATATAAACTGTGATGGTATTGATGAGTTACTAAGATGCAAACTGACTAGGTAATTCTCAGACCTCTTGATGTGGGGAGAAACACTGTCTGACAGCCCTGGGCCCTGACTGCTTTTCCCCAGCCTCCAACACTGTGTCAGATCAAGGCCAGCCTGTCCCCGGAATAATAGAGCTTCTTGGAGCTGCAAATGCAGTCTCACTCCTGCAAGACATGGGATGCCTTCACTGAAAGACTGGCTCGAAGACTGCCCACATGCTTAGGAGTAATACTGTGAAACTGTCTGAGGCCCTTCCTACGCAGTCTCCCTTCTTCCCCTCCCCCTCACAGATGTCAGACTTGCACAGAAATCTGAGGCTCTCCGTGCCTTCTCCAGCTTCTTTCCCAATTTTTTATTGCTTTATCCCTCAGTAAACCTCACAGTTACCCTAGTCTATTGGAACTATCATAATTGTTACTGTCACAGTTATAGCATAGACAGAACAGATGGTTTCTCCATCTATAAAGTTAGGATTGTTATGGATGCTCACTTGGTCTTTATGTAATCACAGCACTCATAATTAAAGTGTGGTGTCCTGATCATACATTCTCTAGGACAAGCTTAGCCACTCTCATTTAGGCTCTTACATGCTGGTCTGCATGTTGAACTTTGAGATAGTCCTTATTTGGGACAAGGCCTCAATAGTTCCAGGCCCGAACATGTTGTAATGATTTTAGTCTTTATTTAGGAACCAAAAACTTCTTCTCAGCTCCACTGAAAAAATGAGGAAAATTGATAATTGTACCTTGTATCGATTGTTACAGTCTTTGGATTACTTTGTTTCTTATTTATCCACTTAACCAGATCCTTACTTACTATTTTTTGTGACAGACCAGGTGCAGGGAACAGTCACCATCCGGAACATTAGCACTTTGTCTTCAGGTTTGTACCAGTGTGTGGCCTCTAACGCCATTGGAACCAGCACCTGTCTTTTGGATCTTCAGGTCATTTCCCGTAAGTACAGTTGCACATCGAGGTGCAAAACTTCTTAAACCTTAATTGTTGTGAGGTTATCAGAATATTACATAGAAACAAATTTGGTTTTAATCATTGTTAAATGTATGTAAATATCATAAGTATACTTTCCTTTTTTTGTCCTAGTACTGGGGATTGAACTCAGGGCTTTACGCTCTATCTAGCTCATAGCTAGAGCCCATACTTCCATCCTTAAGTATACTTTCTAAACCTCAGCAGTATTATAACCTTCATGACAAAATATCTCTCCTTAAGACCATCAGCTTCAAACCAGTTCTTGTTTCATAGTGCTGTAAACATGATGATGTCTGTGTTGATCTTGTAGCTATGGCAAGACCTGGGGTGTTTCCTAATCCCTTATGTTTGCCTAATTAGCAGTCATCTGGTTTTGAGAGCAGCATTTGTCAATAGTTGAGAATTCTAGGCTGCTTAATTCTGGTTGCAGAAGGGAATTATGCTATCTAAATGAATCTCAGGAAATGGAAACATGGGTTTTTTTGGTTGTTGTTGTTGGTAATGTTTGTTTTTGCTTTGGGAATGGGGCCAAGAAAGGGAGGAAGGAAGGGTGAACAAATGCAGTCATATTATTCAGTATATACTAAGTGGAAAATGACCTATGTAACTTGCGGTCAGGGATGGGAGGGAAGACTGGGGGAAAGCAAAGGAAGGAGCGACTTCGTCCAAAAAAAATAAATGTGCTCATTGTACCTGACTTATGAAAATGACAACCCCTTTGTAGAATACCTTAATAAGAATACCTAAAAAAGGGATTGATGCAGCTGGGATGGGGCCAGAAAGTATCTGACTAGGTCCCAGAGTGCACTGGGGCCTTCAGGCAGGGTGGATGGGTACTGGCCTCTCCTGTCCTGCTCTAGCTGTGCTCTCCTTAAGCTGTGTGAGTTGTTAAATGGGCCAGTCATGCAGCAGATAATGAGAGCCTCCCTAGCCACTGAGAGAAGTGGAATGCTCATTAGGTTTAACCAGTGCGGTCTTAGACAGACTAGGACATTTGTAGCAAGCTTACATATATTTATACAGTTGTATAGGTATATACTGTTTCTCTTTCTCATTAAATTTATTTCACAGCCCATCCCAGAAGCATTGGACTAATAGCTGGAGCCGTTGGCACTGGTGCCGTTGTTATCATTATTTGCATTGCACTAATACTGGGAGCATTCTTTTACTGGAGAAGCAAAAACAAAGAGGAGGAGGAAGAAGAAATTCCTAATGAAATAAGGTTTGTATGTCCTAATCTGTTCTGCTTAGCTACTATGTATGCCTCTTCATCTGGGCAGTCAAGATTTCTATGTTAATCATATAACTGTGATGGCTATGGGCATTAGAGTGACCAACTGATATTTTCCCTTACATTTTATCACTTTTCCTTATAGCAATATTCACCTGTATTCATTAAGAGTTCTCCTACTTCTTCATATCTCTACTATGTTCAATGATTGTTACAATAGATACATTAGTTTAAAATATTCATTTAACATTGGCCTTTCTGATATATAGTAGCATCAAGACAAAAAAAATGTACCAGTTCCTATACATAGATAGGCACAGCATATATCTTAATGTGAATGAGTGTTTTAGTCTCTTTTTCAGTACTTTAACAAAATACTTGAGGCAAGCTACTTTATTTTTAAAATAGTTTTATTGTGACTCATAGTTCTGGAAAGTTCAGATCTAGGAATGTATGTTATTTTTGCATAGTAGTGAACAAAATCTGAGAGAACGTCTTATAGGAAATAAGATTTCTTTTGGTTCATGGTTTTAGAGGGTTTTGGTTGGTGTTTGGATGGCTCCATGTATTTGAATGGAACATCATGGCAGCTAGAGTATGTGGTACAGGAGAGTGCTTTGCCTCATGGTGGACAGGAAGTATACCAGAAGGCACCTAGTACTACTTTCCTGGTGATCTACTTCCTTCAGTTAGGTACCACTGCCTAAAATTTCCAGAATCTTCCAAAAGAGTACTAGTATCCTGAAACACATTAGTCTGTGGGAAGATGTTTCATAGCCATAAGAAGGGGCCCCATCTGTTGGCAGCCTTGCTAACAGCAGCCTCAAGCAGCATGGAACATTTCCTGGCAAGAGCTGGGAAGGACATGGGTATATGTGCCTGACTGGGTGCCCTCTTCGTACAGAGCTGCCAGGATTCACTCAGGGACGCTTCACTCCCACAACTTCATCTAATTCGAATTACCCCAGATCCCCACCTCCAAATACCACATTTCACTCTCTTAACTCACAGTGGCAATCAGGATTCAACATGTTAAATTTCAATCCTGGTGGGGGAAAAGCAAACTGCATAAAAGCCATAGAAGTCAGTTTAGACAGGAATCTGAAGGCCTTCAGAAACACGTCAAAATAATCTATAAGGAAAAATGATTCAAGGGTTCCAGCCCAGGTTCAGGTTTCACGTCATCTTGTTGAAATGCTTCAGTGCCTCCTGTCTCCCAGTTATGATGCACATGGCCTTTCAGGACCTGGCCTTCACCCTGTTCCTGATTTCCTTCTCCCCTGCCACCAGGCTTACTCTGTGTTCCAGTCTGGTTTTGCGTCCCTTTCCACTGTCTCTTCACTAAAGCCCTTGATCTGACCAGGCATCACCTCTTCCCGTGGGCGTCTTTAGTCTCTTGCTTAGCCCTTCAGACTCACAAATCTGGTCACCTCATTTGACAGAGCTTCTTATGTGCATTTTTGCAAGAAGCATCTAATAGGATGTACTCAAGAAATGTTAAAGAAATGAAGGAACATCTTAAGTTATTGACTTCTGTTAGCCTCTTACAATTCCTAAGGGCTTTTGGCTATATATAGGGCTAGATTCGGTCCCTGTACCAGATCAGGAAGGAGACCTTTCAATTGGCACACACTGTCACTTTACAAAATCCCACAGGTAATAAAGTCAGGGCTTCTAAAAATGTCTTAAAAATTTCCATACCCGTAACTTGGTTTCTTAGCTTTTCGTTGGCAAGTAATTCACTTGATTTCTTCATAAATTACAGTTGAAGGCGTGTTTGGAATATTTTTAAGTTACACATACATATGTGTTTATACTTTTTTTTTTTAGTTAGATTAGGGAAAGCATTTTGTTGAGAGAGCTGATCCTTTTCTACTATTGGAGCCTGCTGTGATGCTAAGGAGTAGTTTAGCTCTAAGGACCTGGTAAAAAAAAAAAAAAAAAAGAGACCATTCACAGTTATGTTATTTGGTTCCTGATGGGGGATTTGTGTTTCAGATGCAGTTGCATTTCCACGGGAAGAGGGTAGACTAAATCTCAGGTGAATTTTAATGGCAACTTCATTTTTGTTTGTGTTTAGAGAGGATGACCTTCCACCTAAGTGCTCTTCGGCCAAAGCCTTTCACACAGAGATCTCCTCGTCAGAGAACAACACACTGACTTCTTCCAACACCTACAACAGTCGATACTGGAACAACAATCCAGAAGCTCACAGAAATCCAGGCTCTCTCAGACACTTGAGGGACTTGCGCCAGTCTTCCTCGCTCCACTCAGGCAGTGTCCACATCCCGTCCATCTATGCCAACGGGAACCCTCTGGTCCCGGGTCCACATAAGACTCTGGTAGTGACAGCCAGCCGAGGGCCATCGCCCCAAGTGGTACCCCGGAGCAACGGCTCAGTGTGCAGGAAGCCCCAGCCTCAGCACACACACTCCTACACCATCAGCCAGGCCACACTTGAGCGGATAGGTGCAGTACCTGTCATGGTGCCAGCCCAGAGCCGGGCAGGGTCCCTGGTATAGGACAGACATACTAGTTGCTGCAAGAACATGCAAAGGTTCCCTATGAGTGGTTAGGTGGGGTGGGCGAGGGCTGGAAAGACCCTCCTTGCCAAGGTTTACCTGGCCACGGTCCTGTGTGATGGGACTTCATGCTCTGTGAAGCTTCATGAAGTCTTGGTTCCCCTCCACAGGCATCCTGTGATTCTGTTTAAAAGCTGCACCTCCAAGATGTGCCAAGCCATGGAGAAGATGAAGGAGCAGAATGTCAAGTGCAAAAAACAAACAAACAAAAAAACATGCTGCAGTCCAGATGGGCCTGATCTTTAGTTCTTGCCTAACTTAATAATTTTCAAGAGACTAAAGTGCCAGATGGAGTTTCAATAATGAGAGCATCTAAACAAAAGCATAGATGTCTTTAGGAAAAATGGCAAGCCACCCTGTGATGTGCTGGGTATCTCCTGTCCCTCACTAAGAGGGCTTTACCGCATACATGGTTTCTACCAGTTCCACCAGAGCTGGCTCTCATCATAGAATCGACACTTTGTACAACATGTGGTGAGAAAATGGGAGAAAACAAAGGAAACATCTCTAAGCAGCCCTTCCCTGTTTATCTCTTCCTGGACCATGGATTTCACATTTGGAATTTTGCTGTATTGACAGATTCTTGCCTGTCTGTGTTATTCTAGGATCTGTTGCAGGTCTACAATTCCCATTTATTACTTCTGGAAAATATCCTCAGCAAACCATTGGGTGTATTTTCTTTAAAATAAATAGGGAAGCTTAACCCCCCCGCCCTGTTCAGTAATTGCTATTAGTCCAGTAGGAGGTCAGTAGCAGGCTGTGACACAGGACAGCGGTGGTCAGTCCTGGGCTGGCAGCCAGAATGGGCTGTCCTGGCTTCCAGGTTATTCAGTGAGGGCAGTGCCTGATGCTTCAGTACTGAGGAAGGTAATTCTTCCTGGCTGGACAAAAGAATTATTTTGGTTTTGTTACTTTCAAAAGAATTCTTTTTGTAATGGAGATAAGTCAGAGAAACAGGGTTCCTGCGTCTGGGCCAGTGTATTCCTGGGAGAGTCTGCCCGAATCTGACAGCTCAGGTTTGCAGTTTTGCCCTCTGTGCATGCACACACGGGGAAGACCGCCTTCAGTGACTTAATTACCTGATGTGGTTGGCCTTGAAGTTCACCAGATTATTTTCCAAACTGTCTTGTGCTGTGTGGACTTGGCCGTTTGTGTATTGGTAACTATCTCGCCTTAATCTCATTTTAAGCAGCCCACAAAGAGTGTCTTCCAAGAATCCACCCCTAAGTTATTTGTGACAGTAGCCCAGGATTCAGGATTCCACAAGAGCATCTTTCCTTCCCTCCTGCGCAGGTGCAGCGTCTTCTCACTGCGCTTCTGGGCTGCTTTTCCTGCAAGCAGGGGCATCACAGGGCCAGGTGGCCTCCAGGGCTTTTTCCTGGTAGTTTCAGTAAGTGAAAAGCAGGAGGTGCTGCGAGCACCATTTTGTCTGTGAGAGGGTCACACTCAGAACCACTTTAATGTTGATAAGCATTCACCTTAGCATTACTTAGTTTTTCCACTTGATGGTTCTTGACTTTGTAAAAAATTTAAATAAATGAATGTCTATACTTTTTATAAAAAAAAGTGAAAATACCATGACACAGAAAAGATGAATACTATCAGATGCTGTTTAGAAAGCATTTATCTTGCATTTCTCTATTCTTTCTAATGATCTAAAACTCAATAAAATTTATTCATATAAAATAATTTGTCATTAATTAATGGATATGGTTTTTTTTTGTTGGTACTGGGGTTTGAACTCAGGGCTTCACTCTTGCTAATCAGGTATTCTACTAATCCATGCTTCCAGCCTTTTTTGTTAAGGTTACTTTTTTTTTTTTTTGGTCGGTTGTGGGGCTTGAACTCTGGCCTGGGCACTGTCCCTTAGCTCTTCAGCTCAAGACTAGTGCCCTACCACTTGAGTCACAGCGCCACTTCTGGCTTTTTCTGCTTATGTAGTGCTGAGTAATTGTACCCAGGGCCCCACGCATAGCAGGCAAGTACTCTACCACTGAGCCAACTTCCCAGCCCCTTCAGGTTACTTATGAGGTAAAGTTTTGCTTTTGACTTGACCAGCAGGGACTATGACCCTATTTATGCGTCTTGTTTTGGCTAGGATTATGCATGCCATCACACCTTGCTTTTTCTGTTTCTTTCTCTCTCTCTTTTTTTTTTTTTTTATCAGTTATGGAGCTTGAACTCTGGGCTTGGGCGCTGTCCCTCAGCTCTTCAGCTTAAGGCAAGCACTCTACTACCAAAGCCACAGCACCACTTCCCACACCTAGCCTTTTCTATTGAGATGTGGTGCCACTCTCTTTTTGCCCAAGCTGTTCTCAAAATACAGTTCCTTTTGATCTCAGACTTCCATGTAGCTGGTGTGATAGGCCCACATTTCTGCACTGAATTATTAATTGAGATGGATCTCACAAACATTTTTCCTGGACTAGCTTCAAACTGTGATCCTCCAGCTCTCTGTCTCCAGTATAGGTAGGATTACAAGTGTGAATTACTGTGGCTGTGCTTGGTATTATTTTAATGTAGCATTTCCTTTTCTATTCTGTTAAATAGTATTTCACAGTCATTTTTAATGAGCATGGATTATTTCAGAAATCAACTTTCCTTTTTAGAACTTTAAATTAATTCTATTCCCCCCCATCCATGACTGAAGACATAATGATCCTTTTGTGCATTTAGCTGTTTGTCTGTCATGAATACGGCCTGGGCCTGCCCTTTCCACCACTGAGTCATGCTTACCTACCACTGCACTCACTATGATGTCAAATAGATAAATAGTGGGGGAGCTCTAAACCCAAATTGCCAGGTCAAGTTAGAGGCATGGGTGTAAGTCAACATCTGTTGATCAAGCTTGGCTGGAAATTTTTTGTTTTATTTTGGTTGACTACATTTACATGCAGCTATAAGGACTAGTAGAAATCACAAATATCCTCTGCTTAATTTCTCCCCATAGTGATATCTTGTGTACTTCCTGTTATAATATCACAAATTGACATGGTTTCAATCTATCACCTTATTTAAAATGTGATGCTTGTGCTTGCACTGCATGTATGTGTGTGCAAACACAGTTAAAAATAAATTAAAAATGCATATATTGTAAAGGTGCTTGTACAGCAGGGTTACAGTTACATGAGTAAGGTAATGAGTACATTTCTAGTTGAACATTGTTATCTACTTTGTTTTTCTCCCACTAGCCCTTCCCTCCCCCACTTCTCCCTCCCCCACTCTTCCCTCCTCCACTCCCCCCCCCACCTTGAAGTTGTAAAGTTTATCTCCAGCAGTGTCTTGTGAGTACTGTTGTTGTAATGGGTCATCCTTTATCCTTTTAGCATTTTGTTATTCCCCTTCACTTCCTCAAATCAGCTAAATGTATATACAAGATGCAGGGTACCAGAATCAAAGACAGTGATTGCCAGGGATAAACCAATGGAAAAAGAAAAATGAAATAAAAGAAGAAAGAATCAGGTACAATACATTAGCAACAACAAGGTCAACAACCCCAAAACAAACAAAACCCCGTTGTTTCCATGTCTTGGAGTTCAATTAGCATCATTTTGTGTATGGTCATATGTATACAGCTATTGAGCTATTGTGATTCTCTGCCAGGACTATCCTAGGCATATACTAATTATTACAAATGAGGGAAACCATAGAGCCTATGTTTCTTTTTTATGTTTTAAAATTATTTTATTGTAAAGATACTGTAAAAAGGGGTTACAGTTACATGAGTAACCGTAATGAGTAAGGTAATGAGTACATTTCTTGTCATTGTTACCCCCTCCTTTGTTTTTCCCCTACCATCCCTTCCCTCCCCATCTCCCTAACTCCACCTCCCCAACTCCCAAGTTGTAAAGTTTGTTTTCAATATAGTGTCTTGTACATCTCATTGTTACAATTGGTCAATCTGAATCCTTGTTTCAGTATTTTGTTATTTCCCTTTCCTTCCCCAAATTAGAAAAGTGTATATATAAGTTGCAGGCACCGGAATCAAATACAGTGAAAATAGGGGTTACCATAGGGGGAAGACTTAGAAAAGAAACAAAAATACAGTGAAAATAAGGGTTACCATAGGGGGAAGACTTAGAAAAGAAACAAAAAATTCAAATAATACATTAAAAACAACAGCAACAAAGAAAACACCTCTTGTGTTCCTATCTTGGGGCTCATTTTGCTTAGCATCATCTTATATGGTCATATGTACATAGATTTTGGCCTTTTCTGCTTGTCTGGTAGGATTATCCTAGATGTATACTTGTTATTGCAAATAAGGGAAACCATGGGACTATGTCTCTTCTGCTTACTTAATATAATTTTTTCTGTCTTTCCATTTCCTTATGAAAAGGGCAATGTTACTCTTTCAGATAGAAGCATAAAATTCCATTGTGTATATATACCACATTTTCTGATCCATTCATATAGTGGGGAGCATCTGGGTTGGTTCCATATCTTAGCTATGGTAAATAATGCTGCAGCAAACATAGTTGTGCCAGAAGCTTTAATGTGCCTTGTTTGTGATCATTTGGATAAATGCCCAGGAGTGCGATTGCTGTATCATAAGGGAGTTCTAAGTTCAGTCTTTTGAGGACCCTCCAGACTGCTTTCTAGAGTGGTTGAACCAGCTTACATTCCCACCAGCAGTGGTGTAGCACTGCTTTTGGCCACATCCCCTCTAGCATCTGTTATTTGTTTTCTTGATAATGGCCATTCTGACTGGGGTGAGGTAGAATCTCAATGTGTTTTTGATTTGCAATTTTTTTATGGCCAGCAATGTTGAATATTTCTTCATGTGTCTATTGGCCATTCTTATTTCCTCTCCAGAGAAGTCTCTTTTTTTAATTGTTTAGCCCACTTAGTAATGGATTGTTGTTCCTTTGGAAATTTGTTATGGGGGGGGTTAATTTTTTGAGTTCTAGGTATATTTTTGATATGAGACCCTTGTCTGTTGTATGGCTAGTGAAGATCTTCTGCTAATCTGTGGGCTTTCTATTGACTTAACTAGCTATGTCCTTTGCCATGCAGAAGCTCTGCAGTTTAATGCAATCCCATGTATCCAATCTTTCTTTGGTTTGTTGTGTTTCTGGGTCTTTAGGAGGTTCTGACCTGTGCCAAGGAGCCCTATCCCTTCATGTCTCTGCTTCTACCTCAAGGTCTTGGATTCATTTGGAGTTGATTCTGGTGTAGGGTGATATGTAAGGATCTAACTTCAATTTTCTACATGTGTATAGCCAGTTCTGTCAGCACTATCTGTCTTTCTTCTATCTGATAATTTTGGCTCCCTTATTGAAGATTAGGTGGCCATAGGTCTGTGGGATCATGTCTGGATCTTTAATTCTATTGGTCATGTAGGCCTGTTCCTATACCAAGCTGTTTGTATAAATACAGCTTTATGATAGACTTTGAAGTTTGGTATTGATATTCCTCTACCACTGTTCTTCCTGCTAAGGGTTCTCTTTGCTATTCAGGATATTCTCTTGTTCCATATGAATTTTTGGATTGCTTCTTTTTTTATTAAAGGATGTTGGGATATTGATAAGTATTTCATTGAATTTGTAGATAACTTTGAGCAGTATTGCCATTTTTACAGTGTTAATTCTCCCAATTCAGGAGCAGGTTTTCCCACTTTGTTAAATCTGCTTTAATTTCCTGTTTTAATTTTGTAAAGTTTCCATCACAGAGTCCTTCACATCTTTGGTTAAGTTTGTTCCTAGGTATTTTATTTTTTTAGAGGCTATTACAAAAGGAGTTTTTTATTTCAGCCTTGGTCTTCTTATTGTTGGCATACAGAAAAGCCACCGAGTTGTGTGGGTTATACTTTATACCCACTACTTTGCCAAAGTTTTGGATCAGCTCATGTAATTTGTAAAGAGGGAGAGTTTTACTTCTTTCCCTTTTTGGATCCCTTTTATGTTTGTCTCTTGTCTCATTGATCTGGCTAGGAATTCCAATACAATATTGAAGAGGAGTGAAGAGGGGGGACATGCTTGTCTCATTCCTGATTTTAGAGAAATGGTTTTAACTTTTCGCCATTAATTATAATGCTAGCTGTGGGTTTGTCATATACAGCTTTTATTATATTAAGGAATGTTTCATGGATTCCTAGTTTTTCCAGAGCTTTCAACATAAAGGGGTGTTGGATCTTGCCAAATGCTTTTTCTGCATCTACTGAGATGATCATGTGGTTCTTGGCACTGCTCTTATTGATGTGTTGAATTACATTAATTGTTATGTGTATTTTGAACCAGCTTTGCAAACCTGGAATGAATCCTGTTTGGCCATAGTGTGTTTTTTGATTAGATGTTGTAGTTTGTTGGCCAGAATTTTATTGAGAAGTTTTGCATCAATGTTCATTAAAGAGATGGGTCTATAGTTATCTTTCTTTGATGGGTCCCTATCATGTTTTGGGATGAGGGTTATGCTGGCCTCATAGAACCAGTTTAGTAGTTCCCTTTTGCTTTCTATTTCATTTAAGAGTTTGAGGAGTATTGGAGTGAGTTCTCCTTTGAAAGCTTTATAGAATTCAGCTGTGTCCTGAGCTTTTCTATTGCCATTTTTATTTCAGTACTTGGTACATAGCTATTGAGTTGGTTTAGATCGTCTTGGTTCAGTTTGGGTATAACAATATTTGCTAGAAATTCTTCCATTTTTTCTGTATTGTCAAATTTGCTAGCATAAAGCTTAGAAAAGTATTCATTATAATGTTCTGAATCTTGTCTGTTTCTGTTGTGATGTTCCCATTCTCATCTCTGATTTTGTTTAAGTGTGTTCTCTTTTTTTGGTCAGATATGCTGTGGCCTGTCAATTTTGTTTATTTTATTTATTTATTTATTTATTTTTGGTCCGGTCGTGGGGCCTGAACTCTGGGCCTGGGCGCTGTCCCTCAGCTCTTCAGCTCAAGGCTAGCACTCTACCACTTGAGCCACAGTGCCACTTCCGGCTTTTTTTTTTGCTTATGTGGTGCTGAGGAATCGAACCCAGGGCCTCAAGCATGAGAGGCAAGTGCTCTACCACTGAGCCACCTTCCCAGCCCTAATTTTGTTTATTTTTTTAAAGAATCAACTCTTTGTTTTGTTGATTCTTTCTATAGTTTTTTTGGATTCTAATTCATTTAATTCTGATTTATTTTTGATTATTTGTTTCCATCAACTGGATTGGGGTTTGGCTTTTTGCTCGTCCAAGGAGCTTCAGATGCATTATATTGTTGGTTTGAGATTTCTCCAATTTGTTTAGGAGCTCAGAGTTATAAATTTTCCTCTGAGAACTGCCTTTGCTGTATCCCGGGGGAGATGGTAATTTGTATGTCAGTTTTATTCAATATCATGAACATTTGGATTTCCTTCCTAATCTCTTCCATGACCCACTGGTGATTCAACAATGTGTTGTTCATTCTCTATGTGTTAAGAATTTTCTTTGGTGGCTTTTGGTGTTGATCTCTAAGCATATTCCATTATTGAAAATTTTCAAAATTTCTTAATTGTGACATAAAATGTCTATTTTGGAGAATGATTCATGTGCTGCTGAGAAGAATGAGAAGAACATGTATTCTAATACTGCTGGGTGAAATCGTCTGTAGATGTCTGTTAAGTCTAGTTGGTCTATGCAGTTGTTTAGATCTGAGGTTTCTCTGTTGTGTTTTTGCCAGGTTGATCTATCCAGCGGGGATAGTAGTGTGTTAAAGTCCCCAACAATCAATGTTTTTGGATCTATGTGTGATTTTAGGGAAAGAAGTGTTTGTTGGATAAATTTGAGTGCTCCAGGATTTGGTATATAGATATTTAGACTTGTAATATCCTCCTGTAGGCGAAATCCCTTTATTAGTATATAATGTCCTTCTTTATCTCTTCTCGCTAATTTTAATTTGAAGTCTATTTTATCTGATATTAGGATTGCTACTCCAGCTTGTTTATGGGGGCTGTTTGCTTGGTTGATTTTATTTCAGCCTTTCACTTTCATAATATTATTGTTTTTGTGGGCAAAGTGCATGTTTTGAAGACAGCAGATAGAAGGATCTTGCTTTCTTTATCCAACTAGACAATCTATGTCATTTAATTGGAGAGTTAAGTCCATTAATATTGAGAGTTAGGATTGAGAGGTGTTTGGTAGTTCCTGCCATGTTATCCACCTTCTTAGGGGCTGTCCCTGCTGGGTTGTTACTATGATTATCTGATTCTTTGATTGGGAGCCCTTTCTCTGCCTTCATTGTGTTCTTGTTGGTTTCCTATTTGTAGGATATCTTTAAATATCTTTTGTAGTGCTGGTTTGGTGGAGATATATTGTTATATTCTATTGTTATATTGTTTCTTTGCTGTGGAAGATTTTTGTTTTTACCTCAATTATGAAGCACAGTTTAGCTGGTTGATAGTTGTTTGTCTTTAGGGCATGGAATACTTCATTCCAGGCTCTTCTTGCTTTCATGGTCTCTGCTGAGAAATCTATAGTTATTCTAATTGGTTTTCCTTTATAGGTGATGGATATTTTCTTCCTAACAGCTTTAAGGATCTTTTCCTTGGTCCGTATTGAGCCTGTGTGGATTACAATGTGACAGTGGGATGTCCTTTTCTGTTCTAGTCTATTTGGGGTTCTAAAAGCTTCTAGTATCTGAATGGCCTATCCTTTTGGATGTTTGGGAAGTTCTCTGCTACGATTCTGTTAAATAAATTTCTTAGTCCTTATCTTCTGTCTCTCGGCCCTCTTCTACACCCATTATCCTTAAATTAGCCCTTCTGATGTATGTTGAATGGATCTATCATATTTCTTGAATACTTGAATACTTGTTTGTTCTTTCTATATATGTCTAGGCTATCGTCTGTCCCACAGATATGATCTTCTGAATGGTCTCGCTTACTGTCCAGACTTTCTACTTTATTTCTATTTGGTCAGTTTCTTTGTTGAAGCTTTGTTTTAGAACTTGAATGGACTTCTTTGCCTCCTTGATTTGGTTTTCAGTGTTCACTCTCAAACCTTTAGTTGATTGGCTATAGTTTCACTGGACTCTCTTTCCTTCTGTTGGAATTCATTCAGGTTTCTGTTTGTGGATCCCATGAATTCCTCTATTAATTTGTGGTTGGCCCCATCATGTGCATGCATAGATGTAGGCTTTCAATCTTTTCATTCAGCATGTTTGCCAGTAGTGTTTGTTTTGAGAGCTATCCTCTGGATTTTTTCATTAAACTGCTCTGTTGCCTGTTGTCTTGAGTGGAAGTTGAGGTTCTTTGACTTGCCATTTTTTCTTGTGTTCCTATGGCTTGTTCTGCCCATTTGGGATGAAAGCAAATTCAATTCCTTACTAGAACACAATTTTAAGACAAGCATCAACCCAGAGCCCTGTGGTTGCACAGATTTTGGAAGTTCATAAAGATAGGTATTTTCACTCTATCTCTTCTTTTTTTGGAGATGAAAGTATATCCACTCCCTCACCGGAACACAATTTTAAAACAAGCACCAACTCAGAGCCCTGTAGTTGTGCAGTCTTTGGGGTTCACAATCCAAACAGGTATTTCACTCTATCTCTTCTTTACTGGCTATGTAAGTAAGCCCAATACCATCACTCAGCACACTTTTAAGACAAAATCTAAACATGGGCCATGTATTTGTACCAATCTTAGAAGTTCCCAGTCATATAGATAGGTATTCCCTAATTTGTCTCTGCTTTTGTCAGTGGAGGGGCATTGTATTTCAAAAGTAGGGATTATATATAGTTGTAATTAGTGAATAGGTCTGTTAGGAGGTTGACAGGGATTTGGACCAAAAGAATAACACCATGAGCCACTTGGGCACAGTCTCACTGACTACAGCCATAGTCTAGTTCAACGTCTCACATCTGGGGATCAACAGAGTAAAGAAAACAAAGAGGAAAAAAAGAGGAAGTGAAGGACCAGAAATAATGGAAAATAGGTTGAGGTGAAATTAAAGGAGAGATTAAGAAATGTAGTGAAATATAGAAGGAGGAAATCAGAGTAGGGGGATATAGAGAAGGAAGGGAACTAAGATCTAAATTCTGAGTAAGAAAAAGGAAGAAAAAATACAAAAAATAAAATGAAATAAAACAGTTAAAATAATTACATATGTATGAAATAATAATCAAATTAAAAATACTAAGATTGTGTAGTAGAGAATTGGGTAATCAATTTAAACTCTAAAGTATACACACAGTTAAGGAAAAGTCCAGTGATCACCATAGGCTGTATCTCCAGGAGTGAACAGAACAGAAATAAGAAAAAAATCAAACAGGGTTGTAGAAAAAAGAAAAAAAAAACACAAAGAAACTGAAAAATAAGAGGTAACTAAAAGTAGTTTAGAAAAAGAAAAAAATAAAAATATAAAAAATACAAAAATAGGGGCTGGGAAGGTGGCTCAGTGGTAGAGTGCTTGCCTTCCATGCATGAGGCCCTGGGTTCTATTCCTCAGCACCACATAAGCAGAAAAAGCTGGAAGTGGCGCTGTGGCTCAAGTGATAGAGTGCTAGCCTTGAGCTGATGAGCTGAGGGACAGCGCCCAGGCCCAGAGTTCAGGCCCCATGACCACCACCAACAACAAAAATACAAAACATAATTAGGAAGAATAAAAAAAGGATCTTCTATTTATTTGGGGGATCTTGTGTCTCTTTATATCTGCTTTCTAGTCCCTTGATGGCGTCTTTGGTTTGCTTGCAGTGGTCGGTTTTCCTGGTAGCTTTGTTGGTTTCTCAAATCATCTTAAGTGGGCAGCAAAAATGTGAAAAAGGTCACTCCTTCCCTTGTTTTCTTCCAGTTTTTTCCCTCCTGATCCCCTTCCTCCCAAGTTGTATAGTTCATTTCCAACATGGTGTCTAGTAAGTATCACTGCTGAGTTAGTTCATTCCTTGTCTGTGCTTTCCCTTCCTTTCCCCAAATCAGATAAACTTACACACAACACAAAAGATACAGAAAGTAAAAACAGTTACAAAAGGGGAAAAATAGAAAGAACCTCACAAAAAGTAAAATAAAAAATTCTATTTCTTAGAGTTCATTTTGATAAGCATCATTTTATATGATCATATGCACATAGCTATTTTACTATAAAATATTATTTGAGTTGTTGGTTTTGTAGATGTTCTTTGTCAATTGAGGAAGTTTACACTATTACTGCATAATTACATAATCATTATTGGATGCTGGATTTTCCTAAGTGTTTTTTTCCTGAATTTCTTGATACAATATGATTTTTACTTCTTTAGACTGTTGATATAAAGGATTATGTTGATAGATTTTTCTTTTTTTTTATTGTGAAAATACCATACAGAGGGGTTACAATTACATGGGAAAGATAATGACTACATTTCTTATCAAGCATAGTTGCCTCCTCCTGTTTCCCCTTCCCCTCCCTTTCCATCCTCCCCCCCAGTACTCCCCCCCCCACCAAAGTTGTAAAGTTCTTTTTACGACATAATGACTTGTACATCTCATTGTTGCAATGGGTCCACCTGTATCCCTATTTAAACATTTTGTTTTTTCCCTTCCCCTCCACAAATTATACTAACATCAAATACAGTGAAAACAGGGGTTATATTGTGGGGGAGGGAAATTTTTCAAAATGTTCACTTTTGCACCATAACCAAAGAGGATTTACTCCTGGTAAATGCATGGAGATTTCTTTTCTATCTAGTTCAATTTCTGTGCTGCTCACAGGGCTACTAGCACTAGATATTTTGTCTTTATTGAGGCTGAATTGTTTTTAATTGTGAGGTATTGATCCATTTTTTTCAAGACTGTCATTTTTGTGAGCATGAAGTTATTTGTACTGTTTCCTTACTGTCCTTTTATGAGGAGCAAGAACTGTAGCAATATCCCTGTTTCCTTTCTGATGATTTGTGTCTTCTACATTTTTCAACTTTTTTTTTTGTTTCCCTTCTGAGACCTGGAGTCAAACTTAGTATTTGACACTTTATGTTCATTGGCAGGTGCCCTACCATCTAAATCATGCCTCCAACCATAACATTTTTCAAATTTTGTTCACTATAATAGAATTTTTTCAAAGGAATGATTTTTCATGTGATAATTTCTTCCATTTTTTTGTTTTTAGATTCATTGACATCTGTCTTTATTTTTCATTTCACTGTTATTTTTTGAGGAAAGAGCAGTTTATTGATTTGAAACTCTTGCTGTCTTTCGATGTAAGCTCTTAGGGCTATAATATTCCTCTAAGACTGCTGGTTTAACCAAATCAAATATATTTTGGCATTATTTGTTCTATTCAGTTCTGCATATATTTTTAAGTTTCATATGATACTTTGTGTTTGACAGTGGTTTATTTAGGTGTTAACTAATTTCTAGGTTATTGAGACTTTTTGTTAATATTTAGACAATGTTATTAGAATTAAAGCACATATTCTCCATGATTTTAAGTCTTTTAAATTTGTTGGAGCTTGTTAAATGTCCTTTCCAGGAAAGGTCTATATTAGTTCATGTTCTATGGGTTCTTAAGGAACATGTCTATGCTGCCTACAAAAGCACTTCTCCATTCTGGCTAAAACTAGAAATCTTTGATTACTATTTTAAAAACTAACCAGTTAAACCAGTTTTATAGTGTTTTAATATTTGGAAGGTTTAAAGATTTTCAATTATGTATTAGATAAAATTTGAATTACTTGGCCTGACTCATTCAGTTCCATCCATGAATGTCTCCCTGCCTTTCTGTTGTCAATCTCCAGCACTTCCCTACTTCTGCAGCATCCCTTGAACTGATATTTTAATTTCTTCTTTTTCTTTATTCTATCTCCCACCTATAAATCACCTCCCAAATTGTCCCGCACCATAAGTGAAATCTAAATGCTTTGTCTTCTGCAAATCCTCTTTTTGTCTGGTAAGAAGTAATGGTCTCTTTCCTGATGCATAACATTTATTACCTCCAAGTGACTCATCCTGGTTTCTATTATATATGTTATTTGCTCACATGATCACTTTCTCCTGTAGAACTGTAAGCTGAGTTATTCCATAACTATTTTTGATTTTGAGCTATGTGTTAAATAAACGTTGTTCCAGGAGACAAGATGGAAAATAAGCTACAAGCCCTGTCCTCGAGATGCTCATCTTACAGGAAAAATATTGACCTGAGCAGGCAAGTAGTAAGATATATATGAGCAGATCCTCAAGCAGACTGGTGTTTCTTCCCTATCTTGATTGTAGTCCCAACACTTAACATATTGCTTTCAAAGATGTGCTGAATTCATGAAGCTGAGTTCATCAGACAATTCTCACACATCAGACAATTCTCAAAGCAAGGATATATGCAAGTTGTTTAACCAGATGCCAAATAATTGTACCAGTTCTCCGGGTGAAATTTGTTACCTTAAAGAAACAATATTTTTTGGTAAAGCTGAAGAGATTACATAATAAATAAGATGTTTTGGAGGAATCCTGTGTTAAATTATGAAGGGTTTTGTAAATACTGTTCTGTGCTTACTACATAGCAGGCACTAAAAATGCATGTTGAGTCCAGTGGTGGTAGCTTACACCTGTAATCCTCAGCCACTAGGAGGCTTAGCTCTGATAGTTCGGTGTTTTATCTGTGGTTCAAAGGTATTTAGGTCAGGAAAGTTGGTGAGACTCATCTCTACTTAACAACCAAGGGAAAAAAAAAGCCAGAAGTGGAGCTGTGGTCCAAGTGGTAGTGTGCTAGCCTTGAGTAAAAGCAACTCAAGGACAGTGCCTAGGCCAAGGTCAAGCCCAGATTTGGTGTGAGAACTATGTGTGTATGCACATACATGCATACACACACACACACACATCTATGCCAAGTATTTGTTCATTTAATCTCATCATCATCCACATGAAAAATGTCATATTTTATGAGTCCAGAATGTAAGAGAGTCCATAACGTGAGAGTCGATATAAACCATTTGCCTAAACAAACTGTCAGATCATCTTTTCTTAACAGGTATATCTGTCTCTCTGAGCTAATGTCTAAAGGATCTGGGGTCCTCGGCATTTGCTTTCTAATAGTTCTCTTGTGGACAGTTCATTTATGTTATGCCAAGTAAAACTCTTCTTTCCAGAATGATGTTGAGAAGCTAAATGCAATGCAGAGAAAAAGTGACTTGTATATTCTATGTACATATAATTATGTGAAGCTCTTTTATCACAGTTCCTTGGTAAAAAGTAGTATTTTACCCATGGTAAGTAAAAGCAGGGCACAAAATTCAGACATAATCACATTAACAATAGAGAACTATCAGACCAGATAAGTGTGGGTACCTACATTTTAGTGCTGTGGATTTAGTGGGTGTCTAAGTAAATCTGTAACCATAACCATTCTCCTTGAAGCACATTTCTTTATCATTCATCAGCTTCTCCCTATGTTCATCAGATGCAATTTTGACTTGTCTATTTCTGTGTATTTCAGTTGCTTGTTACCTTGGACAAAGTTACAAAGTCCTCCAGAGCTCAACTTTATCTACAAATAGAGATAAATGAGTAGAATGCATCTTGATAAATTAATATGCTGACTTGAAACCCCTTTGTACAACTATGTAAAGATAATAATGAACAGAAAAGAGCTTTGAAGTTGTGAGGACTGGATGAAATAATGCACAGAAAATGAAGAGCCTGGTGGTGACTGCCCACAGGAAACCCACGGCATGCTGTAACTGGTAGTTTTTCAGAGGTTTTAACTTTCTAGGCATTAGCCCTGTCTTAGCCACCTGCTCAGTATTCCCACTCTTCTTGCTAGAGGTGCTGTACTTGGGACTATGTTGGAGAAGGGGAAGACAGGAACTATTCTCGTTTACTTCCTTTCTTTCCTTTCTTCTCATATGTTGTTTCAAAACAGCACCTTTTTGCTGTTCACCATTGCTCTTATATCACTGAGGACAGTTACAGGGGTAGAGAAAACATCAAGTTTGACCCATGCCAGACAGCATGCTAATCACTTTGTATCTCATTTTAATTTTCACATCCAAGTTTAATGTTATGTTAATTTCACAGATGAGAAAACAGGCTTAAAGAGCTAAAGCTCAAGGTCACAAAGATGTTAATTACAGAGCCAAAGGCATTGCCGTCTGGATGTACATCATCTCTTCATTTAGATAGCTAATTGAGGTTGGGCACCATGGTACATACTTGTAATCTCAGCTACTTGGGAGGTGACTATGGGGAGAATTGAAGTTGGAGGCCAGCTACAAGTTAGCGAGACTTCATCTTAATCAGTAAACTGGGCATGTGGGTTTAGGATTGTAATTCTAGCTTTGTAGAGGCTGTATATGGGAGGATTGCTGTTTAGGGCTAGCCTGGGGAAAAGCATGAGAACCTACTTGGAAAATAACAGCAAAAAGGAGGCTGGGCATGGCTGAAATGGTAGAGCTCTTGACTAGCCAATGTGAGTTCAAACCCCAGTAACACACACACACACACACACACACACACACACACACACAAGGTAAACCATACAAGAGAGCTTGGCTCTGACTCAGCCTGCAAAGATCAATCTTGACACCTTCTGGTCATTGTTAGCCTTTTAAAAAAATTGACTGAAGAAAATTTCCATCCTAGACTTAGGTCCTTTTTTTCCCACATAGTCAAGTTGTGTGACCCTTCCTTCACACACTTTTAGGGAGTCTTGCAACCTTTTCATTTCTCACCGAGGTGCTAGGGCATTTCTGGTTTGCATGAAGTCCTGTTTCCTTCACCATCTTGAGCTGTAGTCAGCATTAGGATCACAGGAAGTTCACTTAGGCAAGACGGGGTCTCAGAAGGCTGGCGCTGCATGGAAGACATACTGGGTGGAAGGATGCATTGTCTCACCCGGGACCTTAGCATCAGCCCTACCTCCATTTCTTTTGGCTGTTAACACAAGCTCTTTAGCTGCTGGAGGCTGGAAGATGGGTGTCATGGATACCACATCCCAATTAGACTATGTCTGTCAAATGGCTGAGTTCTTAACGATGGCTATTACTGGTTTATGTTGTGTATTTTAATTTTATAAGAAGAAAAAAAAAAGTTCTCTTACCGAGACTAGAGAAGATCTGAATCTTACACAACCAGCCTCCCTCTTCTCTACATTTCTTCTCCCAGTCACCTAGCAGTCCAGGCCCAATTCATCCTTCCAGATTCACAGGGAAAATATTATTATTATTATTATTGACAGAATCTCACTATGTAGCCCATGGCGGCCCCAAACTTGAGATGCTCCTGACTCAGCCTCTAGAGTCCTGGGATTACAGGAATATGTCACCACACCCAGACAGTGCCAATCCATTATTAGGTTGTAAATGTAAGCTGTGACTTCCTGAGGCCCAATCTCTTTGGTAGAGTGAGCAATGTAACTATAGCTCCAATGGAAATGTGAGAAATGGGATGGGTGGGAAGAGTGGTGACCCGGAAACTCACTCGCCAAGCACTCTACAGATGTTCAACTCCTATCAAGATTTGCCAGTAGAATTCTGTGCAGAACATCAGGTTTCATGAGTCATCAAGAGAAACTGGGGATACTCATGTCTGTATTTTAAACGGTGCATGTCAGCAATCCACAGGAGGACAAAAGAATTCAGCTCTTGAGTTAACTATGCTTGTGTAAGTCATGGCCTGCGGCTCAGTTATTGACTACCTCTGTTAGGGAGTAGGCCTGTGGCTAGCAGCTTTGGGTCTTGATCCAGCTGGATGCTCTCTTCTAAATAGTATCTGGTAGCCAGAAACTATGTGCTACACACTGAAAGCACTTCACATCCATCAACTCAGTCCTGAGAGGGGCTTTGGGAGGCGATGGCATTGCATCACATCATAGATGAGGACTCTGAAGGACAAGAGATCAAGCCACGAAGCCTCGCGTTACAGCAGCAGCAGAGCTGGGAAACAAACTCAACTGCAGGTGATTTGGCTTTTAACCTGCTACGTTGTAGTGTTTGCTGATCCTTTGTGCTTTCTAGAAGAGGAAAATGTGCATTTCCAGTCACTTTTAAGATTTCAAGGCACATCTAAATGGTGCAGCCAGTCCTGCCTTCTTCCTTGTTCTTGTCAGAACAACCTGTGTGTCTGTGTGCAAAGGAGGGAGAGGGTTGGCTCCCTCCCCTGCTTTTATCAGCAAGGCTCTTGTGAAGTAATGGACCTGAAAGCCTCCATTGTGTGCCCATCAGCCCACCCCCAGGCCCCACCCCTGCAGAAGTCACAAGCATGGCCTGACTCTCCACATGGGTCCCAAGGCCCGTGGAGGGGAAAACTCCTTCTACACAATGCACTGATTTGTGAGTGTGCTTTGATAAAAAGGAAAGCCTCAGCAGCCTCCCTCCCCCTTCTCCCTTTTCAAGTGCAGGGTTTTGGGTTACTTGCTAAGGGAATTAACTTCTAGATAGCTCCAAGGAGTCTTTCTCGATGTGTTGCTGCTAGCACCCCTCCCTGCTTCTCTAGTTGAGTACAAGGGTGAAAGAATTTTAAATTTCAGGGAGGATAATCGGGGAAGAATCTCTTCTCCGTTGAGAGAACACAGACGAAAGGGGGGAAATCTTTTACCTATCTCCAACTTATTATTTCATATTTTTTAAGAAAAGATTCCTCTTATCTGAATGAGAGAGTAAAACCCTGCCATACGACTCTTGTCCTAGAAAACATATCAACACGTTCATGAGAAGAAAGCTAACCAAGAAGAGGGGGGTGGGGGACCTGAGCCTTCATCCTCCCTTCCAGGAAAGAGAAATGACTTAATGAGAGTCTGCCATGTGCCAGACACAGTCCATACATTATCTTTCTTGTTCTCACCTCTCCTCGGCTCTGTGAGGTAAGCATTACTTTCTCCTGGAGGTGTTGCAGCGGCCAGAATTCTTCCTTCCCCTCCAAGGCCACTTCCTTCCTGCCCCAGTGTGGCTGCTGAAGCAGGAGCTGCGTAGGGTTGTAACCTAGAGAGAAGAGGGCCTGGAGGAGGAGGCAAAGGGGTTAATTGTTCCTGTGATTCTTTTAGCATGGCAAATTATTTATTTTTAAAGTTTTTTATTTTTTATTTTCTGTGGGTCCCAGGGCTTGACCTCAGGGCCTGGTCACTGCTCTGAGCGTTTCTTTTTGTTTTGTTTTGTTTTTTGGTCAGTCATGGGGCTTGAACTCTGGGCCTAGGCACTGTCCCTCAGCTCTTCAGCTCAAGGCTAGTACTCTACCACTTGAGCCACAGTGCCACTTCCAGTTTTCTGGTGGTTTATTGGAGATAAGAGTCTCATGGACTTTCTTGCCCGGGCTGGCTTTGAACCATGATTCTCAGATCTCAACTTCCTAAGTGTCTAGGATTACAGGCGTGAGCCACCAGAGCCTGGTCTCTGAGTGTTTTTTTTTTTTGCTCAAGGCTAGTGCCCTACCACTTGGGGACACAGCTCCACATCTGAAATTTTGATGGCTAACTAGAGATGAGCCTCAGAGGTTTTGCTGCCGAGGATGGCTCCAAACCATGATCCTCTGATCTCAGTCTCCCCAGTAGGTGGGATTACAGGCATGAGCCAATGACGCATACCGTAAACGTTTATTTATTTATTTTACCTGATCTAGTAAGGCTGTAGATTCCTGGAAGGCTAAACTTCCCATCACCTACCCTGTGTTTTGCCTCCTCTGTTACCCCTACATGGAGCCCAGGTTGTATACTTGATGGTTCAACACCATCCTCCTCTCCTCTCCATCCCAAAGTTTCTTCCTGTAGCCTTTGTTCACTGGATGATTCTGTTAGTCCCTTAGTGGGACTTCCTGCCTTAATTGTGCCCCATTCTCTACACTGGAGTGAAAATGTGACATCACACCATTTCTTAAATTACACCCCTTCCCCGCCCAGATCTAACACTAATGAGCATTGCCAGTGCTGATACCAACACCTGAAGCTTCTAAAGCTTCACAAGGCAATTTGTGTTCTTGTTATGAGTTGGGGAACTGTAGGCTAGGCATAGTGGCTCATGCCTTATAATCCTAGAAACTTGTGAGGCTCAGGTAGGAAGGATCACAGCACAAAGTTCATGAGATCCCTCCACTCCATCTCAATCTAATAGTTGGATGTGTAGTGTCACATGATTGTCATCCCAGCTGTGAAGGGAGACAAAAATAAGAGGATCACAGTCTAGCCTCTCCCTTCCCCAGATAAGACTATTAGAAAATTGAAATCAGGATGGGCTGAAGATGTGGTACAGGTGGTAGGGCACCTGCCTAGCAAGCTTGAGGCCTGAGTTCAGTCCTACCAACTAAAAAGAATCAGCAGCTCCTCGTATCCAGGTTCCTCAGCATACACAGCACAGTCTCTGGATCTTACCCATTTACCTCACTTCTCACCCCCGTCCCTACCTTAACTGCTCCAGGTATACCAATTCCCTCAGTTCCCCCCTAAATTCACCCTCCTTGTTTGCACGCCCCTTCCTATCTGGAGGTATTCTCTTCC
The DNA here is from genome assembly GCF_000151885.1 of Dipodomys ordii. Lineage (NCBI taxonomy): Eukaryota > Metazoa > Chordata > Mammalia > Rodentia > Heteromyidae > Dipodomys > Dipodomys ordii. The sequence continues at coordinate 13,810,493 of NW_012267261.1, forward strand.
TCTTTGACTTCCTGCTGTGGGATTGTTTTTAATCTGAGCTCAGGTATGGCCTCCTACCAGATGGTTGGTCAGGAAAACCCCCCTAGCAGACACTTAATGAATCAGGAAGTCCTGTTCTTTATCATGCTAGCTTCTGAGTAGGATGGACAAATTATGGTCACTGAGATGACTGTGTCTGATTCTCCTCTTCAATCAAAATATACCTAGGATGGAACATGTTCAAAGTACAGTAATAGCTGTGTATGTGCTGCTACCTCCACCACAGCCGGTTGTTCTTGGCTTGGATTCAGGAGAGACAGCCCCGTCTTCAGTCGACCATCTGGGTAACGGTGGCTGGTTGGCATCAGCCTGGCTTTCCTTTGCTCTAATGAGTAAATCTGTTGTTCACATTGATCGAGATAGTTATACGTTTCAAGTGAAGTCACATATATGAAGAAAACTTCAAATAAGGCATGCACAAATATAATTATCAGCCCACCTATTCTTTTCCTGTGTATGTATATGTGCCAGTACTGGGGCTTGAACCCAGGGCTGGGTGCCTCCTTTAGCTTTTTTTACTCAAAGCTAATGCTCTATTACTTAGCTTCTTAGCGTCACCTCTGACTTTTAGATGGTTAATTGGAAATGTGTCTCATGGACTTCCCTGCCGGGGCTGGCTTTGAACTGCTATAATTACATCTCAGCCTCCTGAGTAGTAGGATGACAGGGGTTGAGCAAACTGGGTCTGGTTCATATATTCCTACAAAGGCCTACAATGTTTTTTTCTAAATCCAAAGTCAGCCAGGTTCATTGTGACTGGAAACTGGGAGGAAAAGGCAGACAGGGAGAGGACACTGGCTAGAGGCATCGTCGCACAGAGATCTCCATTCTGAGGGGCACTCCTGACGAGCCGGGTTCAGAACAGACCAAGAAGCACCTTTGAACATTCTGATGGATAGATAGACATAAGCCTGTGGTAGGGACAAAACTCTGCTACACAGCATTTACCTGCAAAGGACCACGAGACAACGTGATACTTTGTCCCCCTTTTACCTCACATTGCTTTATCCAGGTGAAGATGCCAGTGAAGCCCTGCCTTGTGTGGTGCAAGTTGCACCTTCCTCTCTCTCTCAATACTTTCAGATGTTTGCATGTATGCTCAGTGGCTCTAGGGCGACACTTGCTGCAAGATGTGGGAAACTGCATCTCCAGAAAAACTCACTTTTTGGATTTCTGTAGGCTATGGGGTGTGACTGGCTAGCCCTAACATTGATCTTACAAACTCTCCATGAAAACCTGTCGCTTCGTGTCACAGAATACTCATTCTTACTTAATTGACACTATAGACCTGGAAAGTAACACTGAGAGCCCACGGCCTGCTCTGTGCTGCCACCGTGTGGCACAGGAACTGTAGCCACACTGGAACTGTAGCCAGTCAGGCAGGCAGCCATGCAGCTGTGGGGCCCTGTGGCTTCGTAGTTGTGAGATTTTTCTGTGGTCCATAAAGCGCACCTTGCCTATGCATCTGGGTTGTTATGTGGATTTAATAATGTATAGATAATGACTTTGTAAACTGTAAATTAAGTAGTTGTACACAGAGCCTTACTCTGTGGTGTAAGTTAGAAACAATGACCATAGAAGAAGCCATGTATGGTACTGGTAGCAGTCATACCAATAATAAAAGCTGTATATTGTGGCCATCTCTACAAGGATACCATCTTTATATGACTCTGGATTAGGATTATTGATGAAATTCATGTGGGGAAAAGTTTGCTTAGAACCCAAATGCACCTTTCCATTCATGCACTCAAAACAGAATACCTGTGAATAATGTGTCTTACACTATCTTATTGGTCAAGACACATTATATTGTTGGTAAGACACATATTAATGTGTCTCATATTAATACGTCTTACATTATATTATTAGTTAATGATCCTCCGAGCATGTAGGTAGAATACACTATAAGTTCCATTTTAAATGGCTTCTAATTGAGTTGACTCTTTTGCAAATGACTCATTTTCAAATGACAGTGTTAAATACAATGGAAGCAGAGTCCTCCCTTGTCGGAAGCTACAGAACATCAAGCTCCTCAGGTATGTGGCTCTGTGGCACCCCTCCCCAGTTCTAATTTGACTTCTTGGCACACATTTCCTAATGCTGGCTCCGTATCTCTTTCTAGCCATTCCACCTCCACAAGTCAGTCCTTTAGGTACCTAGGTTCAACCACACTCAAGGATCCATTGTCTTTGACCCTCTCTTTTACCACCCACCTCTATTTCTGTACTGTATACTGGGGTTTGAACACAGGACCTCACACTCGCTAGGCAGATGCTGTATTAATGGAGCATGCCCTCAGTGCTTTTTTGCTTTAGTTATTTTCAGTTAAGGGCTTACATATTTGCCTGCAGCCAGCCTGAGAACTCAATCCTCTTACCTATGCTTTCTGCATTGCTAGGATTTCAGATTGCATACCAACACAAGCTAGTGGCTGAAGTGAAATCTTGGTAACTTTTTTGCTGGGTTGGCCTCGAATTGTGATCCTCCCAATCCTTGTCCCCTGAGTAACTGGGATTACTGATATGTGCCACTGGACCTGGCCCTCTTCCCTACTTTTTGATTTTCTACCACAATGGATTTTTTGAGTTGAGATGAAATTTAAGATGTCCTAGTGGCATATAAACTCATTTCATAAATGTGGAGATTTACTAATCAGAAAGTCTGTTATATTATTATTCTGTATACTTTTTTTTTTTTTTGCTTGCCGTGAGTCTTCCCTAGTGAGAGATTCAATTTTGTGTTCTGGCACTAGTGTCTCATCTCCTTGGGATCCCTGTATAACTGCTTGGGTTAAATGAGCTGCTGGATAGCACTGCCCCCTTGTGGCAACTTGTGGTTGGTTAGCAGGAACCCAAGAACATACCAAGAATTAGAGAAGTTACAGCAATTTTATTTCCATTTGTTTCATTATTTTCACACAAAGGAGTCATATGGCATTTGAGTATTTACTTATCAAAGTAAAATAAGAGGACGAGTCACATTGAATAAACTGAAGATAATTAAGAGTGTTTGAAAGGTGAAAGAGAGAAAAGAAGCAGAAAAAGAGGTGAGGAAAAAAGTGTCAAAGGCTGATCTCATGAGTAGGGCAGAGAAAGAACCACCAAAATACATTTTGAGAGAGACAGACGAGTAAAGAAGCAGCGAGAGCACAGAACACACACAAGGAAAGAGCCTTTGATTGAAGCAGTCATGGTGACAGTGGCAGGTGCCATTTTCCTAGGAAGAACTTCCAGTGCTATGGAGTAAATTAAAATCAGTGGCTAGGGACTGGTAACTCACACCTGCAATCCTAGCTACTAGAAGGCTGAGATCTGAGGCTCATGGTTTGAAGTCAACCCAAGCAGAGAAGTTCAAAAGACTCTGTTTCCAGTTATCAGCAAAATGCTATGCTGGAAGCATGATTCAAATGGCAGAGCACTAATTGAGAAGGTGAAGAAGAGCATGAGGCCCTCAGTTCAAGCCTGGTCTGAGCCAAGCCTTTCCTGAGTTTCCACACCGGTTCTAGGCAAGTGAGCACATACACAATGGGCATGTTTCCTCATGGGTGACAGATGGTAGAAGAGGAAAAAATGGAAGATGATTTAGGAGCTTATGCTCAGGAGAGACCTGGCTTTTCTTACAGTTAATAGAGAAGAGGCCACAGAGCCTCTTCGAAGTACTTCGAAGGCCCTGCCTAATCCATTCAGATGGCAGGCACAGCAGGGTGACCTTCAGCAGGATTCAGTCTCCCTAGATGAGTGCCACTTTTAGTGGACAGATAGAGCCACTTGTCCAGAGGCAGGGCGGAAGAGACAGCAGGAAGTTCTCCAAGCACAGTCCATTCACTGAGAAGACACCGGGCGGCCCCAAAGCCTTATTTCTCCGTCCTTCATCTGCAGACCCTTGAGCCACAATGCACAGTGTGGGGAGTGGCAGATTGGGTAAGGCTGGGAGGGCTTTGTGCCCAGAGGCTCAAGCCACTGGAGCAGTGATGTGAGCTGTGGGAATGTGAGAAGGTATTCACAGAAAAGCCTGGCAGTCTCCACAGTCAATGGGCCTAGAGGAACATGTTGAGCCCCACTGTTAGGGTTTGACATGTCCCCTTCCCTCCTGCTCATTGTCAAATGCTTGGGCCTGGGGTGTGAGCTGGAGGAAGAGGTCACTGGAAGCATGTCTTCCAGGGTTGCGTCTTGTCCCACGCATCCTCTGCTTTCTGGTTGTGATGGGTGAGTGACTTTGCTTCCCCACACCCTTCCACCACGGAAGCTCTTCCTCATCACAGGCCCAGGGTGAAACTGTGAGTCAAAGTAAATCACTGCTCCCTTTCAGCTGGAGTTCTCAGGTGCTTGTCACAGTGATGGAAGAAGTCTGGCCCATCCCTGTCCTGAGTCATCTGCTGAAAGTACCTCGTGAGACAAGCCCACCGTCTCAGGCCTGTGGATCTAGTGTGAAAGACAGGGCTTTGGTGAGGACATAACTCTCTCTCTCCCTCCCTCCCCCTCTCTCTTCTCTCTCTCTCTGTGCTGGTACTGGGCTTGAGTTCAGAGCCTCACACATTTTCACTTAAGGATGATGCTTGCCTACGTGAGGCACACCTCCACTTCCGGCTTCAGTCTTTGGTCATGTGATCCCAATCTTTTTTTTCCTCCTGGTAAGACCATAAGTATGAGAAATCTCAGTTTCTGGGTTGCTTCTATTGTCCCCCTGCATGCCTCTGATGCCTGGTCTTATGTTTTGGGTTCTGGTGTGGCTTTGGTCCCATTCCTTCTTTTGATGCCACTATTCTTCCCTTTTGGAATGGAGTGTTTATTTTGTGCTGGTTGTATGGTCGGATCTTGGAAGTATGCAACTTGGTTGTTGGTGTTTTGACGTTTACAGCTGAGAGTTTGCCTTGAGTCTCAGAGGAGATTTATTTAGTTATTTATAGTTTTAATATATATTTTATTGTAAAGATACTGTAGAGAGGAGTTACAGTTCAATGAGTACATTTTCTATGGAGCATTGTTACGCCCTCCTTTGTTTTTCCCCTACCATCCCTGCCCTCCTCACCTCCCCAACTCCTCCCTCCCACTGAAGTTGTCAAGTTTGTTTTCAACATAGTGTTTTGTACATCTCATTGTTACAATGCGTCAAACTGTATCCTTGTTTCAGCATTTTGTTGTTTCCCTTCCCCTCTCCAAATGAGAAAAAATGTATATACAAGATGCAGGACACTGGAATCAAATACAGTGAAAACAAGGGTTATACCATGGGAGAAGAGCATACAAAAGAAACAAAAAAAATCACATAGTACATTATAAGTATATTAAAAACAACAGCAAGAAAGAAAAAACAACTTGTGTCCCTATCTTGGAGTTCATTTCATTTAACATCATCTTATACATAGCTTTTGGCCTTTTCTGCTTGTCTTAGACATATACTAGCTATTGCAAATAAAGGAAGCCATGGGATCTATGTTTCTTTGAGTCTGTCTTATTTCACTTAATATAATTTTTTCCAAGTCTTTCCATTTCCTAACAAATGGTTCAGTGCCATTCTTTCTGATGGAGGCATAGAATTTCATTGTGTGTGTGTGTGTGTGTGTGTGTGTATGTGTGTGTGTGTATCACATTTTGTTGATCCATTCATCTACTGAGGGGCATCAGGATTGGTTGCATATCTTAGCTATGGTGAATAATGCTGTGATAAATATAGTTGTGCTGGTAGTGTTAGTATGGCCTTGTTTGTGATCGTTTGGGTAAATGTCTCAAAGAGAGATTTTGAATTTTGAATTTGGCACAATGTTGGAGATCTTCAGCCAGTTGGGATGCATGGAGATGAACTAAATGCATTTTGTATTGAGATCACTATGAGCCTTTGGGGGCCAGGGACAGATTTGAATATGAAATGGTCTCCGCAGACTCTGTTGACTGACTGGTTGGTCCCAAGCTGTTGGCTTTCTTTTGGAAGGTGGTAGAAACTCTGAGAGTTGGGGGCACAGTTGGAGGTTGGAGGTCTCTCAGGGCTTTCCTGTAAAGGTATGTCAGGTCCCTAGTCTCTCTCCTATCTCTTGCTTCCTGTCTTCCAAAAAGTGAAGAGCAGCCTTTTCACCGTGTTCCCATTGCGGTGATCTGCCTAAGCCTATGGGTCCAAGAAACCATGGACTGAATGTGTGTCAAAATAGATCTTTTGCTCCTTAAATTGTCCTCACAGGTACTTCATCAGGGAGGTCCAGAAGTAACCTGTACAATGCTGTATTACAATCTCTATAATGTGGGGTTTTCTTATCCTGGTGATCATTTATCTTTCCATTTCTTTATACCCATTTTAGTGTCTTTCCTAAATATTGTATAGTTTGTATTTAATTTCAATTTAAAGAATATCTTTATTGGGAACAACTTCTGGTGATGAGTTTTTTCATTCTTTATCTGGACATGTTTATATTTGCCTTTTAAGCTTCTGTCTGCTTTGTTCCTTTTGAGAAGTCAATAATTGTTAGTGTTTTGTGTCTTTTTAAACATCAGTTTCTAGCTATTTTACTGTGATAAGCTTAATGGTTCCTTGATGTTTATTCTGGTTGTAGCATGTTGAATTTCTTCAATCTGTGCATTGATTATTTTCATCAAATTTGTAAAAAAAAATTTTGCCAATATTTCTTAGAAAATATCTTCAAAGAAAATCACTCATCTCTCCCCCTGGATGTCCAATCACATATTTGCTAGATTGCTTAATGTTGTTTTTGTCACCTTCCTCCACTCCCATTCCCATGTTTCAGTCTGCAAAGCTCTAATTGTCTTGTCGTTATGTTCAATGGTTGTCTTTGTCAGCCTCCAACTGACCCATCTGTGAATTTTTCCCCCATTTCATTTCAGTTATCAGTTTTAAGTCATATGATTTCTATTTGGTTGTTTTACATGAATTCCACTTACCTCTGGAGAACTTTAAGTTCTTAAAATATTTACATTAGCTATTTACAGTCATTTGTTCATCACAATGGTGCTGCTTTTGGATCTGTTTCTATTGCTCTTTATTTTTTTCTGCTGTGGCTAACATTTCCTTAATTCTCATGTCTGGTAACTTGTATTTTGTGTTGGACAGTGAATATGCTATTTATTTAAACATAAATGCTGAAAATTCTTGCCTTCTTTGAATAAGTGTTGGGTTTTATTTTGCCAGGTTGTTAATGTAGTGGCTGATCATATAAACCTATGCCCCCATTAGCTCAAGTGCTTAAGGTTTGATTGCTGGCTGATAGGGTTTTGAGAAGTGATTGAATCACAAGGATTTTAACTTCATCAGTGGGTTCACCCATTGACAAGTTCAAATGTACTATTCGGAAGTCCTAATGGAGGAAGCATGCCAGTGGGAGTGAGTCTTTGAAAGGTCTATCTTGCCCCAACCCTTCCTTTCTCTTTTTACCTCCTGTCTACCACGAGGTGGGCCATGCTTTTCCCCTATCAATTGCTCATTGACATGATTTTCTGCTTCACCATGGGCCCAGAAGCAAATGGAGTCAGCCAAGCCATGAATTGAAGCCTCTGCAACCATGAGCCCAAATAAATCTTTCTTTCTTTAAGTAGTTTTGATCAGAAGTGATGGAAAATGACTAGCAGCACACTATAAATCTGTAGTGGACTTTTCTTCTATGGCTAGTAGGAAGTATTTCTCTTTGGTTTTTGTGAGGTCTTAGTTGAATTTCTGGGGTATCTGGTGAGTTTCCTTTTCATCAATCAGCTGGTTGGAATACCTACTGATCTCGGCTCTCTGTGACCTCTGCAGTCTTCACTCACAGGGAAGACTCATTACTAGCAGCTTCTCTCTGTTTTGCCTAATCCTGTCCTTGTCTCTCCCATGTAATGAACCCATTCTGTACTGCATGAGCTTATCTCTCTGAACCATGGCTCAGATGTTACCTACCCAGAGAGAAGGTAGGGTTCATCACCATTCTTGTCCTTCTTGATAAATTGCCCTTAGTCTAACAACTATAAAGCATTTGCTCCTCATAGTTTGTCTAGTTTTATAGTCAATTACTGGGGAAATGTTAGTTTGCTATCAGTTATTGTCATGGTTGGAAGCAGAAATAGGGTCTGCATATTTTTACCCCTATTTCCTACTGGTTACATGCTGTTCAGGAGGAACTCATGTAAATAAAAAAGAAAATAATGGCCAGGTACCAGTGGCTCATGGCTGTAATCCTAGCTACTCAGGAGCTTGAGATCTGAGGACTGTGGTTCAAAGCCAGCCCAGGCAGGAAAGCCCGTAAGATTCTTATCTCCAATAAACCACCAGAAAATCAGGAGTGGTGCTGTGACTCAAAGTGGTAGAGCACTAGCCTCGAGCTCAAGAGTTGAGGGACAGCACACAGGCCCACTGTTTAAGCCCCACAACCGACCAAAAAAAACCAAAGTAAGCAAATATATATATATATATATATATATATATATATAGCTTTTGCTACATTACTGAATCTTGAAAGCCTCATCTGTGGACCCCCAAAACAGCCTTACCTTGCAACTCTCCAAGCTATTTTAACTTTCTTTTTTTCCTTATCCCTCCCTCCTTCCTTCCTTCCCTCCCTCCCTCCCTCCCTCCTCTCTCTCTTTCTTCTTTTCTTTTCTTTCTTTCTGGCTCTGGAATTTTGATACTTTGTTACATGCACTTCTGAGGTTATTGCTCTGTTGACCTCTGCTCAGTTCTTGACTCTGGCCTGACCTCCCCCTGTATCTTCAGGCTCTAACTCTAAAACCTCTACCACAGCTGTGCCCTTCCTTAGCTCCTGTGTTGGACATTCCACTGGTGGAAGCAGATTTCTGTCCTTGACAGAATAAGATGACAGAAATAAGCCCCATCAGTCTCTACAGTCCTGGTGGGAAACAGGGACACTTCAGTTAATATGGTCCTGGCCTGACAATCCCAGCCAGCGGCCCCCACAGTTGTCCCTGCCAATAGCACACCCTTTGTAGCAAACCTTCTAGGGATTAATAGGGACTTTGCCTCAGAATCTTCTTACCCGTTGTGGCCATGAGGCTGTCACATCCCTAAAATTATAGATTCCTACAGTGCAGCTGCCGAATCCCCATAGAGAACCAACATGGCTTCGCCCTGTCATGCTGAGATGCTTTTTCCAAAGGCTTTTATACAAAGATAGATCCCCATTCCAGCCATTCCTTCTCTACTGTGCAGCCTGGTGGGAACGTGTGAGTATTCTCACAAAAGGGTCTAGGATGCTCATTCTTTTCATTACTCTGGACAGAAAGTGTAGACTCATAGTGACATTCAGCCACACTTTAATTTTGTCATCTTTGCTTTTATGAAAGGCTTAGCCTTTCACAATTTATTTATAGAAGCCCACATAGCAAAGGAGAGTATAAGGGTGATTTTTTTTTTATAGGATAGGACTCTCAGCACTGCAAATGTGACATGATTTTCTTCATCATCACAGCTATGTGGGCTGTTTGGGAAAAGGCATTGAGAGAATTCACCACACTTCACCCAAAAGACAGTGATTATTGTAGTTCTATCTGGTCCTGTTAGGAGGAAATATCCTTATGGAGTGACGCCAGAAGATAGAATGTCCCATTTTAGGGCATTTTCTGGAGAATAGCCCAGACATCATTTAATATTAATACATCGTGACCTCAATCAGAGACCTTTTAGGAAAATTCCCAGATGATGCGTTTCATTGACTGTGGGTCTCGTTGGCTCATTTCCTACTTTATAGCACCCTATTAAATAAGAGGAATTTCTTATCAAAGAATTAGGTAATTAGAAATTTACTATGGAACCAGCACACAAGAAACATTCAGTTCATGTAGGAGCCAAAAGGCCTTGTGTGGCCAACAGTGACATCTTTGCCTCTGTGTGTGGAAGGCCTTGGATTATATTACCTGGGTCTCAAGGGGTATCCTTGAATCCTCTGGAATCCATCCTTTAGCTAAGTTCTGCCACCCAAAGCACGTCATTAGCTATTGTTTGGATCCTTGGGTGTCAGAGAAACCCTTCTCTTGTATCACATGGTCTTTTAATTTTTTCTTTCTTTTGTTTCTGCCAGTCCTGGGGCTTAAATTCAGGATCTGTCCATGAGCTTTTAGGCTCAAAGTTAGCACTCTATCACTTGAACCACAGCTTTACTTCTGCCTTTTGATGGCTAATTGGAGATAAGAGTCTCATGGACTTTTTTGCCAGGGCTGGCTTCAAACCTTGATCCTCAGATCTCAACCTCTTCAGTAGTAAGAATTACAGGCATGAGCCAACTGCTCCCAGCTCACAATTTCTTTTATGAGAGCCATCAAAAGAGAAAAATAGAGTACATCCTTTTCTCTGTGCGAAACTATCTTTGATTCCCTTTGTCTTGCTCTAGTTATTTACTTCCATTCTCCATTACTGACCAGCATGTCCCTGATGGGTTTTGAAATTTGTTCTCAGCTAATTATTCAGCCTCTGCCCTTCTTTATGGTGCCCTTTGATGTTCTAGCTACATTGTACTAGTGAACATTTTCTTGATAAACAATTCAGTCACATTCAAAATTAAAAACATTCATCCTGAGGCAAATGGGAACTCTGGTGCATTGCAGTGTGCTCAGTCTGATGTTCCTCCTATGAAGGACTCAACTTCTCATCCCAGCTGCTGAGTGGTAGATCTCCACTGAGGACCCCCGCTCTGGCGTCTTGTTTCTGAGTTGGCCTTGATTTTTAGCCATTTGATACCCGTTAAAACAGTGAGTTTCTCTTCTTCACAGAAACTGATTTTCTCTTAGGAGGTCTTTCCTAGATTCTCTACCTTATTTTGAGAAACAGGAGCCAGTTAGCTCCATCCTTGACCCATTTGTTCTAGGTGAAGGATACTGAACTCTTGTATTCATTGAAGCGTGCACTAGTAACAACGTATGACGTGTAGCTTCATGTGAATGAACAGATCTTTACAATTCCCACAGTCTCTGAGAGAATCTTCCTTCTCTTTTTCACTCTGCAGATAATCTGAAATCCATCCTCATATGCCTTCTAAGAAATTGGCTTTGCCTTAAAATATCTGTACTTATCTGAAATCCTGTGTGTGTGTGTGTGTGTGTGTGTTCGCGCGCATGCCAATCCTGGGCACTGTACTGAGTGTCTTTTTGCTCAAGCCTGGCTACCATTTGAGTCAGAGCTCCATTTCTGGCAGTTTTTTTGGAGACAACAGCTTCATGAACTTTCCTCCCTAGGGCTGGCTTTGAACCACAATCCTCAGATCTTACTCAGCCTCCTGAATAGCTAGGATTACAGGCATGACCCACCAGCACCTAGCCTGAAATCCGTTTTTAAAGAGGAAGAACTGTTCAAATGGTACAGTTCCAGAATCTCCTAAAACTTCATAGTGGACTTTTGTGGTACCTCAGTTTTCCAAGTGCAAAGTGAGGATAATAATAATATTCAGCCTTTAGAGTTATTAAAAATAGAGTTAATAGATATGAAGAACTTAGAATAATGTCTGAAATATCATTCAATAAATCTTAGCCACTATCACTACCATTTGAAAGGACTTAGCAGTGGAAATGCATATTTTAAAAAGTATACCAGGAGAATACTACACTTAAGATTCTTCCATGTCATCCTCCCTCGGTGTCCCTGCAATAATTGGGTTTGAATTCATCTCTTCAGGCAGAGCCTGAACTTAAAGCTGTGGCTAGGTCTTCCCACTTTTCAGTGAACCACTAGTGATTGGATTCCTAGGTGACTTGCTACGAGCCACTTGTCCTGCATTTGTTTTCAATATCTGGTCATAGTCAAAGAGAGTCTCTGATTTGATTTCTGCTTCTCTTCTTCTTCTTCCTCTGTCCTTAGCCATCGGTGAGGCTGTATATGGGCTTAGCTTGGAGAATACTGTGAGTCAGGAATGTCTTCTGACCTGTGAGTCTGAGTGTCTCTAGTGGCTAGCTCCATAGTTGAACCAGGTGTTCCTGGTCCCTCTTATTATTAAGTAATAATCTATGCAAGTGAAATTGTAGTATCAGTCTCTATTATAAACAATTGTCCATTTATACACAGTATAAATTTCTTACAGTGCTGGAAAGTTCAAGATCAGTTGGTGTCTGCTGAGACTGTCCACTGTCCTCTTGCGAGGCAGAAGGACAGAAGTCATGCCTCCTATAATAGAAGGGCTTTGACTCCTTTCCAACCTTTTTATAAGGCACCAAAACATTCATAAGAGTCAAGCACTCAATACTTAATTTCTTCTCCCAAGCCCCAACTTATTATGATACACTTATTATGATACTTTTTATTATGATATTATGATACTTATTATGGAGAATAAGCTGGAACATGAAGTTTTGGAGGCATTCAGGTCAAAGTACTCACTTAAACAAAAAAAGTTATGTAATTTCAGGCCAACATTTAATCTTAAATTCCACAGGTTATTAGTCAAAAATCCCTTACAAGGAGTTTAAACTCAACATGATGTTGGAAGACTAATGGTTATGAGGAAGGTATATTTCTAGAGGCATTTATAGGTACTTGTTACCCATCAGCTGACTATCAATGTGACCTTTAACTAGTGTACCCTATGGCTTGTTCACCAAGGTGAGTTCTGGCTTAAAGTATAGCCTAAGAATTAATAGAGTATCCTTCAATCACTCACAGAAGTGTATCCGTTTGGGCAATAGGTTATAAATTGACCAGACCTTGAACTGTTGTCTTATAACTACATTCCAAATTGTGTTATACCCAAAGTTCACAATCGAACATCAATTTTCCATAGACCTCTACCTCTTTATTCAGGTTGGTGGTCCCGTTAGATAGCTGTTTTAACAGCTCTGTCACAAGGTTTCCGGGAGAGTGATGTTGCTTATGTGAAAAACCTAACATTTGTGGTGAAAGGATGTGATAAATTTAGGACACCAACCTACAGTAGAATAGAAAAATTTCTTCTCGGGTGATTCGTCTTCTGAAACTTTCTTTAGCTGCCCAAGGCAGGTAAAGAAATCATCTATGCTTAGGTAAGGTGCCCTGTGCTCCCATCTATTTTAGGAATTACCATTTGCATTTGAATCAATTTTGTCTTGGGACTCTACTCCTTGAACACAGTGATTGATATAAGGGCTAGGAAGAGAGTTGCTGAGAACCACGTCGTGGATGTGGATAAGGAATCACATCCTAGACTGCTGACATTAACACAACAACGTGTAGTATATATCTGAGTCTAGACAACCAGTAGCACCTCAGAAGAAAATAACAGTCTGACCATCAAAGGCCCCACACTCACCCTTCTTGATATGAGGGAAGAGTTGATGGCATATAACCCAGTTTTTCAGGATTAGCCACCCTTATATCCTCAGCCTCCATAAAGCTTGATGTCTTGGGCTCTCCTGCATAGTGTTCTGTCTTGACCTGGCCAATCTTCTATCTGCAGAGTGCACTTTTGTTTGGTTTTCACTCTGCTTTGTCATGATAAAGCTGCTCCTGTGTAAGTCTCCTTTGTGTCCCTCCTTAAATTCTTCCTGATAAGAGCTTCCCAGAGCTTTACTGATACCCAGAATCAACACATTGAATCTTTGGTAAGGCAAAACAGGAAACTCCAGGAGACCCTACTTAGTTGCAGGTGGCTTTATTTTTCTTTATTTTGATAAGGCTAACCGATTCTTATCAATATGGGGGGTAGTGCTTTGTTCTATTCTCTCCGTTTGGACCATTATCTTGGAAAACTTGCATGACAGTGGAGATTTATTGTTCCTCTCTCCTGTGCCTAGAAAGACCCAACAATATGACTTTTGTGTACTAAACTACAACTATAGCGTTAACACGTAAAGATTTGAGCTTGTGTATTTTCTTTCCTTTCTGCCTTCTTTTTATTTGTACTATGATAGTTTGCTATTCAAAGTTGCTTGAAAGTTTTGTTGTCTCAGCCAGAATGTTACATTCTCTAACCCTGAGCGTTTTGTAAGACTAAAGGGGGGGGGGGGAAACTATGTGAACACACCCTTTAAAAATCCTAGAGGCAGAGAAATTCACGTATCAACAGTCATGCATGGACAATGATCTTTATTTGTGTCATCCTGGCATAAACAAAATAATTTGTTTTTTTAAAATTTGTTTGATTAAAAAAAACTAGGTAAAAAGGAGCCAGTAAGTAGGAGATATAAAGAAGAGTATAAAGAGAATAAGCATTTGATGTGAAAGGATTTTATATATGAATAAGGCTTTTTCCAAAAAGTAAAGAGTTGTTTCAACATGGAAATAGGCAGATAAGGGCAAAACCAGAATGCTAAAAGCATGTTGCTGAAGGATTGTGTTAGGTTATGCTGAGATACGATTGATGGATTATGGTAGAGAATGAGGAGACATTACAAAGTTGTTAAGTAGAAGCACATTTGCTGGATAAAAAGGTTTTTACATGGTCAAATAAGATTTTTGTCTTAAAAGGATTGCTTCAAAATGGAAATAGACAGGTAAGGACAAAAATCCAGGTTGTTTAAAACCACGTCACAGAAGGATTGTGGTCTGGTTTGTGATAAGATATAATTGCTAGGAAAGCAAACAAAACCAATACTGTTTTGATAAATTTATCAATTTTACTGTAAAAACTTCCCCTTCAGCCTCAACAAAGGTGGGACACAAAAAAGTGTGTTATCAGTCTCTGCAGAGATGGCCCAATCTCTTCTATAACTGTATAGCCATACTATTCTTTTCTCTTTTGTCTGTCCTGGGGCTTGAACTTAGGGCCTGGCTCTGTCCCTGAGCTCTTTTGACTCAAGGCTAGTTAAGTATTCTACCACTTTGAGTCACAGCTCTACTTTCAATTTTCTGGGTTAATTGGAGATAAGAATCTCATGGACTGGGCTGGTTTTGAACCACAGTCTTCAGAGCTTAGCTTCTTGAGTAGCTAAGATTACAGATGTCAGCCACCTGTGCTCAGCCAGCCTTCTTAATAAACTTGGTTATTGATTCTAATATGTTCATATCTTGCTTCAAATCTTCTTTCATGGAAACAAGAATAAAGAATCCAGTGGAAGTAAACAAGACTATTTTGTTATTGCTTGGCATAAAAAAGGTGTTGAAAAAATATTAATAGATCTGAGTATTTGTGCAGCTCAATTGAACTAAAGCTACTTCAGTCAGCTCTTAGATTGATATACATTGATTACTAAGTGCGATTGGTTGCTAATCTCATATTAATCATGAAGGCCACTCTCTCAGTTTTCCAGGTCTGAAATGTTCTCTTTCTCCATCCAAGATGGAGGTAAGTAAATCTCTTTCCTTCCTTCTTATCTATGAAATCCTGTTTCTGGTTATCCCATCCGAAGACCACGTCTACCTCAGTGAGGAATTTCTTAGTATCTTCCAGTTGGGAACTGTCATCAGTTCCAGAGAAGGCTCAGTGACAGACAATGAGTTGGATAATCGATTTTCCTGGCCAGAGTCATGTATTTAGAGCCCAAGACTAAGAGCTGGTCTTGACAAAGGAGACTGATCCAAAGAAGAAAAGTCAGCTGGAACTTGTTCTAAGTTTCATTTTGTGTCTGTGATTCTGGTAAAAAAAAAAAAAAAAACATTTGAAAGCAGTGGTTCACATATGGTGTTTAGACTATGTGGATTTGAATGACCCAAGCTATTCTTATCTTGCTTTATTATGAAACAAGATTTAAGATATGTGGCAGGATGAAACAAAATCTAAAGTGTCTATAACCATTTCTGCTTTTCAAGTAGTGACATATGTCCTATCATGTAGGCCAGAAAGGGAGAAAGAATGGAATGTGTAAAGCTGCAAAGTCTCTGCAAGCTTTCCAGAGTACTAAATGTTGTGGATAACACTGGTGACTGAATTCTGTACATCTGCTGTGTTGAGGACAGCACAGCCTCTCAGGGTTTCATATAAATGGTCAGCCTTGGAGAGCTTGAGCTACTCCGATTTTGATGCGGTAGGCCTGAACTGGACGATTCTGCTTTATCAACAAGACTGGTGTGTTACTAACACCTCTAATCTCAAAACTCTTCTTTGAATGTTAAGAGGCAAAACAACTATCAGCAAGAAACACAGGTGAAACATTATGTTTAGGGGTTGAGAAATACAGAAAACTCTTGCGATCTTAAATCCTATAGATTCTTAATTTCCTGAGTGAGAAAGTTAGTGGGAAAGATACATGTAGTCAGCGTGTGTGTGTGTGTGTGTGTGTGTGTGTGTGTGTGTGTGTGTGCGCGCGAGCGCGCTGATACTAGGGCTTGAATTCACATCTTGTGCTCTTGTTTGTTTTTTGTTTTCCATTTTTTCTCACAGCTGGTGCTCTAACACTTTGAACCATTTGTCCAGTCTTCTGACTTTTTGCAGGTTAATTGGAGATAAGAGTCTGTGGATTTGTCTGTCTAGGCTGGCTTTGAAACTTGATTCTCAGATCTCAGCCTCCTGAGTAGAATTACAATCATGCACTTTTGTTTGATTCAATCTCAAATGACAGTGGGAGGCCAGCTGTCACTTGGGTTATAAGCACCTGAACTACTTTTTGCAAGTTAGGATTGAAATCTTCCTAATTATCTTTTTATAGCTCCTTTTCTTTGTTTCCCTTTTTAAAAACATGCCTTATTTATTTATTTATTTATTGTTTTCTAATTATAATCTGCATTTTGCTCACATCTGATGCAGTATCAACAGGAAGAAAAGTCAAATTTGCTCTAAAAGTGTCATCCCTAATTAATATCGTAGAATGCCACCTTTTCATTAGTATTCAGACCTGGTTCAGCCTAGCTCATTACTGGGCTCCTTTCTCCCAGGATGGTAATTATATATGATGCTGCTTCTGCTCCCTGCCAGTCTAGGAATATGAAGAGCTTCATCTCTATGGTAGACACATGAGCGTTAACTATCCTGGCTGAAACTGGTCTACCAAAAAAACATCTTCCTACATTGTAAGCAAAGTTTCCTCTCCATCAAACTTGACGAATCTGCATAGCCTCCCTGTGAGGTTCATGGAATTTCTGATGACAGGAGGCTGTGTGTCTGTAGTTTGTTCATGCAGTGTTATAAATCATATCACACCATTTATTCCCCTCAGTTCCTCCACTGAATTGCCCAGGTATGGGTACATTGCAAACATATGAATGCAGTTCTAACTGCATTCATTTGAAATCTTCTATCACATGATTCTTTAGTTTAAATAGTCCTGTTCTTCTCCTAAAATCCTAAGTTAAAATGTCATTTAAAGAGATCTTAGAAGGCTAGCTTGTTTCCGTTTGAGGACACAGAGAGACTATGCCATTTGTGAACCAGGAAATGGACTCTCACCAGTGTAGAATCTGCTAGCACCTTGCTCTTGGCCTTCCCAGACTACAACAGTATGAGGAATAAATTCTGTGGTTTATATAAGCCACTCAAGTCTATGAGGTTTTATTGTAATAGCCTGGGTAGACTAAGATGTATGATGCTTTCCCAAACCTCATTTTTGCCTCAGCAGTTCATTCTGTTGACCATTCTCCAATCTGGAGTTTTATAGCTTGATATACATCAAAGAACATCTGCATATATTCTTATTTGATGCATATGCCATTATCCTTTTCCAATTCTCTTTTATTGCTTCATCACTTTCACAGTGGAAAAATTACTTGTCAATTGTCCTGCCTTATGCTCACAGGACAATATTATGTAAACATTGCCCTCACTTTTGCTAATATTTTTCATGGCTGTTCAGTCTGACACTGGGACGTGGGCAGAGCTCTTCTTATGCAGCAAGAGAATGATGAAGGCAAGGTTTGGAGAGGAGAGCCAGGAATGAGAATCAGGCCACAGGCCAGGTAAAAAACTAATTGTGCCTACTTGGGACAGTTTTCAGAAAAACCAGGCAGGTGGGTCTGCCATCAAAGGAAGGGATTGGGATTTGTAGTCATGCAGAAACAAAAGGGGCAGAGCAAAGAAAATAAGGATATTGAGGCTTACAACAGCTGCAAAATTATACTATGTACTGAAGCCGTGTGTGTGTGTGTGTGTGTGTGTGTGTGTGTGTGTGTGTGTGTGTGTGAGAGCATGCATGCTAACACTCAGGGCCTAGGTTCTGCTTCTTAGCCTCTTGTCTGCTTAAGCCTGGTACTCTACCACTTGAGCCACAATTCAACTTCTAGTGCTTTGTTAGTTAGTTGGAGATAAAAGTCTCACAGACTTTCCTGCCCAGAATGGCTTTGAACCTCAACCCTCAGATTTTAGCCTCCTGAAAAAATAGGATTATAGGTATGAGTCACTGGCACCTGGTTTAATTTATAGTTCTTATTGTTAAGGCCAACTTTATTCACTTGAGAAGTAGTCACTGACTTAGCAGGTAGAAGTGAGTGAAATCACTTCTTGTAGAGAGTGAAGAATGAATCAAAGTCACAAAGAGAAGGCCACTTCCTTATGTATACACTATTACTCATATGAGTTTGCATACCTCTTATACCTGAAGTTACAGGATGACCGAGAAATACTGCTATGCTAGAGCTGTATGCATCTTCCTGCTACCATAAATTCTAGCACTCAACACATAGTGGACAAGCAATTAGTGATTATTGAACTTTTCACACTATGTGTGAAAAGGCTGGGACTTGTGAATTTGTTGAGAGAGAATGAGTTAAGGAGGGTAGTGATATTGACAAATTAGAAGACAGAAACATATGAAGGCTTTGTTGAGAGGAGAGTAATGATAAAAAAAAATAGACAGACAAATGGCATGAGAAACCCAAAGGCAGGGCATCCTCAGAACAGGGGTCCTTATTAAGTCCTTATTAAGGAGCTCCCCAAAGTCCAGAGTGGCCAGCTTCTTCCATTCATGTTTTAAATGCTTGGTTCCCAGCTGGTGGCTCTGTTTTGGGAGGGGTGACGGTAGAAACTTAGAGAGGTCGGTGGTGTGGGGGGAAGCAGGGTAGATCTTTGAAGGTTATACCTGGTCCTGGATTCCTTTTGTCCCCTTGGCTTCCTGTCCCATGTAAGATGGAGATCAGCTCACCTTGTGCCACCATGAGAGTCTGCCCAAGTTCATGGGGCCAAGCAAGTACAGACTGAACCTTTACATCGTTCTCTCAGGTATTTTGGTCTTAGCTATTCAAAAGTAACGAATGCAGTGTGGGTGAGAGGGGCTTTCTTTACATGGATTTCCTTTTAGCATGATGGCTCAGTATGTAGCTCTGCTGAGTTCTAGCCACACGACCAGTGGTTGTTTGTGATCTTAGTTTAAGCGTCAACACTACAAAGACTTATTTTTCACAACCTCCCAACTCGAACTCTCCCTGTTGCTAGCTATCTCATCTCGGCTCCCTGTTCTGGCAGACCTTACTTTCCCTTGACTCTCCGATGTCATCTTCAAACCAATGGGAAACTGCAACTTTCTGGCTAGCCTTTTGGGAAAGTTAGAGCACCCTTTCACAGTACCCCATCTTCCTAGACAATTGTTCTGTCCCCTTTGTCTACTTGTTTGTTTTTCTATGTGCATCTCAAATTCAGAGGACAAAGAGAATGGTACTTCCTTCCTAACAAAATTTCAATTGTATTCCTACTTATTGTTGAGGTAGTTGCAACATTTATGAGGTTGTGTGGTTTTAGATTTGGAAGACTGCCTCATTTCTATCTTGTCATTTACTCCTTAGTAGCTGTGAGTTATACATTCCTTGGCTAAATTCAGTTGGACCATTAGATTCCCTTACCTCATTCTCAATTTCTTTATGTGAGAAAGTCACAAAAGGCACTTTTTATGTTCTACCTCCTGAGAGTTAAATGCAAGTCTAACCTCTTGTACCCTTGGCACATTGTCCCAAGATGGTTTGACAATGGAGACATTTTAGAAGTCATAGGATATTTCATAAGTTTTAATATTTTATAACAAATTAAATGTTAATTATATGCTGGTCAGGGAAGAAAATCATTGAAGTATTTAATTAACATTTAATTTATTAGTCATCAAATATTTAAGTAGCTCCTATCTGAGAGACTTTTACTCCTTATTAGTTCTCAGTTAGTAACAAGTTATTGTTGTTAGTTGCTACTGTCCCTACTATTCCAACTATGCATGACTCTTACAGATTACTTTAAAAAGATCTCTGATATATTTACCAATAGCCTCCATATTTCTAAAATCTCCTTTCTTTTATCTCTTCTTGTTTTGTGAGAAAGTTGACTGCCACTTGGATGTATTTTCTCACAGAAACCCTGTGTTTACATAGTACTTTATAATTTGAAAAGTGCTGTGATCTTGATTTCAGCATGTCGTGAAACTTTCATGAAATTCACTAGTTGGGTAGAAGCACTGCTATTTTACAGGTGTGAGAATCTCAAGGGAGTTCTGTCACTGCCCCAATGCCCCATGGTCAAGAATTTAAGGAGAAATTGGATCCCAGAGTTTCTTCCTATGAATCTTACATTGTGTCAAGTTCAATGTCAGGTGGTAATTTCAGCCACAGGAAAGTCCTGAATATACCTTAGCCAGCCATTTTTATCTTTTGTTACTAATTTATTGTGAAGAGAAACTGTAGCCTGAAAACTATTTTCTTGAATACATTTTTATTTAAGCAAAAATATCAGATAAATTCTTATAAATGTTTCATAGACATAAGGAAAAATGTCTATTTTCTATTTGGAGCAATATGGTTCTCTAAGTACGCAAATAGTTATTGGTAATATCACTCAATATTGATAGTGAGGCAGTTCTTTTAGATATCTGCTTATTTTTGTGTGTGTAATAGATCTACCCACTTCTGAAAGAGATACAATGAATGGTTCTATACTTTTACTGTCTTTGCACGTCCAGTACTTTTTGCTTCAGGTATTTATTTGTTGAACTGCTTGTTGACTATTTTATTTTATTTATTGTCATTCTTGCTATTATAAAAAATCATTGTCCTTTTCTATAACCTTATTTGACTGCAAAATTCTTCATCCAGTTTTATTTTTTGTTTTCTCAATACATCTTTGTCTATTTGTTTCCAGCTTTTCATTATCATGTATTTCTGGTAAGATTAGAATTTCATTTTTAATGAAAAACATATCTGATTTTTGTCTTTTGTCTCTTAATGAGTGAAGTCTGTCATATGCAGGGTAAAGATGATGTTCTTGACTCTGCATTCATGATATGTGGAATCTTCTTTTTACCCTGAGTTTATCTATGTACACATTATCTATGGATATATGTAATTGAAACACACAAAAGGCACATGTTTAAAGGGCACATATAGCTAATTTTTATATGTACTTGTAAAATCATATTTTTTAATCATACTAACATACCTACCACCTTCAAAAGTTCTCTTAAAGTTCTTTGTAACTTATCTTCTCCTTTGCTCACCTTTATCTTGAGGAAAACACTGCTCTGCTTATCTTATTTATTTCTAGTCATGATGATCTGAGCCAGGACCTTGCACATTTAGGCAAGTACTCTACTACTGAGTTCACTCCCAGCCTGCCCCCAAGCCCCTTGCTTTCCTTTGTTATAACAGGTTCTTGCTATGTAACTAAGATGGCTTAAATCTCATCCTACTACTTCTACCTCCTGAATTTCAGGATTACAGGCACATACTATCATACGTGGCCCACTCTTCTGCTTTTGCTAAAATAGCTCGAATGTTCTAGAATTTTGTGTAACTGGAATCATCTGATATGTATCTTGTTTTGGTTCAATTTCTTTCAAATGGTGCAATAATTTTGCCATTCATCCTCTTGGGCCTGCAAAGAGTAGTTTATTTCTTTTCTGTTCCATTGTAAGGGTGTACCACAGTTTGTTTTATCCAACAGACATGGGTCATTTTCAGTTTTTAGAGATTATAAGGAAAGCTGATATGAAGATTCATATGGAAGTCTTGTAAGGACTTGTGCTTTATATCCTGGGTAAATATGCAGGAATAAAATGGCTCAGTCTTAGAGTAGATATATTTACCTTTATAAGAACTGACAAATTGTCTTTCAAAGTGGTTAAACTATTTTACATTCTGAGAATATAGGAGAGCTCAGGTTCTACATCCTGATCAAAGGATTAACATAGAGCCAAGACTCTATGGGATATACTACTGTATTTTGTCACGTAATATACAAAGAACTAGGAAAACGTGAATGATTCTCAAGCAGAAAGGTAATCAACAAAGGCCAATCATGAGATGACTCTGATTTTTCTTTTGCTTATTTATGTATTTGTTATTTTTATTGTAAAGATGATGTACAGAGGTGTAACAGTTATGTAAGTCAGGTATCTTTTTGAGCAGTGTCACCTCTTCTTTTATTTTCTTCCAGTTTTTCTCTCCCTGTCCCCTCACTTACAAGTTATACAGTTCATTTTCAACATAGTGTCTAGTGAGTATCAATGCTTCATTTGTTCACCCTTTGTCCCTCATTTCTGTGCTTCCCCTTAACCTCCCCAAAACAGATAACTTAGATACAAAACAAAAGATACAGAAATCAAAAACAGCAACAAAGGAGAAAAAACATAAAATAACAAAACAGCAACCCCCCCCCCCAAAACCTCTTGTTTTCCTTTCTTAGAGTTCATTTCAAGGAACATTTTATATGATCATCTGCACATAGCTGTTGAGCCTTTGTGATCCTTCCCGAAGAATATCTTCCTTTGAGATGACCCTGATTTTGAAAGTACCAAGCAAAGCCTTTAAATGATCTGTTACATCTGTGCTCCAAGAGGTCAAATTAAACATACTTGAATGAAGAGTAGGTGCTGTAGGAAGAGAAATACAATTTATATGAAGAACAAATGAATTTATATGAAGAATTTATATGAAGAATTTATATGAAGAATGGAATTTTATATGAATTTATATGAAGAACGGAAATTTTAGAAGTAAAAATACAATGTCTGAAATGCAACAGTTCACTGAATGAGCTCAGTGGGCCAGTGGAGCTGATACAGAAACAATCAGTGAATGTGAAGATAAATCAATAAAAATATTTTATCTGAGGGACAAAGAATTGAAATGTTGAAAAAATTAACAGAGCTTCAGAGACATGTGAAAAAAGTATAACTTTCAGGTCCTAAGAGTCTTAGAATGAACAGAGAAAGAGATCAAGCCTGAAAATACATAGTAAGAATGTTCTAGGTTTTCCAGATTTGAAACAAACACACCACCACATTTCTAGAAGCACAGTGAGGCTTAAACAAGACAAAGCAAGCTGTGCCTAGATTCATCACAGGAAGGCTAATGAAATTTCAAAGAAAAAAGCCCCAACCCTTTGAAAACAGCTAAAAATAAGAATGTTAAAAAAGATGACCTTGATGAAGAGCCACTGTATTCATAAACTACTCTGTTGAGTGACAACTACTTTGTACAACTTTCTAAAGAAAATAAAAATGTATTAAAAATAAGAAAGTGGTACATTGCATACAGGGGAGCAATGATTAGAAGAGCTGTGGCTTTCACAACAAAAATAACATGTAGGCTGGAATACAATACCATTAAAAACTATAAGTGTAAGTCTAAATTCTACCTCTAATGAAAATATCCACCAACAACGAAACAAAACAAAGGCGTCTTCCAGACAAAGGAATGCTGGGAGAATGACCAAGGGCAGATCTGCACCAAGAAAATGCCAGAGGAAGTTTCTCAGGATAAAAAGGTCTTCAGAAGTGAAGAGCCAGACAGAATAGCACATTCCTATAATCCTACTTTATTTAGGAGAATCACATATCAAGCAAGCTCGGAAATAAATGTGAGAACCTATTTGAAAAATAATGAAAATAAACAAAAGGTGAGTGTATGGTTCAATTGGTAGAGGTCATTCCTAGCAAGTAAAAGTTCAAACCTGCAAAATAGAGGAGTGGAGAACAGAACCAAAGTGACAAATCTCTAGATGTACATAAAAATATTTCTTCCCTTAAAGTTTTGAAAATATTTGTGGCAAAACAAAATAGAGAATTTTTACATTTATACATTACAAGGACTTTGAATGTATGAAGATGAAGATGTATGAAGATGGAGGGAACTGTATGATTAGAAGAGTTTGAGGTTTTAAACTGATAAGTAGATAGAGAAGGTAAGTTAGATATTTATATTGTAATACAGCAGCCACTAAAAGTAAGACAAAACAAAAAATAGGAATGGCTTGAAAGCCAATAGATAAATTAACATGGAATATGAGACACATTTAAATAACTCAAGTGAATGACTCTTTTATATTTATTGTTTTCTTTTGTTCACATCAGTTTTTACTTTTCTGCTTGTTAATTTGTAAGTCCTACTGTATTCCTCCATTTCTTTTGCTATTATTTAAACTATGGTGTGCATTTCTCCATTATTTTTAAATCTTGCCCATTTCCTTATCAAGACTCTCTTGACTTTCTTGACCATTACTTCTACTTTCTTGACCATTACTTTTTCTTGACCATTGCTTTTATGACCTCATAAATCCTTATCCCCAATCTAGGTGAGATGTTTGCAATCTTAAGTCTCTGTTTTTAACCTTAAAATTATGCAGAGATACACTTTATTCATGAACATTATTAAATATTTCATGGTAGATTATTATTTCTTCCTTAATTTTAAATAGTACCCATTGTGTGTATATAACACTCATTCCTAGAGTTTGTCAGGATCCATTTATAGCATCTATTTGTTTCTGTGTTTATTGGCTGATCTCTCTCTCTCTCTCTCTCTCTTTCTCTCTCACACACACACTGCAGATTTCATGCTTACTAGTTTACTCTTTTCGATATTGGGTATTGAGTTTTCTGTTTTAAATCGTTTGTTGTCTGGCTAGAATCCTTACTTGAGCATTTCTTTCTGGTTAGGTATAAGTGATATGCATGCTTGTACAAACTAGTTTGACTCCTGAGAGTTAAATATTGGGGTTGTGTATACAAGAATTGTATATGCAATCCTTTTCTTTCAGTTTGTAGATTATAGTTCAACATCTTCTAGCTTCCAATGTGGTAGAGAAGAATTTTGATATCATTTTGTAGTACATAATGGATTCTCCCTGCTTAGAAGTTCATGCTACATTTTTATTATTCTTAGAGTTCAACAATTTTAACAGGCTGTCCTCAAATGTATACTTTCTCAATCAAATTTGCCTATAGTTGAATGTACAGTTTTAATAAAAAACTTAGATTTTCCTTTATCTCAGGAAGTTCTCTTTTATTATTTGTTTTAAGCATTTCCTCTCATCTGTCTCATTTGTTATGTAGAACTCTTATTCTTCCTGCTTTGGTTCCCCTGATAATCTATCCTCAAGTCATTTATCTTTCCCCTCAAGATTTCCTTCTCTATACTTTGAGAATGTTCTTCAAATTGGTCACTACTTCTCTATAACAAATGTACCTAGATTGTTATTTAGCATAAAAATCAATTTTCAGTTCTGGACCATTGTTTGGGTGTGTGTATTACGTTTCAGTTTTGCTTTTGGTCAGTGGTCATCAGCCAGCTCTGAAAGTTCCACTTGGCTGTGTGCCTCATTTACTTGGTCTTTCCCTTGGTGGAACCATTGGAGGTGGGGTTTTCCTTTGTGTGATGGAGAGACCTTGACCCGGTTACTGGAGCATCTTAGGTGGCAGCAGTGCTGACAATAGTGAGATCTGATGGGGGATGATAGAGTGAAGACGGCTTTCTGGAGTTTCTGGAGAAAAATCTTCCTCTCTTCAAATTCTGCACAACCTCCTTCTGTGGAATAAGAAGAGCCCTACCCTATGTATTTGCCATCTTCCTGGGGACTTGCTAGCCCTATCACAGAATATCGATGCTTACCTAGCCCTTCAGGGAGGATCAAGTTCTTTCAAAATCCACCTGATGCTGGGCTTCAGGTATCCTGAGATCTTTCATTAAACATGGAGTAGAGGCCAGTGCTTTTCTGGCATTTAGTTTCCTAACAGATAGAAGGAGGAATAGCCGGTTGTGTGGCTTTGGGGGGCGGGGGCAGTGCGAATGGAGACATGTACCTGACTGCTCAGATCCTGGATTCCTACATGTGGAAGTTTGCAAAAGCCCAAGCCAATTATGTAAAAGCAGAAAGGGAGATGGAAATAGAACTTGAAGCCAAACAAATGGAAAGAAAACACATGGACACACACTTGGAGCTCTTTATATTTCTGGTGTTGCATTAAGTGGTTTATTAAACAGTGCTCATTGATCAGTGGTCTTGAGTAATCTAGGGTGGCAAGAATGGTCAATAAAAAAAGGAATGACTTTAGGCTTTATTATTATTTGCATATTTGCCTTCTAAATCATGAGAGGTGATCAGGCCATTAGGACTCTGCCTTCCTGAATGGGTACATGCAGTTACTGTGTGAGTGGGTTCATCAAAAAAGGATAGGCCAGGCTACCTCTCATTCCCTGTTTATCCTCTATTTTCTATTCTACAAGATGTGGGGACCTTGATTTTTAATTTTACATCTTTCAGACCCACAAATCAATACATTTCTATCAAGTGTGTTATATCTGTTATACCTTCACAACATGTACTAGTGGAGCTAAGATGCTCATCTCTTAGAGTTTTAAGGATCAGGAACCAGGGATGGAAAAGATGGATCCATGATTTTTTTTTTTTTTTTGCCTGTCGGTTGTGGGTTTTGAACTCTTGGCCTGGGAGCTATCCCTCAGTTCTTCAACTCAAGGCTAGCCCTCTACCACTTGAGCCACAGTGCCACTTCCAGTTTTCTGAGTGGTTTATTGGAGATAAGAATCTCATGGCCTTTTCTGTCTGGACTGGCTTTGAACTGTGATCCTCAGATTTCAGTCTTCTGAGTAGCTAAGGTTACAGGTGTGAGCTACTGGCGCCCAGCTCCATGAATTTCTTGGTACTGAATTTTTCAGATAGTTGATAAGAAAATTTCCTTGAGTCATACTAGGGGAAAAACAAATAGTCAAAGCTAGTTTTAGTCTACTGGAAGCTTGTTACCCTTCTCTGAACCCTATGTTCCTCCCTCTCTTTGTTTGAGGACATAGTCAGGTCTGAGGACATTCATTGGTCACATTCCTTGGGGGTAACTATGTTCCATGGCTTCTTTCTTCCCTTTGGGAGCTGCTCTACTTTGAGCTGTCTTGAATGATAGGAAGAAACTATTTTCCTCCCTTTGTTGGGTCTGCCTTTCCTTAGAATTGCTTTGAAGGCTAGAAAGGGAAGAATCAACACAGGAATGGTTTGGGGTATGTAGCCAGAATATTTGTAGAGATTCAGAGTCATCATTGCACCCATTAGTTCTGTAGGTCACATTAACAAGGTGTAGGGGAACTAAGAAGGCTTCCCACAATTAGGAATCTGGGCAAAATTGTGAAGAATGACTGGTAAATGGCTAAGAAAAATCTTCAATTTACTGACCATTTATTATTTCTTAGATATTTTACGTGCACTATTTTGTTGAGTCCTGTTACCCATAATCCTTATATAGTTAAAGAAAATAGTTTTAAACAGTTTTAGTC
Source organism: Dipodomys ordii (assembly GCF_000151885.1). Classification (NCBI taxonomy): domain Eukaryota; kingdom Metazoa; phylum Chordata; class Mammalia; order Rodentia; family Heteromyidae; genus Dipodomys; species Dipodomys ordii. The sequence continues at coordinate 13,837,820 of NW_012267261.1, forward strand.
ATCTTGTCTAGTCATACAGTCATGAAATTTGTGAATTTTGGGAATGGGTTTTAGGTCTAGGTCTATCTGTCTTGAATTTAAAAATCCAAAGTGCTGTTTTGGATTCTCTCACTGTGCAGAAAATTTGATAGAGGAAGAATCAACATTCCAAGTGGGAGGAAGAGTCTGGCCCTTCTTGGCTAGTTTGTACCAAAGCTCCTCCTCCTCCCTCTCAGTCTGAAATTAGCTTCACAGAAAGTTGGTCTTAAATTTGTGTTTAATAACCAGCCTATGGGTTCTGGTTCATTATGGAATCACCTCACATAGTGGTTCTGTCACTGAGGGTCAGATCCGTTGCAAATAACAGAAAACTTAAAATCAAATAATCTTAGCCAATAAAGAGAATTTATTAGCTTGTATAACTGGAAGTCTAGTACTAGATAGGTCTTTAGATTAGCAGGATTCCTCACCTCCACCTCTCCCCCCACCTACCTCCCAGCCCAGTGTGTATGTTTTCCTGGAACCAATATTTTCCTTTCAGTGTTTCTAATTGCCTTTTTTTTGTTGTTGGTCATGGGGCCTGAACTCTGGGCCTGGGCACTGTCCCTCAGCTCTTCAGCTCAAGGCTAGCACTCTACCACTTGAGCCATAGTACCACTTCTGGCTTTTATCTGCTTAGATGGTGCTGAGGAATCGAACCCAGGGCTTCATGCAATACTCTACCACTGAGACTACCTTCCCAGCCTGCCAATTGCCTTTGAATTCAGACATTTCCCTGTCTGCATTTGAAGTCTATGTGTATAGAGACCTTTTAAAGTCTTTCAGAAAAGAGAAGTTCTTCTTTTGCTCATATCCCTTAGAAATCATTAGTATAACATCATTGTCCCATGTTGTACCATATTCCTAATCTTGTCATTAACTCTAGCCTGTGGCAAGGATCACAGCCTATGAGGCTCAGGTCTAGAACCAGATGTACATTTGGGTTTACACTGAAAAACATGGGCTACTGTGGGGAGAATGTAGATTGTACCGTGAAAATCTTGGGTTGCTACCAGAAGGGAGAATAGATGGAGACAGCCATAGTACCCATGGTAGTCACATTAAGCATAAAATCAGGCCAGTTACAAATGTGGTTATGAAAATTCTATGTCTGCTGAGCTTCAAGAGGGCGAAGGAGGAGAAATCCAGCCCCAACCATCACCCATCCCTTCATCCAACATAGCTCTGACCAGTAAACGATGGGAAATTAATACAAATCTATAAAATAATTATATTATTAATAGCAAAAACCCAAACTACCATAGAGCCAAGAGTCTTTGTCCAAAACAATCTCAGCTCATATTCTTAAGTGGCTTACATTGGGACTTGGCTGCGTGCTTTTTTGTTTAGCCAAGAGAGGAAAAAGATCATTTTGTATCTTGCCAAGGTCCAAAGAGTGGCAAGTAAGGTTGATCTTTGTCATTCTCTGCTTATAATATATTTGAAAACACCTTTTCTGCACCTGAAAATGCAGATGAGTTTCTGTTTTTGGTTGCAAGAGGCAACTTTTATTAAGATGTAAGCAGCCAGAAATAAAATTATAGAAGGAGTCTTCAGTTTTGACCTTCTTGACTTTGTTGCTAATAAACTGTCAAGATAACACATTACCTTATACAGAGCACCTTAAAATATTCAAGACTCCACTGGTCAGATTCCTTAACCAAAGGAAAGATAAATCTGTGTATAAACAGGTAGATTACAATTTATATTGTCTGTTTCTTGTTTATCAGTCACTGAAGTTCAAGGCCACAGCCACTTAACTTTCCTGCTTGAAAGGTTAAGTTGGTGTGTTTGGATAAGGACACTTGGCTCTTTAGTTGCTGACCTTGGAATGTCATTCAAACTACACAGTCTCCCTCTAATGTAGCCTCAATTATTCACAAGTCCTTTAATCTTCTAAATTAACCAAATCCCTTCCACTGCCCTTGCCCAGGGCTCAGGATAGACCTTTATCAGTTAATGAAATTTGACTGCAAAATTTTGAGGTTTTTATCATTTCTGTTTAATTTTAAAACTCTTTTTATTTCTTCTATTACAAAACTGAATGCTACAGAGAAGAACAGATTTGCCTTCAAGTCTGACAGCATTATTTTAAAACAATAGATTTTTATTCAGATTATAACCAGTGGAATAAACTGGTCCTATCATGTATAGGCCAGACTTGGATATCAAATTTCCGCCCTTAATGAAAAGAAAAAGACCTCTCAGTTCCTCCTTCCCTCCCTTCCTTCTTCCTTCTTCTTTTTCTTCCCTATTTTATTTTTTTCCTCCTCTCTTTTTCTTTTTCTTGCCCCTCCTCCCTCCCTCCTCAAGGGCTGTAAAACACATTTTTGTCATTCTCATTTTGCATGGATTAGATTGGTGTTATAGGTTGCTCTGTAGGTTTCTGGCTGACATATAATTTCACTTATGAGATATGCTTTTCTGTCCTGAATTTTACAACTCAGATAGGATTGAGAATGGGAATATCATATTTGTTCCCATACCTGACACATTGTCAGTGGATGTAGAAGTCCATCCTACCCCTTGGGCTGACACCAGAGTTGACCGTTCATTTCTGGGATCCTCTGTAGAGCCCCTTGCCCCATGTCTGTCTCCCTCTCAATTCCCTGCATGGATGACCAGAGCTGTTCTTTCCTGAAGCAATTCAAGTCAACAAGCCTTACTGCCTGGTTTGGCCAGGTGCTGTAAAGGTCATCTCCACCCACCTTCATGGAAACACTCACTGTGTGCCGACTCCACAGCCTTCTCCAAAGACCACTCACAGCTGGCTGTGTTTTGTCCATCAAATGCCAACTGGGAAAAACTCTTTCCTGGGATTTAATCTCCACCTAGGAGCTTTTGCTTCTGCAGGGCCAAGGGCTGTTATAGCACCCAGGTTCAATGGCTTCTACCAGGGTGCCTGTGGTTTATGGCCACCGGATGTGGCCAAAGCCAGGGCTCCCACTGCACACACAGTGTGCAGTGCACTCTGTCTGCAGTGCAGGCCTTGGCCTGGAGGTCTGGTGGGAGGCACTTGTTCCAAGAGTGAGCACAGGGCACCCTGGGAGACCCCCTCTGGTGCTGGCACATGTCCCATCTGGTGCTGGCACCCAGCTAAACAATTCTCCTCACTCCAGTGAAGATTGGATGGATCCTCTGACAGGGTTTCTAATTCTTTCTCTGCCTGAGGCAGAGTATGCACATTGAACTTATACTTGTTAAACTGACGCCAAGGAGCGTTTGCTGTTGACTGTTCAGATAGGCACAGCCCATCTCCCCTTGAACTTGGCCTGTTTTGGGTTAATGTGCTTGTTTTCCACTTCTTGCATCCATGTTTGTACAGCAGGAAATATTTTACATAGACTATATGTCTTCAGCTCTTGCATTCAACTGCTGTCCCTGTATCTCTGGATAAATAACTTTGCTCTCTCTGGCTTCAGTTGCCATAAAATTAGGGCAAAGATAACTTCTACCTTGGGGGAATCGATTCCTAGAAGGAATAAACGAATGTCTATAGAGTACTTAACCCAATGCCTGGCACATTGTAAATGCTCAGTAAACATCTGTAGTCATTATTGCAGTCATATCTATATTTGGTTGCACTTCTGTTATCTTGTCAGTGTTTTCATGCTCATTATCTGATTTAAATCATCCAGTAAATCTGAGAGGCAGAAATTATTGTGCCTTTTTTTTTTAACATATGCAGAAAGCAACCCTCAGGGGAAACCAGCAATTAGCTTAAAGTCATGAATCTAAAATGGGATGATTGTTCATTTGAACTTTGGTCAATGTGAATTCCAGTGAATTGGCTCTTCCTGACTGTTCTTTCCCTGCCCTGTAGCTAGATAACACAGCTCAGCTAAGCTTCCAGCATCCTGACAAGGCCCTACTTCAGCAAGAAGGTCCTGAGCCTGTATACTCTTCCCAGAACTTTGCTTTTTTGGAAGCCCACACTTATTGGAGAACTATTGCCCCAAGATCACGAGTTCTGCTTGAAAGTCTACCATGTAGAAAGAGTCTTCTGCTGAGCATGGGTCCCTGCTACATTCTTCCTGGTGCCAGTCTTGCTTGCCTCTGGGTTCTTTATCACTGTGGTCACAAGAGTGTATTCTTCTTCCAACACCAGAGTACCTTTCTGTGCAAGCTGTGCTCGTTACAATAGAAGGGGGAAGCTGACCAGAAGATTTCATACTGAAGATCATCAAAGATCGGGCCTGGAATTTATGTTCTCAGCCATCTGAAATAGTTCAAGTGAGCACCAGCCCCGTGGAGCTTCTGCTGATATTTTCCCTTTGTTGATAATGGAGGACCTTCAAAATAAGCCCAGAAAACTGTAAAACAGCCAGTCAAAGGTTGCCAAAGATGGATAAGTATGTGACAAAGGCTCCAGGCTTTTGATGAACATATGAAAAATTCAGATGTAACCTTTAAGCTGTGATAAATTCACCCCTCTCTCTGATGGCTCATGCTTAAGAAGTGTGTGCGCTCTGTCTCTGAAGGGGCTAAGAGGAGTTACAAAGCTCCATGGGCCTGTGGGACTCCGGGGTCAACTGTGTTTGAGAAATGCTGGGCCAGCCTACTTCTTTAGTGGAAGACCTTTCTCTGGTTTAATATAATGCAGTGTCCTTCCCTGAACTCTCTGGGGGAGAATGCTGCTTGTAGCATTTCACAATGTTAGTTTTGGGAAATATTTCCCCCTTGTCCCCAAAGCATGCCCAATGAAGCAAGGATCTGGAGGAACTAGAGAGTCGAGGCTTAGTCCTGATGCTCCCAGCAGCTCTGTGATCTTTTCTGTAGGGGCAGCAGCATCTTAGTCACATGCTAAGAATGTGAGGGTCACCAAATGTACTTCAAGATTGCTTCCAAATACCCATCTTGGGGTTGCATTAACGTATCTACTCTTACCATAGTCTTGAAAACAATCTTAAATGGCATAACACTACAAACTTTTTTTTTGGTCAATCTTGGGGCTTGAACTCAGGGCCTGGGCACTGTCCCTGAGCCCCTCTGTGCTCAAGCATTCTACCACTTGAGCCACAGTGCCACTTCCAGCTTTTTCTGTTTATGTGGTACTGCAGAATTGAACCCAGGGCTTCATGCATGCTAGGCAAGCATTCTCCACTAAGCCACATTCCCAGCCCTCTTACAATCTTTAAAGATTGAAATCCCTTTGCATCAAACTGAAGAGTATCTTCATGGCAAAGGACATAGCTAGCAAGATAAAAAGAAAGCCCACAAAATGGGAGATCTTTACTAGCTATGCATCAGACAAGAGTCTCATATCTAAAATATACTTAGAGCTCAATAAATTAAATCTCCCCCTAAAATAAACCCTCAAAGAAACAACCCAATTAATAAATGGGATCAAGTCTTAAAGAGAGACTTCTTAGAAGAAGAAGTAAGAATGGTCAATAGATACATGAAGAAATGTTCAACATCTCTGGCAATAAAAGAAATGCAAAGGCAGGGGCACTGGTGACTCATGCCTGTAATCTAGCTGTAATCCAGGAGGCTGATATCTGAGGATTATGGTTCAAAGCCAGCCCAGGCAAGAAAGTCCGTGAGACTCTTACCTCCAATAAACCACTAGAAAATTGGAAGTGGTGCTGTGGTTCAAGTGGTAGAGCACTAGCCTTGAGCTGAAGAGCTGAGGGACAGTGCCCAAGCCCAGAGTTCAAGCCCCATGACTGACAAAAAAAAAAGAAATGCAAATCAAAACAACATTGAGATTCCACCTAACACTAGTTTAGAATGGCCATTATCAAGAAAACTAATAGTAACAGATGCTGGTGGGGATGTGGCCAAAAGAGAACTCTACTATACTGTTGTTGGGAATGTAACTTGTTCAACTGCTCTGGGAAACAGTATGGAGGTTCCTCAAAAGACTAAACATAGAGCTTCTCTGTGACCCAGAAATTCTACTTCTGGGCATTTATCCAATAGAGCACAAACAAGGCCTCAGTAAAGCTACCAGCACAACTATGTTCATTGCAGCAGCATTGTTTACCATAGCCAAGATATGGAATCAACCCAGATGCCCCTCAGTGGAGGAATGGATCAAGAAAATGTGGTATATATGTACAGTGGAATTCTATGCTTCCATCAGAAAGAGTGTCATTGCACCATTTGTAAGGAAATGGAAAGACTTGGAAAAATTATATTAAGTGAAGTAAGCCAGGCCCAAAGAAACATAGGTTGCATGATTTCTTTAATTTGTTGTAATCAGAATGTGCCTATAAATCTATAAGTAAACACACTAGATGGTAAAACACAAAAAAATTACACTTTGATAAATTACACAGGACCCTAAACATTCACACAGTGAGACCAAGGGAGGATTTTCTCAGGAGAGGATCACAAAGGCTCAAGAGATATGTGCATATGTGCATATGATCATATAAAGTGATGTTATCGAAATGAACTCCAAGAAATGGAAACAAGAGTTTCTTTTGTGATTTTGCTTTTTGTCTTGTTCTTGTTTATTTGTTTATTTCTTTGTTGCTGTTTTTTATTTCTGTACCTTTTTTCTTGTATGTAAGTTTATCTGCTTTGGAGAGGCAAGGAGGAGCACAGAAATGGTGGGACAAAGGGTGAACAAATACAGCAGTGATATTCACTAGACACTATGTTGAAAATGAATTCTACAACTTGTGGAAGAGGAGGTCAGGAGGGACAAAACAAGGGAAGAGGTGACATTGTTCAAAAAGAAATGTGCTTATTACTTGACTTACATAACCGTAACCCCTGTAGATCACTTTTACAATAACAATAAAAAAATTAAAAAAGATTGAAATCGCTGAAGTCTAAAATCCCAAAGGATTAAAATCCTAAAGGCTGAAATGCTGAAAGCTGAAGCCCTGAAACCTGCAATCTACCCCCACTCTTTTTTATGAGAAAGAATATTAGGAGAGCAGAAGCTGAATTCTGAGTAAGGAGTTAGAGTGTTTTCAATTGCTCATAGGATAGATGCCTTATGTTCAGCAGAACAAATAATCTTGCAGAATAGCATTATTTGGGGTGGATAGGTATGAAATTCATTTTGAATCTTCAAATCATAATGACAGTTCTGGAATTAAGTGCAATCTAAACATGAATTTCAAGGTGTTACTGTAAAGTTTTTCCCCCCACACTCCAAAGCATTCAGTGGAAAATTCAAAGGAATGAGTTGGTTATGGAATATAGCAACAGTGAAACTTTGGTTTAAAGATGTGTCATTTTTCTGCATTAACATTCCTTCCATCTGATGAAATTCCAGGTGATTTTTAAAAAAATGAATTAAAGCTGCATTTGCTTGGAGAAGCCAACAAAGTTACTGACTGGTTTCAAAATAATTACATGCACAGTAGGATAAGAAGACATTTGTGCTAAGCTATTGCTGTTTTATCACCAGTATTGTTTCTACTAAATTTGTGGTCTGTATACAAGTGCATATGGAATGGATTTCTGTGTACCTAAAACATGAAGCATGGCACAGAAGATGAGAAAACTGACCAGGGAAGGCTTCTGTTGGTGCATATCAAATAAGGAGAACTTCAGAAATCAGGACCACATAGAAAATTAATGTGAGCTAAGAAAATAACCCATGTATTTATCATGGTGCAAGCTAGTAATTATGAAAATAGGCTAGCTTTTGTGGGCTGCCTCTGTGCATTTGTCTAGAATCTATTCCTTCAATATACATTTTCTTTCTTCCTCTTTTTACTCTTTCTTTTGTTCTTTCTTTCTTCTCTCTCCCTTTCTTTCTTTCCTTTTTTCTTTCCTTCCTTCTTTCTTTTTCTTTCCTTCTTTCTTTCCTTCCTTCCTTCTTTCTTTCTTTCTTTTTTCGCTGATCCTGGTGCTTGAATTCAGGACCTGGGCTCTGTCTCTGAGCTTTTGCACTCAAGGCTAGTGCACTACCATTTGAGTCACAGATCCACGTCTGACTGATTGTTTTTGTTTTGTTTTGTTTTGTTTTGTCTTGATGGTTAATTGTAGATTAGATTCTCATGGGCTTTCCTGCCAGCCGGCTTCAATCTGTTAGTCTCAGGTCTCCATCTTCTGAGTACCTAAGATTACAGACATGAGCCACCAATACCCAGTCCAATATACATATTCATATATCAGATTTTCTCTTTAGATATTTTTTCCTTGTCCAAGATTTTCCCCCACTAAACTAAATCATGTGTTAGGTGTTTTTTTTACAACTCACTAGGTTATATATTTCACATTTACATTATTTCCAATACTACAGATACATGTTAGATTAAGATAAGAAATTTCTATTCACCTCATACATTGGTTTTGAGAGTCTGCTTCTGAGAGCATCATTGTGTAGACATGTGCAGAAGCATTGCCTATGCATATAAAAACACCCACACTTCTTCAGTATATCTATACTTATGAAAAATGATGTTTCTGGAGAGCTTGGCTTGTGAGGTAATTGCAATTGTGATGGTGACTTGTTAACACTGAAAACCCCCTTTAAAAATATGCATTTTAAACAAGGACACAGGATGACCCATTGAAACAATGATACTCACAAGATATTATGTTGGAAATGAACCTTACAGCTTTGGGCAGGAGGAAGGGGGAGGTAGAGGAGGGAAGGGATAGTGGGAGAAATACAAAGTAGGGAGTAACAATGCCAGACAAAAAATGTACTTATTACCTTACCGATGTAACTATAACCTCTCTGTACAGCATCTTTATAAGAAAATAAAATTTAAAAATATGCATTTTAACCAAGCCATATATATACATATATAAATATGCATATATATGTATATATAATATTATATATGTGTGTGTGTGGGAGCTCTGGGCTTGGGCATTGTGTTCCTTCTTGCTCAAGGCTGGTGTTATGCCACGTGAACCCCAGTGCCACTTCTGGCTTTTCTGTAATCAATTGGAGAAAAGAGTCTCATGGACTTTCCTGCCTGGGCTGGCTTCAAATCACAATCCTCAGATGCTAAGATTTCAGGCATGAGCCGCTGACGCCTGGCTCCATATTATTCTTACATGTTTATGAGGTACAACATGATATTACAATACACATAATGTGTAATGATCAATTGAAGGTAATTGCCAATCATTTCTTTATGTTGGGAAACATTTAAATCCTCATTATAGGAGCTGTTTCAAAAATTTCAGTTAAGGGGCTGGGAAGATGGCTCAGTGGTAGAGCGCGTGCCTTGCATGCCTGAGGCCCTGGGTTCGATTCCTCAGCACCACATAAGCAAAAAGAAAAAAGCCGGAAGTGGTGCTGTGGCTCAAGTGGTAGAGTGCTAGCCTGGAGCTGAAGAGCTGAGCGACAGCGCCCAGGCCCAGAGTTCAGGCCCCACAACCGGACCCCCAAAACATTTTTTTCAGTTAATTATTGTTCACTATATAACTTTTGCCAGTATTGGGACTTAAATTCAAGGCTCTCATTCTCAAAATCTGTGTTCGTACTCTGCTTTACCATTCATGACTGGTGGTCTATTACTGAAGACACATTTCTACTTAAAGCTTTTGTGCTTAGTTAATGGAGATCAGAGTCTTTCAGATTTCTCTGTCCCCACAGTCTCCCAACTTTGATCCTCAGATCTCAGCCTCCTGAGTAGCTAGGATTTTAGGAGTGAGCCGCCAGCAACAAGCCATATTATTTGCCTGTGCTATAGAATATTAGATGTTACTTTTCCAAACCAACTACATACCTCTACCCATCTGGGCCATTTTCTCCATTTGTCACCCAATTCTTATTGCCTTCTGTGAGCAATTTACTGTGCAATCAACTTTTAAAAGCTTCTGCATTTAAGGGAGAACATGGTGTATTTGTCTTTCTGGACCTGACTTATTTCACTTAATATAACTTTCTCCAGTTCCATCCATGTTACTACAAATGACAGGAATTCATTTATTTTTATGGCAGAATGGTATTCCAGGGTGTATATGTGCCACATTTCCTTTATCCACTCATCCATCAATAGACACCTAGGCCAATTCTATTTCTTGGCAGTTGTGAATATTGCCACACCAGAGTGTGGGTGTCTCTTTGAGATACTGATTTCCTTTCCTGTCTCTTTGAGATACTGATACTCAGTGGTGAAACCAACGAATCACGTTATGGTTCTATTTCTTAGGTTTTGAGGAACTTCCATATTGTTTCCCATTATGGCTATCCTGTTATATTTCCACCCAACGAGTATGAGAGTCCCTCATTCTTCCTATCATGGCTTTGGATCTAGTTTGTCAAAAGATTAATTTTGTTCATCGTCTTTCAGATGAACACATTTATTACCAACCATAGTGATATATTTCATGCATTTTGCTTTTTGACCTATTTATGAATGTAATTCATCTGCTCAGAACTATTTTTAAAAACATTTTTATGAAATATTTTTTATTGTAAAGATACTGTACAGAAGGGTTACAGTTACATGCATAAGGTAATGAGTCCATTTCCTATGGTCTGCTCATAACTCTTAAGCCCATTCACTGTTGTTCATATACTTGAGTGTTTATGCTTATAAAATATATTATTTATTGATTAGTATATTGTAAACAGTGCCTATAAAACACTGCTTACATGCTTCCCAGGCCTCCAGTTTCTCAATCTGCTGCCTCTATGAGTCATCACCAAGTTCTACCGGTTCCGCCTGTAATACCATCCCTAAACTTCTCTGCTCTCCATTTTCTCTACCTTCACTCCAGTTCTCATCATCTTCATCTCTCAGCTGGACCACTACAACACTTGCCTTGGGTCATTCCAATGTTTTCCTTACTCTTTGACATCCATGCTCCACTCCAAATCCAGCTTAGCACTTCTTCATTGAGAGCGGTTTATATGAGCCTTCTTCTAATAGAAGTTATGAGGATACTGGTTAGACTAGGAACATTTGTTGAACGTATTGGGATCATTAACAGTCATTTAAGGAAAAAAAAACGTACCAACGGTTCCCACATGCACTGTGGTAGGAGCACACCTGATATAGATGCAAGTTTCACACCCATGGCAGGCCAGGGCAATGGACCTCACACGTCAGCATGTACTGAGCCACAAACACAAGTTGACCGCACCGAGTCTGGGCTCATCCCTCAGTGTCCTAAGGATGCTGGAGTGGGTTGCATGGGACCCTATTTTGATGACCAATGGTTTAATGGAAGAGAAAGAAACACACAAGAGTACACATGGTCCATTTTAATAGAAGGCTGGGGGAGAAACAATTGGTGTGAGAGAAGGACCGAAATCTATTAGGTAATGGGGATGTTCTCTTTGAGAAGATGATAGTTAGACCTAAAGGAAGAGTGAGACTGGTGAGTCTGACAAAGAACACAGCAGAAAAAGGCTTGATGTATTCAGGAAAGGTAAAATTGGTGTGTCTGCGCACAGAGAGATAGACAGGGCTCTAAGTGGTGGATGAGATCTCGGAGGGCTTTGGAGGCTCGGGTGCTGATTTTACTGTGAGTGCAATGTGGTGCTTCTGAAGGAGTTCTGGAGGAGCACTTCACAAGAGAACAGATGTTACGGGGCACCCGCTAGGAGAGTGTGGCCATTATCGAGGTAAGAAAGGCTGGTGGTTGGGTCTAGAGCTTTGAGCTCAGAAAGGGAGATGGATGAGAAGATTAGATGCTGAGCCCTGGAACCTGGTAACAGGTTGTGGATGGACAGAGGGTATGAAGGAATGCTATAAAGATGGCCACTGTATGATTCCATTGGCTAGGGCATGGTAAAAGGATTAGAAATAGTTCTTCTTGGAAAGGAATAATGCATATAAAGCAGGGTGGACATAAGACATAAGGGAGCCTGGAAGAAAGGGATCCTGGTCCCATTTTCTTCTTATGGACTCGGTTTAATACCATTATGTTTCTTCCACACAGTTAATGCTACTCTCCTATGTTCTCTTTCTCACAAAACAAAAAAACCTTGCCAGCTAGAGACCAGAACATGGCAGTTCTAGATATTACCCATTTTTGCATGTGCATACCATATGGTGTGCTGAAACCAAGGCCAATCACCAACACCCTATGGACTGGGGAGAATGATCATTACAACACTCCAGTGTAATCTTCCACAATTCCATGTGTTAACTGAACTTTTGAGACTCAGCTGAAAAGACTACACAGTGCGATATTGCTTGCAACTGATTAGCAATCAACAAGATGTCCAAAATAGTCTGAGGATACCTATCAATATAAGACCCTGAATAGCAAAAATAATCCTCAACAATAAAAAAATTCTAAACAGAAAAAACAGTGCTGGAGGAATATCAATACCAAATTTCAAACTCTACTACAAAGCCATAGTAATCAAAACAGCTTGGTACTGGCACAAGAACAGACCTCAGGACCAATGGAATAGAATTGAAAACCCAGAAATGAACCCACAGACCTATAGCCATCTAATCTTCGATAAGGGAGCTAAAAAAATGGAATGGAAGAAAGACAACCTCTTCAGTAAATGGTGCTGGCAAAATTGGTTAATCACCTGTAGAAAACTACAGCTAGATCCTTATATATCACCCTGCACCAGAATCAACTCCAAATGGATTAAAGACCTCGAAGTCAAAGCAGACACCCTGAAAACATTATAGGAAGGAGTAGAAGAAACCTTAGATCTCCTTGGCACAGGCCAAAAGTTTCTTAATAGAGACCCAGAAACACAACAAAGCAAAGAAAGTTTGGACAAATGGGAAACATTGTTTTATATCCTAGTCTTCAACGCTATCATCTTCACATGGGAGCTTGCTAGAAATGCAAATTCTGAGGCTTACCCCAAATCTTCTAATTCAGTATCTCCTTTTTTTGGTCTTTTGTGGTGCTTGGAATCAATCAATCCTAGTGTCTGTATGCTCTACCCCTGAATTCTATAAATCCCCAACTTTTATTTTATTGAGATAAGGTCTCACTATATAGCTTAGGCTGGCCTTGAACTTGCGAGGTAGATCAAGCTGGCTTTGAACTCATGATCTTCCTGCCTCCATGCTCAGTACCAGAGTCTGAATTTTAAGGTCACCTGGGGTCAATTGTATGTCACATTTGCGAAGTCTTGTTTTAGATAAGAATAGAAAAACTGACCTCCATTGTTTCTTAAAATAAGCTTTGGAGAAGTAAAAACAAAAACAAAACCAATAACCTGTCCGCCTCGCTTCTTGAGTGCTCTGGCTGTTTTGTTTTTAAAAAATTAATGAAGTAGGGGCTGGGAAGGTGGCTCAGTGGTAGAGTGCTTGCCTCCCATGCATGAGGCCCTGGGTTTGATTCCTCAGCACCACATCAGCAGAAAAGAGCCAGAAGTGGTGCTGTGGCTCAAGTGGTAGGGCTCTAGCCTTGAGCTGAATTGCTGAGGGACAGCACCCAGGCCCAGAGTTCAGGCCCCAGAACTGACAGAAAAAAAAATGAATTAGTTTTTATTTTCTAGTATTGGGGCTTGACTTGGGTCTGGGTGCTGTCCCTTAGTTTTTTTGCTAAAGGTAGGTGCTTTACCACTTGAGCCACAGCTCCATTTTTGGCTGGGTTTTAATTTTTGATGGTTAATTGGACTTGCCTGCTGCAGTTGGCTTTGAACCCTGATCCTTACATCTCAGGATCCTCAGAAGTTAAGAATACAGGTGTGAGCCACAGTGCCCGGCTATGGCTCTGCCTCTTCTTTCTGTTGTGCCTTGGGTGTCATGGGCATATTGTTGTGTCCCTGTGGCTGCCTGAGCAGGGATTTGCAGGCTGGCTCTCTCTGCATGGTGAATGGGAAGAATATTTCCACTGCTCCTTACCCTGGGAGGAGACCCCCTCTGCTCGCTGCAGTTTTATTGCTTTTAAAATCTATTTTATATTCCATTATGTGGGTCCACTGTCCTCCCTCTCGCTCAGCTGCTGTACATGCTGTATTGTAATCTAGGTTAGAATATTTCATCAGATGATCTTCGATTAAAATCCAATAAAATTTAAATCGGGAAAAATCAGAATTAAGCAGATGCCAAGTAGCATGTGAGGTCTGAATGAAAATCTGTTTCAAGCCTTCTAAACATACTTTGCAGAGTGTCTCTGAGACCTATATTTAAATAGAAACCAACAATGTAACAATCCTCTCCTGACATTTACTTACATTTCTGTGTCACTGTGTGTGTGTGTGTGTGTGTGTGTGTGTGTGTGTGTGTGTGTGTGTGCCAGTCCTGGGACTTGAATTCAGGGCCTTGCAGTCTCTTTAAGCTTTTCTCCTCATCTTTGGCTTTTGCTCCACTACTTGAGCCACACTCTGCTTCTGGCTTTGTGTTGATTACTAGGAGATAAGAGTCTCAAGGAGCTGTCTGCCCTGGCAAGCCCTCAACCTGATCTGATGGTCAGATCTCAGCCTCCTGAGTAGCTAGGAGTGTAGACTTACCTTTCACCTTAGCAATGAAATCCTTTCCCTCAAGTTCTCAAGAGCTTAATGCACATGCCAGCTACTTCCTGTGGGCTGGATGTACGGGGCTATTATGATTACAGTATTGTCACCATGTCTCATAGCCCCCACGGCATGACTTTCTCTATCTAGCATGTTGCACTCAGCTCAAAGGTGCCCCCCCTCTGGCTCATTCCATTCAGGGCAAAACCTGGCGTGAGGGAGTCAGTGGAAGTTTATTCTCACAAAGCACCTATTATGGAGTCTATGGATTGTCGAGTTGTTTCCAGCATCTGTTTTTCTTTGTCATGTTTCTCAATATATATAATTAGATGCATCAGCTTATTTACTTCCTTCCCCTGCATGATTATACTTTCTCCTCTTCTTCAAAATAGCAAGCAAAGCAGCAGCAGGCACAATGTCCTGTGCACCATGACACATTCACTCAGAATCTCCATTAACATTCTTAGCCTGAAGAATGAGTTTTGCTTTATGCAGGATTTCTTCTTCTAGGAATCTGAGCAATTTCCACCATTGCCAGGGACAAAGCCTGGGCAATGTGGAAGGGGAGACAGCATAATAAATTCTGTCATGGATGCAGGGAGGGTCGCTCTTCCCAGGGAAGGTCTTCACACCTCCTCCACCTTGCTCTAACAGTTACCAAAGCAAACCTCTTGAGAAGGAGCCCTAGGAGGGAGGGAGGGGCTGTGTGTGAAGGAATGCAATCGGGCTGTTTATGTGCGATTATTTTCTGTACAGGCTACCAGAGTGGGAGTGGGAGAGAGGAGGACCTGAAATCAAGTCAGTTGCTTTTGTTGTTTGTTAAGCTGGAGGAGGAGGAGAACTGCAGGGAGGTTCTCTATTATCTGCTATTCAGTTTTAAATATTTCAATTATGCTTCTCCATTGGTATGGAAAATTGAGAGTTGGCTATAAAATGCTTATAAAAATAACCATACTTGGAGGAGTTTAATTACTTTAATGAAATGGAGACAAATATTTGTAAGTGAAGAGCATGCTCATAGATAATGCAAGGAGAACACATGCATTATTCAGCAAATGACTTAATTAGTTTTTAATTAGTAGAAATTACAATAATTTTTCAGCATATCTTTTATTGGAGTGGTTTTTAATAATACGAAGCAAGTGGGTATCCTTTGTAGAGAGCCATTTACTGTAAAGCGGATAACAGATTTGTTGTTTCAACTAGAAAAATTTCAGTTCTATTATAAGCTAATTATAGTTCAACTTATCTTAACAATGTTCAGTGCAGTGGTCCCATACTTCATTGTAGTATTCATTTCAGCTATGTATGTGAAACAACTGGAAGGTGATTGGGTCCTGGATCTCATTACCCTTAAACACCTACAGGTTTCTGTCCATCCATCCATCCATGCATCTATCTAGTCATCCATATTCCTGGCTATCCATCATCCATGCATCCATCCATCCATCCACTTGCCTGGCCATCCATCCATCCATCCATCCATCCATCCATCCATCCATCCACCCATCCATCTATCCATTGTATGACCACCCATTCATCCATCCAACCACCCACCTGTCTTCCTTTCCATCCAGTTACCACACATTCAAACAGATAGTGATTATATTTTTCCGGCCAGGAACAGTAGCGGATATTAGAAACTTGAAGGTTTTTTTTTTTTTTTGTCGGTCGTGGGGCTTGAACTCTGGGCCTGGGCGCTGTCCCTCAGCTCTTCAGCTCAAGGCGAGCACTCTACCACTTGAGCTACAGCGCCACTTCCGGTTTTCTGGTGGTTTATTGGAGATAGGAGTCTCACGGTCTCTCCTGCCTGGGCTGGCTTTGAACCGCGATCCTCAGATCTCAGCCTCCTGAGTAGCTAGGATTACAGGCGTGAGCCACCAGCGCCCGGCGAAACTTGAAGGTTTTTAAGATCCAGGACCTTTGAAAATTTCAAAGTCCTATACAGAAGAGTTTAATACAGAAATAAATAATGACAAATTTGTGAATTACTTCCTACAACCATGTTTTGAATGGGCTAAGAGCATAAACAATGAAGCCCCCTACTAGGGGCTTCAGAGAAGGCTGCATAGAAAAACAGACTTTTCAGCTTTTATAAGATATTAGGCATTTACCCAAATCATCACAAACAAGGCAATACTAAAGCTACCAGCACAGTTATGTTTATTGCAGCATTACTTACCATAGCTGAGATTTCGAACCAACCCAGATGCCCCTCAGTAGATGAATGGATCAAGAAAATGTGATAGATGTATACACACACACACACACACACACACACACACATACACACACACAATGGAATTCTATGCCTCCATTAGAAAGAATGACATGGCCCCGTTTGTTAGGAAATGGAAAGACTTGGAAAAAATTACATTAAATGAAGTAATCCAGGCCCAAAGAAACAAAGGTCTCATGGTTTCCCTTATTTGCAATAATTAGTATAAGTTTAGGGCAAGCAGAAAAGATCAAAAGCTATCTACATATGACTATATAAGCTGATGTTAAGCGAAATAAACTCCAAGATAGGGACACAAGAGGTTTTATCTTTCTTGCTATTGTTTTTAACAAATGTATAATGTACTATGTGATTTTTTTTTGTTTCTTTTGTATGTTCTTCCCCCACGGTTCCACTGTAACCCCTGTTTCCACTGTATTTGGTGTTAGTGCCCTGCATCTTGTATATACATTTTTCTCATTTGAGGAGGGGAAGGGAAATAACAAAATGCTGAAGTAAGGATACAGGTTGACCCATCGTAACAATGAGATGTACAAGACACTATGTTGAAAACAAATATTACAACTTGGGAGTGGAGAGGGAAGGAATAGTAGGGGAAAAACAAAGGAAGGGGTAACAATGCTGGAAAGGAAATGTAGTCATTACTCATGTAACTGTAACCCCTCTGTACAGTATTTTTACAATAAAAACAGCAAACAAACAAACAAAAAGATATTGTCAACATTTGGAATAAAACTTTGGCTACATGGAAATGAATATTTGATGTGTTTAGGAAACAATCAGAGCTGTAAGGGAGTAGCTGGACCAGAAGTTTTCAATGTCATACCATGAAATGTACCTTGGTTAATATTTTCCTTATTATTAAAGTAATATGTGTTGATTAAGGAGAGACTGGAAAAAACCCAGAGTATTATAATGAGTAAAACAAAAATTGCTTGTAGCTTTATTTTTTTGTGGCTTGATATTTTTCCTTGCTGCATACAAACTCACTTAAAAGTAAAAAAAAATGATGAGACCATGCTGCATAAACAGCTTATATCCTGATTTTTTTCACTTAGTACATTGCAAGCATTTTACCATGTCATTCACAATTCCTGCTAAGTGTAATTTTAATGGCTTTGTAATAGTCCACAATATGCATATATTTATGGCCTGTAATTTGTTAGAGTAGTCTTTTGTCATCAGACGTTTTTATTATTTCCATTTATTACAATAATAAATAATGCTATAATAAACATATTTGCACATAATTTGTCCACATTTTTTTGATGATTTCCTTCGGATAGTTATCTAGAATTGAAATTACCAGGTCATATAAAAATTACCATGGCTATAAAAATTTTAAGATTTTTGGATGCACATTTTCTTAGTGTTTTCACAAAGTGAGATAAAGATGTAAACATTACTGGACAACAGGGAATATTTACCATGTTTTCAATGCTTGTCAGCTTATTGAGGAAAAACTAATACCTGTTGTTGCTGTAGGTTACATTACCTTAGATTTAATGTTTATCTAACATGTCAATTAAGCAGCTACTCAGGAAGAGCTAAGTGGCTTCAGTAGCCATGAAGTCATTTATTTTTCTTGGAATTGCCTATGTGTTTACCCTACTTTCCCATTGTGTTTCAATATTTTCATGATTGTTTATTATTTTACTGACAGGTAAAATACAATCAAGCACACTGAAAAGTTTCCCTTCAGATTCCTTCCCTTCCTTAATGTTTCCGATGGCATTTGACCTAGCATTCTCAAGATCTCAGGAAATCTTGTATGTGCGGGCACACCGGGACGCGTGTGCACACACACAATGGAAACATGAAGGAATACTTTAGCTATTCCTTAAATTCACATTGTATTATGTCAACAAAATGTTTACGTGCTTGGCACTTAGTGGTATCTTTTTACAGGGGATGGCTACTTCTTGGAAGGCCATAGGAATAAAGGAGTTAGACATGATTGATAGCTGTGAGTGATCTGGAGAACAGAAGCTGTGACCTATCAAGGGACAGATACAGGGACGAAATCAGGCCCTAGGCACTTGACTATGGTTGGATTTAAGCTGGTGCATGTGCTATGTCTGTACACACATGTGTGTATATTGTGTTTATATTCTCGTGTGTCTCCTATTTTATTCAGGCCTTTGACACAGTTCAAGGAGGTTCTAGTGATTTCTGAGTGTTATCTTGAGTAGAAAATAAAGAGATTTGGATGGGAAAAAGTCTGATTAATATCTAGGCCTTTCGCTCACTGCCTTTAAAAAGAACCCATTAATTAATTTGGGGCCAAACAAAGAGAAAGACATATTGATCTTTAGCTAGAAATTCTCCTAAACCTACCTAGTCTAGTAATCTATGTAACATAACCTCAAAAATTAAAAGGCAAATGATAAACATAGAAATATACTTGAAATAACCATATACTATTCTAAAGCGAAAGGGCCCTGTTCTTTTAAGGATTTTAAAGCAGTTTCTTCCATATTAACTTTTCCAGATAGGATTTTGAAAATCTCGTCAAACTCTAGATCACTCCCTCCAAAAATATATCTGATAAGAAACAGTTGGAAATGAAAAGATGGATATAGAATTGTTGATAGCATGTTTATTTACAGGATTGATGTATTGACATGTGAGATCGATCAATTAATACTGAACCAACCTTCAAATGTCTCATGAGATGTAAAATGGGGGAACTGAGTGGCCCTCTCCAGAAGGGACAGGTGAACATTTACCTTTGAAACAGGTGCCACACAAAGCTTAGTCTGAGAAAACTGGGCCACAGTCCTAGTTAGAAGATAACATGTAGGACTATTGCCTGACAGATGGGGATCCCTAGCTGTGTTAATGTCCTTGAGGTACAGGGACAGGAGATAGCCTAAGAAATAACAGAGTTTTGATCGCCTCGGGGTTGAGGAAAGACTATCCAGTTAGTGAAGTGTCATTGCTTCAACTGCACTGTGGAAAGGCCAGCCTGTTACACAAGCAAGTTGGTCCTTAAGAACCTCAGCGATGTGGCTTGTTCCTGCCCCAGTGTCAAGGTGAGCCTGGCTGCCTGTTTTAGACATTTATTGTTGTGGTTCATTCTAAACCTGTGGAAGGTACTTTGTTGTCGAGAAATCAACTTGTTCAGTGTCTGTAATATTATTAGACCGACTACTGACCCTCATTCTGGGGCTTAAAAAAAACCAGTTCTCATCTTGACGATATTTTTACAGTTCCTGACAAGGCTTATAAATGTCTTGGCTATCTCTAGAAGCTTCAAAATTAACTTGACAATCAACATAAATGAACCTCAATTTGCTTGTCTATAAAATGGGCCAAACACAGCGTGTGCGTAACTCACAGTATAAACTAAGAGAATAAGATAAAAACAGTGAGTGTGAAAGTGGTCCACAGATGTGAGAGATTTACCTTCCTATTATCATGCTTGGACATATATCAAGAATAATACCACAAGTTTGTACATAAGGATATCAAGACTGGCTTCCGTTTGTATGTTACTCTCTGTTGGATAAATTAAAATCTCCCCTCAAAAGGATATTTGGTCAAAATATCTATTGTTACTTAATAGAAATTCTAGAGCCTGGAGATTTGGATCCAACATTGTTTTTTTCTAAATAGGCCAGCATGCTTTAGTAGTAACCAAGCAAAGGGAAACCTTATGAATTACTTCTCCTTACCACAAGGTGGTGCTAGTGTATCCAGTAAGATACACTCAGCCACTGAATCAAAAATGTTCTTTTCAACTTTAATTTATGAACAGGATTTACAACGCAGTGTCATAACTTTACCTTTCCTAAGCCATCAATCCTCTGTTTCTTCTTTTTTTTAAAAAAAGTTCCTTTCCTACAAAATTACATTTTCTTTAAGATTAAGTTTGCTTTGTGACAAATCCACACATTGTGGATTAATGTCTTTGGGCTTCCTTGGGGGTCAGTTCTGGCCTTGCTTCAGTGGGATTCTTTCAGAGTTGCTCTTAGGCTCGTTTGCAGCATAACATTGTTAGGTCTGACTTTAAATGTACCTTGTTGAATGGCCAAGTGGGAGGAGGGTATGAAAGCACCTTCTGTATTGATAACATATTGCTTTATTGTGCTCCAGATGTGACCACAGACAAACATATTGGACCTTTCTGAATCTTAGTTTATCATCTTTTATACAGTATTAATGATAAGAGCAATCTCTTTTGGATTATTGCCAAAATTAAAGGCTGATGACAATGTAGCTGTTTTTTTTTTTAAATTTAAATATTGCTGTAAAGGTCATGTACAGAGGGTTACAGTTACATAAGTAAGGTAATGAGTACATTTCTTTTTGAACAGTGTTACTCACTCCTTCATTTTCTCCCATCTCCCCCCCCCACAGCCCCTTCCTCCAAGTTGTAAAGTTTATTTCCACCATAGTGTATAGTGTGTATCACTATTGAATTCATTCCCCCTTTGTCTCTCCATTTCTGTGATTCCCTTTCCCTTCCCCAAATCAGATAAACTTTTATACAAGACAAAGGGTATGGAAATCAAAAACAGTGACAACAGGGAATACATCAAAGGAAAAGATGAAAGAAAAAAGAAATAACTGCAAACAATGTAAGAAAAAAAACCCTGTTGTTTCCATTTCTTAGAGCTCATTTCAATAAGCATCATTTTATATGGTCATATGCACAGAGCTATTGAGCCATTGTGATCCTCTCCTAAGAATATCCTCCTGTGTTCTCACTGTGTGAGGCTTAGAGTGTTGTTTAATTAATCATGTCCAAGTGTAATTATTTGTTGTTTACTATCCACTGGATTAACTTGTAGATTTATAGACATATTCTAGTTATTACAAATGAGGAAACCATGTATCCTGTGTTTCTTTGGGTCTGGCTTACTTCATTTAATATAATTTTTTCCAAAGTCTTTCCATTTCCTTATGAATGGGGCAATGTCATTCTTTCTGACTCTATTGAGTATAGATGCTACATTTTCTTGATCTATTCAACCATCTGAAGGGCATCTGGAATGATAGCTGGGCCACAGACAAACTTTATGTTTAATTTTCTGAGGAACTGCCTTACTGCCTTCCAAGTTTACATTCCCATCAACAGGGTAGAAGTGTTCCCTTTTGGCCACACCCCTGCCACTATATGTTAATTTTAGTTTTCTTGATAATGGCCATTCTAACTGGTGTGAGGTGGAATCTCAATGTTGTTTTGATTTGCATTTCTTTTATGGCCAGAGATGTTGAACATTTCTTCATGTGTCTATTGAGCATTCTTATTTCCTCTTAGGAGAAGTCTCTCTTTATTGATAGGGTTATTGTTTCTTTGAGGATTTGGTTTTTGGGACTTTAATTTCTTAAGCTGTAAGTACATTTTAAATATGAGACCTCTTTTTGATGTATAGCTAATAAAGATCTCCTAATCTGTGGGCTTTCTGTTTATTCTGCTAACTATGTCCTTTGCTATGCTGAAACTCTTAATGTAATTCCATTTATCTAACCTTTCTTTGATTTGTTGTGATTCTGGATCTTAACAAGTTTCAACCTGTGCCAAGGAGCCCTAGGGTAGTCCCCATTCCTTCCTGTAATATTTTCAGGGTATCTGGTTTTTCATTGAGATTCATTTGGTATTGTTTGTAGTATAGGGTGATATATAAGGATCTAACTTCAGTTTTCTACATGTGTATAACCAATTCTGCCATTTGTTGAAGAAGCTGTCTTTCTTCCATCCTGTGTTATTGGCTCCTTTATTAAAGATAGGTGGCTGTAGGTCTGTGGGCTTATTTGTGGGTCTTTGATTCTATTCTGTTGGTCTGTAAGCCTGTTCCTGTGCCAGTACCAAGCTGTTTTTATAACTACAGCTTTGTAATAAAGTTTGAAGTTTGGTATTGGTATTCCTTCAGCACTGTTCTTTCTGCTAAGGATTATTTTTACTATTTGGGGTCTTATATTATTCCATATGAAATTTTGGATTGCTTCTTCTATATCAGTGAAGAATGCTGTTAGGATTTTGATAGATATTGCGTTGAATTTGTAGATAGTTTTGGCAGTATTGCCATTTCCACCATAATAATCCTCCCAATCCAGGAGGATGGGAGGGTTTTTCCATTTCCTTAAATCTGCTTTAATTTCCCTTTCCAGGTTTTTAAAGTTTCATCACAGAGGTCCTTTACATCTTTGGTTAAGTTAATTCCTAAGGTATTTTATTTTATTTTATTTGAGGTGATTACAAAAGAAATTGCTTTCCTGATTTCAGCCTCACTCTTCTCATTGTTGGCATACAGAAAAGCTATTGGTTCTTGTGGGTTGATTTTCTACCCTCTAGTTTGCCAAAGTTTTGGATCAGCCCTGGGGGGAAGAGTCTATGGGGTTCTTTAAATACAGGATCATTAGGTCATCTGCAAGGAGGGAGAGTTTTCCTTCTTCTTTCCCTATTTGGATTCCCTTTATGTGTGTCTCTTGAGCTTATTGCTCTCGCTAAGAATGTAGTTGTTTTGACTCCTTGGTAAAACAGAATGATAGTAGTAGTTATCATTTAGGGGGATAGGCTAGGTAAACAAGAGAAAAGATATGCAACCTGCAAATATAATGCTTGATACTTAGAAAATCTTCAGCAAGTGCTATGTTACTGGTTATTTTCAGGAAGTCTATGCCTGTCACCCATTCAAGGACCCCTGAGGCCCCACTCTTAGATTCTTGGTATTATGTGATGATGGATGATTCTTCGCCCTCTTAGGCACAAAGCTGTTCATAGAAGTGCATATGAAGTTGTAGGAGGCTTAGTCCCTTTCCCCCCATTTCTTTTTCTCCATTTTCACTTAACAGAATACTATGAATTATTTCCATTTCATCTCTTCCTCTTTTTTCAGTACATGGATTTGTTTTTCTGTAAAAACATTTGAATAAGGCTACGGGGGACCTAGCTTTCCTCTCTAGCAACATTGTCAAGGAGCCTGGCGAGGCCGCAGCGAGCTGGCTCAGAAGCCAGCCCGCTCCACATCCACACGCAGGAAATAAAATTCCTTATACATTTAATGACTGACATTTTCTCATTTGATGGTTCTTTAAATTTTTAATGGTAATTTGTTTCTTCCTATCCGACCAGGTTATTATAAAGGTTAAAATGAACATACAAGATGTGAATGATAATATTGAGGGACCAGATGTCAATACTAAAAATACAGGTTATTAGGTATTTGATTGTGTGTGTGTGTGTGTGTGTGTGTGTGTGTGTGTGTATACAAGAGGTCATACTCTGAAAATGCTGAGTTCAATGAAATATGGTTGTCCTAGCAAAATGAAAAACAAGGCTATTATTTCTTTCTCTCTCCCTCCCTCTTTTCCTTCTTTCTTTCTTTGCTTCCTTCCTTCCAGATCTGGCTCTTTCCTTTCCTTCCCTCCCTCCCTCCCTCCCTCCCTTCCTTCCTTGCTTCCTTCCTTCCTTCCTTCCTTCCTTCCCTCCTTCTCTGGCTTTTTCTCTCTCTGCCGCTCTGTCTCTGCTTCTCTCTTTCTCTCATTTTCTCTCTCCCCACCCTCACCCTTCACACCCTGGTTCCAGTTTAAAATATAGGACAATATTTGTCCCAATGGAGTTGAAAATGGAACAAACAGTAAAATATGGGTCATTCCTAACTGTGATTGGGACACTTCGTAATTTTGCCCTCAGGGGAACACAAACATTATTTTCAGCCCTCTGCCTTTCCTGAAGAAACCTAGTGCTACACAAACCTCCTAGATATGAATAGGCACATGGCATGGGAAGGTCGCAGATGGAGGAAAGAGCAGATCATAGAAGAGGAGAGGATACAGGAATGCGGAAAGAGGAGGAAGGCCGACTAAGAAGGAAGGAAGAGTTGTATATTGCTGGAGCGAAGACAAATCCTGCCTGTGTGTCCAGCTGTGGGGTAGAGGCAGGGCCAGAAGTGTGGGAGGCGGGAAACCCAGGAGGCTGGACTGCAGGCGTGTGGCTTGCTAACCCTAGACAAGTTGTGCAACTGCTTTTATTCTCACTTTTCCTTAGTTCTGAAGTGGGGTTAATAATAACTATCTTTGCAATGTTGTAGTTATATTAGCAGGACACAGTCTGCCTCTCTCTGTCCCTCCATCCCTCCATCCCTCCATCCCTCCATCCCTCCGTCTCTCTGTCCCTCCATCCCTCCATCCCTCCGTCCCTCTCTCTCTGTCTCTCTGTCTCTGTCTCTGTCTCTCTGTCTGTCTCTCTCCATATTGTGTTTTTCTCAGAGACTTGGGAGGTTAGGCTGACTAAGCTGGAGGTATGCGTCTGTCCTGCCCCTTCAAAGTCTTTGATTGATGCTTCTTACAGTTCTGTGTAATTGTCATATGCAAAGACTGCCCTTGAGAGCATCTGACCTTGTCCAAATGTACGGCAGGGCTCTGAGGACAATCTTCTCTGCATGCTTTCTCAGATAACTTTCAACATAAACCAATATGGCCTGGGGACAGTCTTTCAGAGATGTGAATATATCTAATCATACTGTTAGTCCCATGTCTCCATCTTAAGCATAGTTGTATAGTGGAGGAAATGTTATATATTTTGCTGAAATCAAACATACTATACTTGCTATATCCCTGAAGTATCCAGCCTCATAAGTATTTCAAATAAATAGATTCTGTTGTAAATAGTTTGAAATCATTTCTTATGTTTCTCAGTTATCTAAGTATTAATAAGTACTGCATTGCTATACAGTTTTCCCTAGGACCATTTCTTCTTTCTTTTAAAAACTTAGGAATTATGCTGAGTGGCTGATGCCTATAATCCTACCTACTGGGGAGGCTGCGTTCTAAAGTTGAAAGCCAACTTGGGCAGGAAAGTCCGTGAAACTCTTATCTCTAATTAACCAGCTAAAGCCAGAAGTGGAGGATGGCACATGTGGTAGAGCATAAGCTTTGAGTAAAAAAGCTAAAGGACATTGCCCAGGTCAGAATTCAAGCCTCAGTACCAACATAAACACACACACACACACACACACACACACACACACACACACACACACACACACTAATTCAGCCTTCAGTTTTACATATTTTCTTTTCTTGTTGATTCATCATGTGAACATGGAACATTAATATGTGAACATGGAATTTTGATGTATAGATGCCAAGGCTACTTGCACATCTGGAACATAATTTGAATAGATTTGGTTACATGTTTTCTTTCTTAAAAATACTGATTTTTGGAAACCATACTGCATTGTTGGTGGGAGTGTAAACTTGTTCAACCACTTTGGAAAGCAGTATGGAGGTTCCTCAAAAGACTCCACATAGAGTTCCCCTATGACCCAGCAATCCCACTTTTGGGCATTTACCCAAATGACCACAGACAAGGCTATACTAAGTCTACCAGCACAACTATGTTTCTTGCAGCATTATTCACCATAGCTAAGATATGGAACCAACCCAGATGCCCCTCAGTGGATGAATGGATCAAGAAAATGTAATACACACACACACACACACACACACACACACACACACACACACACACACACACACAATGGCATTCTATGCCTCTATCAGAAAGAATGACATCGCCCCATTTGTTGGGAAATGGAAAGACTTGGAAAAAAATTATATTAAGTGAAGTAATCCAGGCCCAAAGAAACAAAGGTTCCATGGTTTCCCTTATTTGCAATAACTAGTATAAGTCTAGGACAAGCAGAAAAGGTCAAAAGCTATGTCCATATGCCCATATAAGATGATGCTAAGTGAAATGAACCCCAAGATAGGGACACAAGTGCTTTTATCTTTCTTGCTATTATTTTTAACATATTTAATGTACTATGTGATTTTTTTGTTTCTCTTGTATGTTCTTCCCCCACGATATAACCCCAACCCACTGTATTTGATGTTGGTGTCCTGCATCTTGTATATATAATTTTCTAGTTTGGGGATGGGAAGGGAAATACAAAATGCTGAAGTAAGGATACAGGTTGACCCATTGTAACAATAAAATGTAAAAGACACTATGTTGAAAATGAACTTTACAACTTGGGGTTAGGGGGCTGAGTGAGGGAGGAGTTGGGGAGGTGGGGAGGAAAGGGATTTTTTGTAGGGGAAAAACAGAGGAGATAACAATGCTCAATAGTAAATGTACTCATTACCTTACTCATGTAACTGTAACCCCTCTGTACAGTATTTTTACAATAAAATACATATAAAATATATTGATTTTTTTCCCATGCGAAAACAGTGACACACCTGGAATCCTGGCTGCCCAGTGGGTTCAAGTTTAAAGTCTGACTGGGCAGAGAAGTCTCTGAGATTCCATCTTCAGTTAAGCAGCAAAATTCAGACTAGCCAGGAATGGCTCAAGTGGTAGAGTCAGAGTGAGCATGTGAGTTCAAGCCTCACTAACCACCTCAAAATAATACTGATTCTTTTTGGCACTACTGCCAAGCCCAACTTCCAACCTTCTTCTGTATGGATTATTTTTGAGATAGGGCCTCATTCTCTACCAATGCATGTGTCCAGTCACTTAATTTAAGGTTCTCATGATGGCTGTAATGACAGAATCATGACACTGCTCATGAACTTGTTTCTGCCCAGGTTGGCCTTGATGCATGATCCTTCCAATCTTAGCCTTCCAAGCGACTAGTTTTATAGGCTTGAGGCTCCGGCAACTGGCTAAAATAGTGATTCTTTATTAGAATAGAAATAACAGTGAGTAATTGAGATTTTGTCTTAAAACATTGAAAGTATTTCCACATGTCCTACCTTCTTGGATCCTTCTAGCCTTTCAAGGGATTTAAACACCTGTGTTATCATTCACAGGCGGTGCCTCTTGGGACCAGAAGGGTTATGGATTTAGGACCTTTCAGGATTTTGTAATATTTGCACATACAGAATGAGATATTTGGGGAGAAGGACCCAAATGTAGATGATGTGCCACATATACCTTATACACATAGCTGGCAGGTAATTTCATACAAACGTACAATATTGTATTTTATGCATGAAACAAAGTTTCATGGTATGGAATTTTTCTGCCTGTGGTGCTAGAAAGATTTTGGATTTTTTGGGCTGGTGATAATCCTCCTGCATTTCCATTTGAAAGACAAAGCAACAGCCTCAGCGATAAGTGACTAATAACTATTTGTTGATAGAACTACAAAGTATAGGTCTCTCACTTGATTTTTGAATGTCTTGTTATATATACATTGTATTGTCGATGTGCTAGTTTTGGACAAAAGTAAGTTACAAACAGGCATAAGTACACACACACACACACACACACACACACACATACACACACACAGAGGAAGTGCTGTCTAATAGAGCATTCTACAATGATGGATGTATATGGATGATTCTGTGGTGGTAGCCACAGGTGGTTACAGAACACAAGAAATGTAGCTGGTGTGATTGAGGAAGTTGAATTTTTTTTTGCCAGTCCTGGGGCTTGAACTCAGGGTCTTGGGACTGTCCCTTCTTTTGCTCAAGGCTAGAACTCGGCCACTTAAGCTACAGTTCCACTTCCAGCTTTTCTGTTTATGTGGTACCGAGGAATTGAATCCAGGGTTTCATGGATGCAAAGCAAGCACTCTACCACTAAGCCACACTCCCAGCCCTGGAAGTTGATTCTTATCCATTCCATTTTAATTGAAATAGCTGTATCTCAAGAAGGCCCTTGCCCAGGAGTACATGGGACAGACTTCTTATCTGAAAATTCCTTGCCAAGTGTTAAGACAGCAGGTAAATTCAGGCCCTGGGAGGACAGCAAGAGAACAATAAGGGGGAGACTACTGCAGGCTCTGAGCATATACCCCAAAGTGACTATGTTTTAAGTTGCAAGTGATTACAGAGTGTTTTTGTGGGGCAGGAAGATGAAAATGAGGAATTATGAACATGAGGGAATCAAGCTCCATTTCTGCACAACTTAGTCATAATGTATACATTTAAAATTCACTACATGAACAGACCACAGGCCCTTTGGGGTTTTTCCCCTGCTGAATTATTCTTCCAGGGTCTTGCGGTCTGGTGTATGAGTCTTAGGTTATGTGCCCAGCTTTCTAATTGTGCACGTTTCAAAGAGTGGATCTCATCAGGGAGTTCTCTTATAGGTAATTGGTTTTGTCAGATCTTGCTTAAGAAAGAACAAGATGCTTCCTGATCCCCTCTTGCACAATCCTGTAATCAAAGGCCCTCAGAGGAACAGAGGCTGGTTTAGACTTACCTTGGATCTGGGCTCCATGATTCTGGGTCAGGCTGTAAGTACACTGGGCCTACTTTTCCTCAGATCTGATATGGACACAATGGTAGTATTTCTGATCTCATCAGGTTGGTGAGAAAATTAAATGAATATTTTTAACAGTGCCCAGTGTCCAGTGATTTATTGTTGATTTCATAGGCCGAGCCCCAGGCTGGTCTCTAGGGCCAATTGTATTTCTAAGGAACAAAGGAGGAAGGAACACCAGCCTTCCTTCAGTAGCTGCACAGTCAGAGCTTTATTGCTCTCACCTAAATAACCAGTTCCTTGAGGTGAGCTCTGACCCCATACACAGAACTCAAAAGCTTCCAGCTTCTCTGGGGCTTTCCTGGGCCTGCCTCCATCTGCCAGGCTTTTACTAACAATGCTTAAACAACCTGCCTACATGTCTTCTCTGGAATTCCAGGAACTTCATGGCCCACCTGTTTAGTATGATGACTTGGTCCATTTTTCAGGTTCCAACTCATTTAGTTGACTGGATATTCAGCCTTATACTAGGTTTCCTTTTTACTTTCAAAGGGACATAATTTTGAAGTCAAGTTAGACTTAAAATTTTTTGGGGGGTGGGCAAGAGTGATCTAACATATTGATTATGAATTGTATTCCTTTTGGTAATAGGATCAAACTACCCATTTCTTACATTTTTTCCATCTATTGATGTAAATTCTAATACTCTTTCTTCTTTTTGCTAGTCTAGGCCAAATAATTCACTCAACATACTAGACTGACTGAGTGTCTTCTGTGCTATAGACAACACAGCAGTGTGTCCTGCTAGAGTGTCTCACAAATTCTTGCAAAATTGTATTTTAAGTTCAAGTATTACTACAACCATGGCGAGCCACTTTACTTAGAGTGACACACCTACCTCAGTTCCCATCAATGGGAGGGCTGAAGTGAAAAGAGCTGAAGAAGACAATGGAACCATCACCAGGTCTTCTGCTTCTTAGTTTACAGTTGTCTATCTCCCTGGCTCTCTCCATTGCCCATGCTGTGGGGTTGAGATGGGGTGAATGGAATGGTACTCCCATGTAAAACAATCTCCCAGAATTCTGCCACACAAAAATAGCTAGACCTATCAGAAGTCTCCATTGTGAAGATGTATATATAGCAACAAACTTGAATTCACACACCTTATCTTGTTTTGGACTACTCTGTTTGTCCTTGGTTTAATCAGCCCTTCAGTAGGAATTACAAAGCACAAAGCACTGAGTCATGTGCCCACAAGCATGCCTTTTGGGTTTGTCTTTCAAACACAAGCAGTTTAACCAGGCCTCTATTTACCAGGTACTGTCTTAGAGGAGAGATGTAAATGCTGACATCAAGTTCATTGGCTCAGGAAGTTCAGTCCCTGGAAGTATCTGGGAGGGTGCCCCTAGCAGTGGCCTCCATGTTGAAAGGTGATGGAAGGCAGGTGGAAAAGAACTTGATCTTACTCTATTCAAACATGCTCAGTGCTCAGAACAGCGAACAGAAAGAATCAGGAACAGAATGAAAAACCCCTGCTTGTTAATATGTATATTTCACATGGCATTTTTGAGACAAAGCTGCTACACATACTATTTTAGTATATTTTACTCCAAATCAGTGAGCTTTACAAGACCCCATGGGGGACTTGTTCCAGTTTGAACAAGCTGAAAATGTTCTTAAAGATGACAGAATAATGAGGATTTTTCTTTGTTTAATATTTTTGATCCAGATCAAGGAATTGGGAGTTTCTGTCATTTACCTTTTGCCTTGGGGGGACAATGTTTGTTTTATTTACTGGAAGGTTTAAAAAATGTGTATGTTATACACACAATATGTATATTTATTTATAAAACAAGTCCAAAGAAGAGCAATCATTTCAAATTATTATTAATAAATTTCTGAATAACCCCCCCAATTTTGGGCTGGTATAGATTCACCTCGTCAGTTTTTTAAGACGTGATATGCATACATTGAGTAGAAATAAAGGTGGTCATGAGTTTGAGATTTTATATCTTTATGATGGAAAAGGGAGAAATTGCATTTCTCTAAATATTGCCAAACTCAAAGGATGCTGAACTTGCCCTTAGTGGACCATGACAGAATTGAGAAGCCTTCACAATGCCCTGCTATGTGCCAGTGCCTAAATAGAACTTCAAATGAGAAACATCTTCAATTCCATATGCATCAAATTGGCTAGTGTTTGAAATGTTTCCTTACAGTGAGGTGTCTCAAGGAATAAAGACACCAACTCAACAGGAACTCAGCAGGGCCAAGTTACTTCTGCACAGAGGGCATGCTACTGACAGGCAGCCATGTAAGCAAGTGCTTGGTTGGGCAGTCCACCCAGGTTTTATCTCTACTGAAGTACTGTTCTTTGTTCTGATTGGTCAGAACTTAGGTTCAGGATCTCCTGTGATTGGCTAGTTTGAAAGAAGTTAAACGTTTATTTAAGGAATCAGAGAAAACCAGGACACTTGGCCAAATTGTCAGAAAAACAATTCTTACTTAGCTGGAGCTCTACCACTGAGCCATGCCTTCAGCTCATAGAAAAACAATTCTTTTTTTTTTAAATTACCTTATTGTTGTTTTAGAGGTGACATACAGCAGAGTTACCTTTACACACATCAGTTAGTACTCATCACCTTGCCCATGTAATTATAACCCCTCTGTACGGTATTTTCACAAAGAAATTTCTTTTTACATAGTGTTATCTTTTCCCTAATTCTCTCCCCTTCCCTCCCTCCCTCCCATCTCCACTGTCATCAATGTCCAGTGGAGCCAGTGTGCTCCACAGCTGCATTTTTTACTCTTTTCCCTCCAATTCCCCCCACTCTCCCACAGACGTGCACATGAATACACCATATATAAGGTAAAGAATACAAAGTCATCAGAAACAGAAAAAAAGAAAAAGTTCTTTGTTTCCATATCTTTGGAGTTCATTTCAGTGTATATTATTTTATATACATATAAAGAGGTGCTTGGGTATTGTGCCTTTGTGACTCTCTCCTATGACTGTGCTCTTTTGGTCTCACTGTATGTGAATATCTAGAATCCTGTGTAATTTGCCATACCCAAGTGTATTTTAGATCTAATTTCTGCATATCAGGGAGAACGTGCTATTTGTCTCTCTGATCTTGACTTACCTCACTTAACATGATTTGTTCTGGTTCCATCCATTTCCCTGCAAATGACATTATTTTATTCTTTCTAATGGCTGTGTAAAATTCCATTGTATATAGGTACTACATTTTTTTATACATTCATCTATTGTGGGGCATCATTGTTGTTTCCATATCTTGGCTATTGTGAATGGTGCAGTGATGAACATGAATATGCAGGTGATCTTATCATATCCTAGCTCATGATGCTAAGGGTAGATGCCAAGGAGTGGTATGGCTGGGTCATAGGGAAGGTCTATATGTAGGTGTTTGAGGAACCTCCAGACTGCATTCCAGAGTGGTTGTATTAGTTTATATTCCCACCAACAGTGCAATAGGGTTCCTTCCCCCCCCCACATCCCCAGCAGCATTTGTTGTTGTTAGGATTCAAAATATTGACCAGTCTAATAGGGTAAGAAATTATCACAGGGTTGTTTTGATTTGCATTTTCTTTATGGCCAGCGGTGATAAGCATTTCTTCATATATATTTTTTTTTGCCATTTCTACCCCAAAACAATTCTTATAACAGATGAGGCTTAACTAAAATATCCTCTTGTAAGGCGGTGGCTATCCTTAGAATGATGGTGCTTATATTAAGCAACCACTTTGCCATAAAAGATTCTAACCCCTACATTATGAAGAAAGAAAAGCTGGGAGACAATGCCAACTCTAGGGGGAATTTTATTACCATTTTGTAAAAGTTATGAAGAATAGAGTTCCATTTTTCACCTAGAGTTTAGCAGAAAGGCTGAACAATAAACCCTCCAGCTGATATAAATGTGTAAATTTGGCACTGAAATTCTATATAGAATTCCCACAATATTTCTTTAAGGTTGCAATCTTGATTTAGATTTTTGTCACTCATTCTCTACTTCTCTTTTTTTTCTTTTGGGAGAAAGTAGGAAAGCTTTATTATTTTTAAGTGTTTGCTTCACAGGTTTTTTACAGCTTTCTTCCTTGAATGAATTTCTGTAGTATAGTCTTATGTTATCAAGTATATAAATTGGTAGACAGCTCCCTTCCTTTTATTGAATGCTGGTTTCTGACAGAATCCCAAGAATAGGTGTTGAAGGAGGGAAAATTCCAACCCTGCTCTTGAATAAATACATGGAAGACATAAGTTTGAGTAAGTGGATGACATTCCATTTATTTGTTTATATTTTACTTTCTTCAAAAATAATCTTAAAAACTGCAGTTCCTGAATGACAAGGGACATAGCTAGCAAGATAAATAGAAAGCCCACAGATTGGGAGAAGGTCTTTACTAGCCATACAATGGACAAAGGCCTCATATCTAAGATATACTTAGACTAAAAAAATTAACCCCCCCAAACAAATCCTCAAGGAAACAACAATCCCATTAATAAGTGGGCTAAAGACATGAAGAGAAACTTCTCCCAAGAAGAAATAACAATGAACAATAGATACAATGTTCAACATTCCTAGCCATAAAAGAAATGCAAATCAAAACAACATTGAGATTCTACCTCACCCCAGTTAGAATGGCCATTATCAAGAAAACTAAGAGTCACATATATTGGCAGGGGTGTGGCCAAAGGGAACAGTTCAACACTATTGGTGGGAATGCAACTTGTTCCATCACTGTGGAAAGCTATAGAGCTATCTCAGAAGATTAAACATAGAGTTTCCCTATGGCCGAGCAATTTCACTCCTGGGCACAAATGACCACAAACAAGCCCACTCTAAAACTACCAGCACAGCATGTTCATTGGTAAATATGCACAATGGAATTCTATGCTTCCATCAGAAAGAATGACATTGCCCCATTTGTAAGGAAATGGAAAGACTTGGAAACTGTTAAAGGAAGCCAGACCCTCCCCCCCCCAAAAAAAAGAACCACAGTCTGCATGGTTTCCTTCATTTATGATAACTTGTATATATCTATGATAGTCGTAGCAGAGAAGCATAATAGCTCAATAGCTAGGTGCCTATGACTATGTAAAATTAAGATTATCAAAATGAACTCCAAGAAAAGAAACATGAGGTTTTTTTTTTAATAATGTACTCTTTGTAGTTATTTTTCTTTTCTTTTTCCTTTGGTTTACACCCTGTGGTCACTCTTCTCAATTTCTGTACCCCTTGTCTTGTATATAAGTTTATCTGATTTGCAGAAGGGAAGGGGAATCACAGAAATGTCAGGACAAAGGGTGAGCCAATGCAACAGTGATACTAGACATATTGTTGGAAATGAATTTTCCCACTTGGAGGAGGGAGTCAGAAAATGAGGGAGGAGGAAACATTGTTTGAAAAGAAATGTCCTCAGTTACTTTACTTATGTGTCTGTCACCCCTCTGAACATCATATTTACAATAAAAAAAAGTCTTCAGGCATTTTCAGTAGGTTTCATAAATACTCTACAGTGTGAATGACTTCCTAATAGTTCTTCCCAAGAGTGAAATGCTGATGGCAGAAAGAAGTAGACACTGCTCTAGAAAGACTGAGGAGCAGTCCAGCATGATCAAAAATTTCCCTCCTATTTGTAATATAACTATGTCAACCTAATCACGAAGTGTTCTAAATTGCCTGTCTTTGGACAAATTGAAGTCTCCAGTTGTATGCATCATTTACGACCTCTGGCTTCCATTGTTACCCACATGTGCCATGCATAGCCAGGGCCCCCTCCATTTCAGTGTGAAGGTATGAAAGAGAAGGAGTGAGATACATCAAATGTCCCTCCCCCACGGTATAAGCCCTGCTTTCACTGGATTTGATGTTGGTATAATGTGTGGAGGGGAAGGGAAAAAACAAATCGTTTAAGTAGGGATACAGGTGGACCCATTGCAACAATGAGATGTACAAGTTGTTATGTCGGAAAACAAACTTTACAATTTTAGCCGGGGTTGGGGCGGGGTGGGGGGGAGTGGGGGTGGAGATGAGAAGGGATGGGAAGGGGAAACAAAGGAGGAGGCTACAATGCTTGATAAGGAATGTACTCATTATCTTGCCCATGTAATTGTAACCCTCTGTACGGTATTTTCACAATAAAAAAAACATAAAGAGGAGATAAAATTCCAAGGACAGTCTTCTGAGTTATCTTGCAGTAAGGAACACACGGGAAATCTCAAACAGATGTCTAAACAAAATCAAGCTGAAGAGTGTTTGAAGCAAATTAATTTTATCTTTGGTTGAAATGTAACCAAGGGAAAAAATTGTTCATTTTCAGAATAGGTCACCTATTGCTCTGAATATATGTAGCCTTTTGACTTAGGTATGAAAGTTGGCTGTTCACTTTTTCTTCCTTTCTTTTTTTTGTAGTATGTTCAAGTGATTTTCACACCTTATTGCATTAGAATTACTCAGAGACTTAAATTTCAGACGTCTAAGGTGCACCTGATGCTAATTAAATCAGAATCCCTGGAGATACGGGGGAAGCTGGGAACCAGTCCTGCCATCAGCATTCTCCTTCCTGTTTCATAGGTGTTTCTGATGTGCAGTCAACTTTGAGAACCAATGTCACAGGCAAGTGGGTCTTAAACTTGAGTTTGTGTCAGAATCCTCCCAAGAGTATATGACAACAGAGTCTGAGTTTCACCTCCAAGGTTTTCTGAGTAAGGAGGCTTAAGAATGGGGACTCAAGAATTGGTGTTTCTTAAATGCTCCCAGATGACCTCACCTGGTCTGGAGATTACATTTTGAGAGCCATTATGACTTTAGAGTTTCAGGTATGTTTAATATGACCTGAATGGATGGGATGGAAATATTCAAGCTATAGTGTTGAATTTGGGTTAGTTTGGTTAAACCAGATGACCTACCAGGTATATTAGAAAAGATTTATTAACAACCATACACTTCCGCTCCTGTGGCCATATTTAAATATGAATGACCTTTTGCTTCAGGTAGATTTAACCCAGATCTTGGGATACGCTTCTAGCATCTAATTCCTATAGGCTGAAACGCAATAAATGCAAATAAAGTAAAACCTCAACTCACTGCATGTTACTTAGCACAGGTATCATGAGATGCCAGGATATATTGGGAATGTTCCTCATCCCCGTAATTGTCTATAAGAGTGCGCACAGTGGAATCTTTCAGATGTGGGATAAATGTCTTTTCTCTGGGAAGACTACAGCTTTTTTTTTTTTTTTTTGATTGGATTTAACAGTTTTCACAGCCTGGCCACCTCGTGCTTCAGCATGGAGCAGGCTTTTTTTCCCCCTCTTCTATTATAAATATCTGCACAACTCTCTTTGCTTTACTAGTCCCA
Source organism: Dipodomys ordii (assembly GCF_000151885.1). Classification (NCBI taxonomy): domain Eukaryota; kingdom Metazoa; phylum Chordata; class Mammalia; order Rodentia; family Heteromyidae; genus Dipodomys; species Dipodomys ordii. The sequence continues at coordinate 13,873,946 of NW_012267261.1, forward strand.
TTAAAGTGTCATTAGGTTTCCCATTAGCAGCTAGTGTTGATGGTTTCCTGTGGCGTCCTCAGCATGTGTCTTCTTGCTAGGAATCTGAGCTGGGGGAGCACAACAGAAAAGAAAGAACTGGGAAGACTCCACTAGTGTCTGCCTCCCAAACTGCAAACGCAAAAGTGAGGCGGGAACTAAAAGTTGTCCTTCTCCAGGCAAGTTGGCAGCAGGAACAGAAGTGTGTGGATCTAGACCCCAAAGAACAGCTTCTATTTATTTGCTGCCTCTTGTTTGAGATGCCTTTTTGAATTCCGGGATTCTTCCAGTTGTCAGTGCTCAGGCTTTCAGTTTGGTATCAGCCTACATCTTTGATGAGGGAGCTGCCACAGGTATGAGTGCTAGGTCATACACAGGTGAACACAAGCCAGTCACAGTGATAATGGTGTAGTTCCTTTCCATGTGGGCTTAGAAAAGCAAACATCTGCCATACTAAAATTTTCAGAGAGAGAGACAGAGAGCCAAATGAAAGGAGAGAGAGGAGAGAGAAGAAAGAAGAGAGAAAGAAGGGAGAGAGAGAAGGGAAAGAAGAGATAAAAAGGGCAGAGAGGGAAGAGAGGAGAGAAAGGGGAGAGAGAAGGAAGAGGGGAGAGAGTGAGAGGGGAAGGAGGGAGAGGAGAGAGGAGACAAAGAAGGGAGAGAGAGGGGAGGGGGAGAGAGAAGAGAGGGAGGAGAGAAAGAAGAGAGAAAAGAGCAAAGGAGCCAAGAAGCCAGGCACTACAGGTAACATAAGCCCCACAGGATAATTGGATGAAGCAACATGTAAGGGAGAGGGATGGGAGGTGGGATTGGAGCAGGTGGACAGCCACTTCCTCTAAGAGATGGTGGGCCTTGTGTCCCCATTAGATCTGACTACTTGTTTGGAGACTTGTCTATGTTTATGGGTACTGTGGTTTCTCAACATAACAAACCAAAACAAAGCAGCGGAGTTAGTAGTTGGATCTGAAAAAGGCTCAGCAGGAAGCTGCACAGAACTAAGTTACTTAGGCCTGTTTGTGGCTTTACATCAAGCACTTAGATCTTTTGAATTGAAGAGGCTTTAAGGAAGGGATCCTTTGTGGACTAGTCAACAGCAGCGGAAATTTACTGCTTTTTACCAGTGTTGCTGACGGCCCTTGGGAGATGGGCTTGTATGTGTGTGTGTGTGTAATACAATGTTGGTAGGATATCATCATTACTGGAACCATAGTATGGAAGAGTGAGGGAGCAGGAAAGAAGGGCCCCAACATCTCTGTCCTACCATCTTTCAGTCCCCTGTTAGTGCCTTTCCCTGGCTAAAATCAATGTGAAGGCAAATTTAAATGAGCACAGAAGACATGGGCAGCAAGTTTAGATGTGTGGAATGCAGAAAATGGCAGAAAAGGAATCAGGTGGTGTGGCGAAACAAGGACCAATGTGCCCATGTAGCCTACATGTCCATCAAATTTTCCTTCTACTATCTTCAAGCACAAGCACAAGATTCCACAAGAATCCACAAGGCCACGAGGAGGTCTGTGCTGGCAAAGTGCCGTGGAAAATGTCATTCTCCCTGCCCCCACTTCGACTTTTAAATAAATAAAATTTAAGGAAACATAAAACTTAAGTACAGTTAGAAATCTTACTTATCAACTGCTTATAGTGATTAATATCAGTCCGCAAAAAGACCCTGCATCTTTGAAGATAGAAAATGATCACTTAAAAATGTATGGCAAAACAAGGCCCTTTAAACGCATGCCCATTTCCTGGCTGCCAGTATCCTCTTGTCTTCGTTACCAAGGCAATTATCAGGCTTAACCTGTTCTCAATTAACTAAACAATGTCATCTTACAGAAAAATTCAACTTTCTTCTCTTTGGATGCCTACCTTTCCTTTCTTGCTGTTTGGAGGAAAAGAAAAAAAAAGATCCTAATTACACCACTAGTTCCATTTTCTGCCTCCACTTCACTATGATTGTGCTTTTCTGATTAGGAGAAAATTTGCTTTCTCTGACTGCTGCTTAGATTTAGCTCTCTGCCCTTTCCAGCTGAAGAAGAGAGTCCTAATTTACACTGAATACATACGTTTAGTCATTACCACTAAATGTTACCACGTCCTGGTGAGAATCTCCTGTAGCTCTATTGTCTGGCTTTGGTGCAGCCTGACTTCTGTTCAGGGCCTTCACTAAAGTTTGAGTCCATGTCAAAGCCTGTACATGGTTTCATCATTCAGTTAAGAATGGGAATGATGCATGTCCTTTAGGCCAGGACCACCCCACGGAACGATGTCTCAAGTCTCAGCACTCTGGAGAGCGCCTGGGAATGCGGCAGTGAGGGCTTGCTCAAGCATAGAGGCAACAAATGAGCTTTGCATGGGCAAGCTGCCCACTGGTTCAGGAAAGCGCTTAAAACTGACCTCTGTTCCTCAAAAGACTCCACATAGAGCTCCCCTATGACCCAGCAATCCCACTTTTGGAAATTTACCCAAATGTTTACAAACAAGACCACACTAAAGCTACCAGCACAACTATGTTTATTGCAGCATTATTTACCATAGCTAAGATATGGAACCAACCCAGATGCCCCTCAGTAGATGAATGGATCAAGAAAATGTGGTATATATACACAATGGAATTCTA
>NW_012267261.1:13876995-13919163 GCF_000151885.1 Dipodomys ordii
TAAACAAAGGAGGAGGCTGCAATGCTTGATAAGAAATGTACTCATTATCTTGCCCATGTAATTGTAACCCCTCTGTACAGTATGTTCACAATAAAAAAAAAACCAACAAAAAACTGACCTCTGTTTAGCAAGCTCTCTGCAGTAAGCGTGGCATGGTGGGATTACATATGGCACTTCCTTCCCACAGGTGGTGTTTGTAGTTTCAAGAGTTGATTACCAGCCTCATTTATGCTGGCTTTTTTGTCTATCATAATAAACATAAGTTCATTCTATCATATATTAATAACATTAATTCAAGAAGAAAACATCTCCCTGAAATATTTGAAAAAACAGGTTGCGGATAAGTTTCTGATAAAGGATGGTTAAAGTTGGAAGTGGTTCTGTGGCTCAAGTGGTAGAGGCTAGCCTTCAGCTGAAGAGCTCAGGGACAGTGTTCAGACCCAGAAGTTCAAGCCCCATGACTGAAGGGGTTGGGGAGAAGGATGGTCAAAGCATTTGCAAAAAGTAAATTAAAAAATGTAAGTCGGCAGAGTTCTGCATTTAGATTTTTTTGTCTACAGAAATTAAATGCTGTGTCTTATAGATGTGGTACAGGCTAAGAAGACAATGGAGGACTCCTCTCAGCAGGTGTGTGCTAAAAGCAGCAGCCTTAACTCTGCATTAATGCATGGCTGGATAAATGTACATTTGTAGGCGTAAGTTTGAATAAAATTCTCAAGTAACTTGAATTGCCTTTTCTGATCACCAATCAACTGTCAGTCCCTGCTGCATTCACTGTTTCTTTAATCCATGTATGCTCTGGGATTTCATATTCCCTGAGAATCATCGGAGACTCTCTTAAGCTCTACTCCTGGCCCTGTGGATTTTGAGAATTCTTGGAAGGCATACACATTTGTAGTCAACTGTGGCTCTAACCTTTTTGTTCCCCATATTATGTCATTTGTGATCTGTGTGTTTTCTTTGTTCTGTGTCTCTTATTCCTAGCTAAGGAGTTCAGATTCCTTGATTTCTCGATCAAAGTATTACATAAACATTGAAATGTACAGCATATTTTCTGAAGAGGGGGAAAGAGAGGTCAGGACAAAGTTTTACACTGTAGAAACAAACACATTTCCTAATTGGAGGGAATACATTCTCATTCTTGTTAAGTCCTTTGGCCATTTTGTTGTAGGAAAGAGGATTTCATTGTGAGCCTCACACAGAGCTCCATTTGCACATCACCGGCCCAGCCTCTTCTAATTTCACTTCTCTCTCTATTCCTGTTTATGTCAACACAAAGGCATCTTGGCTAATCCTTCTTTCTTTCTTGCTAAACTGCTCTTGGGCAGGGTTTCACCTTTATACTTGCTTCAGGTAGCATATGGATGGGATGTATACATACATACAGACACATGCACACACACACACATGCACACACACACAATCATTCAAGTAACCACATCCTTAGTACTCAAATGCTTTTTGAAATCATAAGCAAGAAACATTAATTATTTCTCTGGGTTAAAAGGCAGATTGTTTAAGTTGTTCTGGGTAAACCTGGAGCTGCTATTTATTGAGATACTTTTCCTAATCATAGACAATTTTCTCCTTCAAAAGAGTTCTGGCCTTAGCTGATATAACTCTTTTCACCCTGTTACATACACTTCCAAATTTGGCCAAACTCAAATAATCAATACTTTGTCTGATTAAAGGGATGTGTCATTAATTGAAATACAATATGTTAGTTCCCTCGCTATCACCATGAACTGTCCTTATCCTATCCAAGATCAATTTTTCCATCTATGGAATAGAGAATATTATTCCCTGCCTGCCTACTCTTTTTTTTTAAAGACAGATATTTCATAGAGACCTGAATTATAGATATGCAAGGCTTATTGTGATAGTTGTTTCTTTATTCTTGAGATCATATAGTAAGAGTCAGAAATCACGGGGTGCTGAAAGCAACATGAAGCTTCGTTAGCCCTGATCATTTTCCTGAATTTTAAGCCTCATAGCATCTTAGTTGATGCCCTTTTATTCTTGTTCCCTGATCTAAACTTGGTGCTTTGAAATAATTCTGCCAGTAATCCCTGAAACCTGACCTTTTAGCCTCTTTGATATTTCTGTCTTGGACCTCTACCCAGAACATAGATCCAATCACCTTGAATTGTATGTAGTTGAGTCGGGTTATTGTGATGCTGATAAATGAGAACTAAATTGAAGTCATCGGTCTCATTTTCCTTACTCCTCTTATTTCCAGATATGGGAGTCAATGGGCTTGGATTGGCTGCTAACACTGAGCCTCATCAAAGACCATTTTCTTTAAGGGCATTAGCTGCAATTTGTTGATTGGGTGGAGGTCTGGAGCATTTTGGGTGTGGAATTGTATTATGGCCTACAAAATCGGTGAGAACTGAAATTCAAGCTCCTGCCCCCACGTTTGTCAAATTGAACAATAACACTCTGACTTCAGACTCAAAAGCCAGGTAGGTTGACAAGATAAACAGTTGAAAAATGTCTCAAGCTATTAGGGTGTAGTAAGCAGCTCTTCCTTTCCTCAGAGAGGAGGCATACAAGGGCGCTTTTCTGTGTGCCAGTTCAGCTTGAATGGGGGATCTTATCTATTCAGTTCATCCTTAGCAGTCAGTGAAGGCTACTTAGATTGCTTCGGCTTGCTCTCTCTTTCAATTTCTCTCTCTCTCTTTCTCTCTGATTGGCTCTTTAACCTCTTCTACTTCAATCAAATTGCAGCTCCCATGACCACCACTGCCCTCCTTATTGCTAAAGATAGAGTTTATTTCACATCTCTCATTTTTATTGTTCCATTTCAGCAACAACATGTTGGGTTAGAATGCTTTACTTGAAATAATTTCTTTACTAGGCTTCCAGAACATTATGCTCTTCTAGTTTTCTCACCCCTAGAGAGCTGCTTCATCTCCAGCTTTTGGGCTGATGCCTCCTGGAGTTCCTGATATCGAAATATTGGGCTTTCCATGGTTCATTCCTCACACATTTTCTCTGTTCTGTCCACATTTATGCTCATCCTTTGTCACAGATTGAGACATCATGTGTCATTTGTTCTCATAAACTGATATGGTGAATTGAAACCCCTTTGTACAACTACTTAAAGACACTGTAAAAATTTAAGAACATTTGTGTGAAACACAAAAGAATAAATATCACATACCAAGCTAAAGATTTCTGAGTGTCTATGTCTGACTTGAAACTTTACTTGCAGACTTGCATTGCATGTGGATGTGTGCTTGTTCTACTCCATATGTGAAGTATAATAGATGATGAATTGTTAACCTGTCTCATGGTGACTTCTGTGTTTCCACAGATAGCGTCTTCCTTAAATCCCCCCTTAGAAGTAAATGGCAACTTTCAGTTGCTTGGTTGCAAACTCTTGATCAAGCTTATGCTTTTGATTCACATATTACTTTCAGCGCACTGGCATGGTTTATTGGTTTTAGCTTTAATAGATCTGTATATTCAGAATCTGATCATCTTAATACTTCCCTGGCTATCACTCTGATCCCAGCCACCATTCTTATTCACCTGGTTTATTGCAAACAATCTTCAATTTTTGCAATTCCCTACTTCATCTCTGGTACCCTAAAAGTACAGTTTCACCATGGCAGTTATAGTCAAAGATCTTTTAAAAACTAAAGGTAGATTATATTATGTCTGTTCTCAAAGACTTACATGGATCTGCATTTTACTCACAGTGACAGTCTGAGTTTTTGTCAAAGGCCTCTGAAGTTTTTTTCAAAAATTATCTTGGAGCTGATATCCTAACAGTTTCCCATTAGGTGGTCGTCAGTGGCCTCTCTTGGTTCAGCACTCTAGCCATCATCTTCTTCCTTCAGGAGATTTTCACTTATTATTCCCTTTGTCTGAAACTTTCTCCAGACTTGTACTTAAAGAGTTCTCTCACCCACACCAGGTCTTTGTACAAATGCTACCTTGGTGTTTCATCCATTATCTTACTTAAAATCACCCATTATCTTACTTAAAAACATTCACTTAACAGAGACTCCTATTCCCCTTCTTGCTATATTTTAGAATGTATTATATATGGAACAATAAACAGTAAAATTATTTGGTTATGTGCCATTAAAAAGTAACAGATGAGATTTTTCTTGAAGATAATAATCTCTTCAATGTCCAAATACTTTTAAAAATCAAGAACACAGTAATCACACCTTAAAATTCTGTTTAAATGTGTTGTTGCAAAGTATGATAGATAGTAGCCCCTATTCATGTATACTTGAGGAATTGACTTTTTGTTGTGCCAGAGATTGAAACCAGAATCTTGTACATGTTAGGTAACTATCCTACCACTGGGCTATATTCTTAGTGCAAAGAAGTGACTTTGGTTGCTGTACCTGTAATATTTTTTACCCTATCCAACTTCCTTTATTAAAAATTATAGTTTTGTTCCAATATATTCCCAGAATATTTTCAAGCCCTTTGTATTTTAATCATGCTTTAAATTTCCTAATATTATGGAATCTTTTAAGGTTGAAGATTCAGACACCCTAAGTCTCCAGTTATTGGAAACCATGGGTGTGAATAGCCTTAGGCAACATAATTAGGATCTTGGAAGGCAAGTCAAGACAAACTTGAAACTATAAAAGCTTTCAAGTGGAATTTGCCTCTAGATATCAGATTGAAGGAAAAGACTCAAGGCCTATCCCTTCTCTGTTTTCCTAGCTTTGCAAGTAACCAGCTTTTTCTATCTAGAGCAACATTGCAAACCACTCCTGACCCTATTAAAAAGTAATAAATTATTTAAATATAGCTTAGCCTGCTTTCAAATGTGACACATTTAAAATACATTTGAAATATAAGTGAATTATTCATTTACCAAAGAGCAGGCTTTTGCTAAAATAGTTCAGGATGAAAAAGCAGCATATGCAATTATCTAATTGTCACCTACTTGCATTCTAACAACCATATGTACTCTCCCATTCACTTTTCTTATTTCAGTCCTCGGGCTGAGAAGGTCTCTCTCAAACAGAATTTGAGAATCTGAGGCCTTTGATTAGATCCACGCCTACTGGTGATCCAACTGCCGATGATTCCATATCAGGAAACTTCAGGAGAAGAGCTGTGTGTTTGGAGAGAGCCGATGCTTTCAGAACTTTTGGTTACGTACAAATCCAATTATTTAGAAACTGCAATTTAAGATATGTATTTTAATGTAATTTTGTCTTCCTCTCTCTTTCTCTCTCTCATTTCCTATCCTTCTGTTTAGGAGAGGCCAAATTTATTTCACCTATGCTGGAGAAAATCTTATGAGTTAGGCAGTCAGTCAAAATTGAGTTGTTTTTAATTCCTACTGGGGCATTTTTATTCCTCCAGACAAAGAATGATAGAGACTTAAGTTTGGAAGGAAACTTAAAGTTTAGTCGAGGCTAGTGTTTTGTCACCAAATTGTACATTGGCTCATCTGGATAGCTTTAAAAAATGTTCTAGGCCGACTGAAATCAGCTTGGGGGGGATTATGCCTAGGAATTTGTATTAAGAAGCAAAACCAACAACCTTACTGTTTTCATTGTGTAACCAGGAATGGGAACCATGATCTCTATAAATCTCTCTGAGGCCTAAATCTCTTCTGCACCACTGTCACTTGGCCCAGATTTATCTTGTCTTAGACCTTCAAGGAAGAATTGCTCACTCTCCTTAAAGTGCTTACTTTCTACAGAAAAGCTCTATAGATAATTCTACCTTATCCTTACCCCAAAGCTATTTCCTTTTACTTTCTGTATTTGATATTGTTATAATTTGTGGAGGGGAAGGGAAAAAACAAACCGTTTAAATAGGGATACAGGTGGACCCATTGCAACAATGAGATGTACAAGTTGTTATGTTGAAAACGAACTTTACAACTTTGGTGGGGGGGGGGAGGAGGGTTGGGTGGGGGAGTGAAGGATGGGATGGGAAGGGGAAACAAAGGAGGAGGCTACAATGATTGATAAGAAATGTACTCATTATCTTGCCCATGTAATTGGAACCCTTCTGTACAGTATTTTCACAATAATAAAAAAGGAATAAAAAATTGAAGGAAATTTTCATTCATTAGCTCAGTTTTTAACCAAATATCTAAGTGCCTGTTATAGGTGCAGACCTGTGATAGGATGCCCAACACAAATAAAGAAATGGTCCCTGCGCTCACAGTGGCTCAGGGTCTATTGAGGAAGATGGAAAAAGCAACAACAATGCTATTGGGAAAGCCTCTCCATCTCCCCATCCTAACTCCTCCACTGCGTCTTATTCCAGTGCATCTCTGTCTATTGAGAGGTATATTTACATCAGGTCTCCATTATAATAACATGCAGCTTTCAGCCTGAGCTACTCATGTCAGATGTGATACGAATGTACTGAGGAGAGGGGTAGCATCTATTCCTTCTTTTAGATACACTGCTGACACATCATGAGCTAACAGACAATTTAAGCCATTAGGACTTCTTTGTGTATCCAGGGCATCTGGTATTAAGCAAACCCATTCTTTGGGTAAATAGGGGAGCATGGAAGGCGAGGCTGATGTCAAAGGCATGTGTTAGAGAAATTTGACTTCCCTGACTACCCCCAGGCACCCGCCCTCAGATGAGAGTACCTTAGGTCACATGTGAGTGTTTTAGGGGCTCATCCAGGGAGGGGGTGCATTTACCAAGTGATGTGGCCCTAAAAGGGCTATGGTGGTGCATGGGGAACATCTCATTGAGAATGGGAACAGCAGTTTGGTAACATTTATTACTATTATTATTATTGTTATTATTATTGTGTTTGTGCCAGTCCTGGGGCTTAAACTCAGGACATAGGAACTGTCCTTGAGCTTTTTGTGCTCAAGGCTAGCACTCTACCACTTGAGCCATAGCTCCACTTCTGGATTTTGTTTTGGAGTTAATTGGAGGTAAGAGTCTCATAGACTCTCATGCCTGGGCTGACTTTAAATGGAAATCCTCAGATCTTAGCCTCTTGAGTAGCTAGGAATATAGGTGTGAGCTGCGACTAATAGGCTGGTAAAGCACTTTTATAGCCAGATGTTCATCTGTTTACTCATCAATGATGAAAGATTGTAGCTGCTTTTGTGGCTACTTCTAGATGCAAACTGACTAATGTCATCTCATTTTTCCAGTTCATTTGTCTTTGTTGTATATCTGATGGTTGGAGTGCATATACTGATTTTAATGATTACTTATGCTTTTGTGGGAAGTTTGTTTTATGTTTTTATTGTAAAAAATTCTGTACAGAGGGGTTACAGTTACATGAGCAACGTAAGGAGTACATTTCCTATTGAGCATTATTGCCTCCTCCTCTGGTTTCCCCCTACCATCCCTTCCTTCCCAACTCCACAACTACAACCTCCCCACCGAAGTTGTAAAGTTTGTTTTCACCATAGTGTTTTGTACATCTCCTTGTTACAATGGGTCAACCTGTATTTTGTTTTTTCCCTTCCCCACCCTGAATTAGAAAAGTGTATATACAAGATGTAGGGCACCAACATCAAATACAGTGAAAATAGGGGTTATACTATGGGGGAGGAACATACAAAGAAACAAAAAATCACATGGTACATTATAAATATGTTAGAGACAATAGCAAGAAAGAAAAAAGATATTTATGTCCATATCTTGGGGTTCATTTCACTTCACAGCATCTTATATGGTCATATGTACATAGCTTTTGGCCTTTTCTGTTTGTCCCAGACATATATTAGTTATTGCAAATAAGGGAAACCATGGGACCTATTTTTCTTTGGGCCTGGTTTACATCACTTAATATAATTTTTTTCTAAGTTTTTCCATTTCCTAACAAATGGAGCAATGTCATTCTTTCTGATGGAGGCATAGAATTCATATATATATATATACATCACATTTTGTTGATCCATTCATCTACTGAGTGGGATCGGGGTTGTTTCTATATCTTAGCTATGGTAAATAATGCTGCGATAAGCATAGTTGTGCTGGTAGCCTTAGTATGGTCTTGTTTGTGATCGTTTGCGTAAATACCCCAAAGTGGGATTTCTGGGTCATAGGGGAGCAGTCTTTTGAGGAACCTTCATATTGCTTTCCAAAGTGTGTGGGTGGTTTTATATCAGTGGCATCTTTAATCTTTATAAAGTGTCAGTATTAAGTAGAAACCCCCATTTCCTGATGTTTTTCAACATTGGCCTCAATCCACTCTCCCTTTATGTTTTCTTGTTAGGATTTTAATAACAGATGCCACTATACACTTGCATTTTTTTTCATTCACATTTGGTGAAATGGTTCATAAATATTTACAACCAAGTAAATTCTGTTCTACAGAAATAACAAAGAGTATAGCGATCCTAGGCCAAAGATCCAAACCCTACCATCAGAATCAGTAAGCATTCATTGAGGAGCTGGCTGGCACATACTGGATTGAACTGGAAACCAATTTGGAGTCTAATGGGAAAGATTTAGGCAAGGCTGCTTCCTGCTGGTGCCTTTCTCCGTGCTTCTCCAGAAAGAACAAGGAAAGCACAGTGAATAACCATATCTGCACACGTGCTGTGTATTCTAGTCTCAGCAAGCACACTCAGGAGAGTCTGAGATGTTGTTAAATGAAGGAAAAGTGGGGCTCAAGGGTGTGAGTAGGAGTGGAAGAACAATGAGGGAGGAACTTCATGTTTTATGGCATCTGAGAGACTTCACTCTACCAGTCACTGTGTACCTTGGCTGCCTCAGCTGTTGGGATTACATCTGTAGATACACGTGTGGGTGGTGTTTGAAAACAGGCTTGTATCTACCTGCCCAACTTTCTCAGCTCAACCTACATAGTCGAGTTTCACAAGTCGAGTTGGCACAAGGGGCAAACTTGTGTCATTGCTAGTGGCCTGTTCACTTCTGCCAACTTATTCTTCTCTGAGGTATTTGACTTCACAGGCAACCTGTAGCTAGGAGGTCCCTCCCTTGGACTATTTTACTCTGCCCTTTCCTTTGAGTTTTGCCCTTCTTGTGTATCTTTCTCATTTGGGTTTACCTACCCCTCATCCATGGGAATGTCTGGAAATTTAATATTTGGTTCTCTGACATGATTACCTCTCGGTATGTTTTTGTTTGGATGTCTCAGGATTTAGCTATCACTTACATGATTATATGTTCCAAATCATTATTTTCAGACCTAGAGTACAACACACATTATCAATTATCCATTAAAGTCAAATGTCATTGTAATTATTGTTATTTTCTTTTCTTATATCCACCTGCATTTGCTGCTGTTAACTCATTGTTAATCCTTGATATCAAGTACTTCAAATGTTCCATTTTTTTCTCCTCCTCTTCTGGATTCTCTGTTTCTTCAGTGGTATTTTGTTTGGGGTGTGGGACTGTAGTGATTGAACTCAGGGCTTCATGCATACTTACTAGGCAAATGCTCTATCAATTGAACTATGCTGCAAGAGCCTTTTGTTTTAGTTTATTTTACAGATTAGAGTTTCTTTTTAAATTTGTGTGTTTGTTGTTGTTTTTTTTAAATGATCACCTTCTTGTGCTTCCCACTTATCTGGGATTGCAGATGTGAAACATCATATTCAGTTGGTTTGTTGAGATTAGTCTTGCTTTTTTCTTTTTCAGGCTGGCCTTGAACCTTAGTCCGCCTGTCTCTGCTTCTGTAGTAATTGAGGTTATACACGTGTTTCACTACTTTTGAGTTTTAGTGCTATTCTTATTCTCACGGGTAACCCGGTATATTTGATTTTTGTTTGTTTCTGACCAACAAATATAGGTATCTCTATTTCAGATACTGCAATAGATGCTAAGTAGACCATGAAGCAAAAGTTATGCACTATAGGAAAGAAGAGTTCACATCCAAGTGGGAGAATTAGACAAGAAGCATATAATCATAAAAGTATAGTTTATTACATGGTTGAGAAAAGCAGCAAGGGAAGCATACAGGGAGAACCCAGTCATGTATAACTTGGGACTGACGTAGCCTAGATGTAAAGGAGAGCCAAGGTTTGTATCATGAGAGGCCTGGCTTAGCCTGGGTGTATCGGAAGCTTCTTTGAAGAGATGATCTTTGACATGAGATCTAACTGATGAAGTAGGGTTGGACATTGCAGGGATAAAAAAATATTTCAGCATTTCTGAGCTCTTGGAATAGGGGTGGCAGTCGTGGTGGCCAAGAAAATAATATAAGTAGAAAAAGGCAAGAGTATGGAAAGGGTAGACATAAAGGAAGTGTTTTGGAAGCTCTTAGAGGTGCAGAGAAGGGCAAGAGTGTTGCTTATGTGGGTGGAAAGAAGAGGATGGATCTGGCACCAAATTTAAACCTCAGTAAGTCTGATCATACTTCATGTTCGGCCATTACGTTTTCCTGAATATGCTTGCATTTTATATTTTCTCTTTACTCTTGATCATGTTCATTCATTCCAGAGTGATGGATACATGCTTACATTGGAGTCCTTGTTAGGGTATGGCTGATGGAGATGTGCTATTCCTCTCTCTGGCCCTTGATTCTCCACCTTAATTGGGGGGGTATGTGTCCTTGTGTCTTATACTCATGCCAGAATCTGGGTCAGCACTGTTGAAACTAACTTCTACTAGGTTGACGCAGCGTGTATTTGTTTTGTATGAGAGCATAGCTCCAGACACCAATAAACTGTGACACTTGGTGGACTTTGAAAATCTACAGATTTCTAGGCTCAGTGACAAGAGGTTATGACCCAGTGATTTTGGGCTGAAGCCCAGTGTGTTGGTTAGCTTCCTATCAGTACAGCAATTACCTGCACCAATCTACTGACAATTTGGCTCAATTCTGGTGCTTCCGCTCCATGATCCATTCTCCGCATGGCTCTGGATCTGTGCTAAGGTGATGCATCATGCCAAGAAGACTTGGTAAGGCAAAAAAAAAAAACAAAAAACTCCTGGCTGTAAGGCGACAAATGAAGGGAAGAGAGCTGGGCCCCATTATCTCCTTTGGGGGTACTCCCCATGATCTAAAGACTTTCCTCAAGGGCTACTTCACAAAGTTTCCATCATCTCCCAAGGGCCCACTCCAGGGACCTAGCCTCACTCCATGGTCCAAGGACCAAACAATAGCACCCCGGAAGCTGTATTTTATAGCATTCCACTTTCAAAGGAACATGCAGGTTTGGCTTGCTTTAAGGCATTACTTATCAGTATTTCACTCTGCTCTGAAGAACCACAATTGTTTTCTGAGTCTAGTCTTTATCTTTTCTGTGCTACCTTCCCCAAGCTCCTTTCTTTCCTGACTAAAACAACTTTTCTCACTTCAGTCTTTATTTGACTTCAAGCCTTCTGTTTTTTTTCCCTCTTCTTCTTCTTCTTATAGCTGGAACTCTCTGATGTCTCCTCCGCAGGCATAGCCACCTGTGAGGAGACGTGCCATGCCACCGAGGACTGCTCCTGGCTGGCTGAGTGACAAGGACGATTTCCTGAGATTCTTTATCAAGCAAACCCCATATTTGCAAAGATGAGTTGTTGGATAGAGCACAGGAGAAATGGCAGCCGTAAGAAAATAGTCTATTTGCAAATGTAGCCCTGTTTCATATATCCACCAATTAGATTCGCTCCCTTTTGGTCTTTAGATTAAAAAATAAATAAAACTTCAAATAAACATGACTGTGGTGCATCTGTTTTAATGCTTCTAATCTTCTGACTACTAGAGCAAAAAATTAATATCTTCCTTCCTTGGTAAGAGTAAAAACTTAGATCCAATAGAAGAAAAGAACAGATGCAGGTTATCTCTGGAAAGGCGATGTGTGTGTGTGTGTGTGTGTGTGTGTGTGTGTGTGCATGAGTATGTAGGTGTGTGTGTATTCACATATCTTTGTGATTAGCATCAATTTAATATTTTTATGGAGCTGTAGCAATAGATAATGTTAGATATGTGAAAAATATCAAAATTGGATCCCTGACCTAATATACTTTATAGGCATAAGTGCATTATCAGATATCCAGGAGCCAAAGAAATAGCATGAAGGAAAGTTTACTCGGTGTCCAAATACAGATTCATTACTTGTTAATATTCTCTGATGTCTATTCTTAGAATCACAGGTCTTTTCAAATGTCCTTTAATTTCAGCTATTGTCAGCGTCCTGACAAGTGATCATTGAGCTAGGGCAGATAGCAAGAGAACACATATTTGCATTCTCTAACATTGTCACCGAGACCTGAGTGAAGAGGAACACAGATGAATTATAAATTCAAATTGCAGTGTGTGTGTGTGTGTGTGTGTGTGTGTCTGAAATGGGGGAGGAGGTAAGGCAGGGAGGGGAGGGAGAATAACTAGCGTTTACTCATAGCACAGAAGATAAATCAACACAGAAGATTAAAAAATGTAAAAAGCTTTTCTCATTCGCTTCGCTTCCTTGTGGTGCCTTTGAATGTGCTTGGCAGCAGTGGGCCATGTCAGGCCACCTGTGCAGTTAGCAAATTGCTCCTGGTATTTAAAGGGCTCCTTTATTAATCTCTTCAAGCAGCCCTTTGGGAAATGGGGGCTTGCTTTGGAATGTGTTCTGCATTTTTGCTTTCCTTGAGGCACCATTATATTTTGTTTGGTTTGGTTAGTAGGTGTTTTGCTCATCCCCCACACCGACCATAGGGCTCCAGAAGGAAAAGGCTTGCTTCTTTACATTTGCATTTACCTCATTTAGCAGGATTTGGGCTAACGTTGATGGTCTGCGAGTTCTGCAGTTCCAGTCGGTGTTGGTGTGGGGGCAGAAGGGGTGTTAATATATTGCTATGTTATGAATGGCACCCTTGGGAGTTGAATCACACGGTAATGTTCAATAAATAAATGAAAAGCAATGAATAACCGACTAGGTGATTGAATAAATGTTTTTCTTTTCGTTCTTGCCTTTTCAGAGGAAGTTTAGGCTAGTTTAGATTCAGTCTAAATTTATCTATCGATCTGTCTGTCTGTCTGTCTATCTGGATTTTGGATTAAGGACTTGGATTTAATCCTGGTCCTCTCATTTGCTGTTCTGGGGGTTGGCAGGCCACCTAATTTGTTTGATTTCAATCTGCTTATCTATAAACAAGTTGAGCAATACCTCCAGCTGTGTTATAGATAGATAACACAACACATACACATTCTCTGCCTATGTGTGCACATATATATATATATACATATATATATAATCATACCACCAATATTAGCTTAATATAGGGTAATAATACTAAATATTAATAACAATTAGTATTCATTAATAATATAAAGTATTAATGGTGAGCATTAATGCTCATAAATATTAATATTGAACATTAATAATAATAATTGTACTCTGATTTCTTTCAATCCAGCATTTGTTTTACAAGGAGCAGTGAATGAACAAGTCAGAGCATGAACATAATACTGGCTAAAGCCTGCATCTTCTAAAGGCAGGGCTTATGCCTCTTCATTCTATCTGTAGCTCCCAGTAGGTGCCGTATATCACAAGGATAAAACTATTTTGAATGCCTAAATTATTATATAACGTACTAGTAAGAGTCTGCAATATTTTTTGTTGTTGTTGAAAGCACAAGAAATTGGTTGAGAGTTAACTGATTCTAGGTCATGCAATGTGAAGGACCTGTGTTTAATCCCATATTAGCTTTGCTCATGGCTACAGAATCAACTAGAAAGACTGCACAATGGGGTCCCTTGCACAAAGATGACAGAGCAAACAAGCCTGCTCTGGTTGCCCTGGATTCCACTTCCAGGTTCTGTTGATCCTCACCAGGATGCTCCTTCTTTTCCACGGTAACAAATTACTTACCAAGCCTTCAGCCTGTCCTGAAGAATTTATCAAATTTGTCCCCTGGCATGAGGATTGCTTCCTACTTACTGCTCTTTTCATTATTTGTATCAGTGTGCTTTCCATGCATTTATTAACTGAATTAGCACATTTCCAATGTTTGTGCACACTTAATGAGGTATTGGTATTTTGATGGCAGAAATAAGAAGTGAGACCCATGGGTGAGAATTTTTATTGAACTTCAATATATTTTAGTTTCCAAGATGTGTCATGTACAAAGTCACAATCTATTGTGCAATGCAAACTTGCACGCAACCTCACAGTCTCTGATATTATTGTGGATAAAAGTGTAAGATAATAAAGGCAAATTTATTAAACAAACGAGCTCTATCCCAAGGAGTTCAAATTTATTTAAAAGAAGTTAGTCTTAGTACCCACAAACACCTTCAAATGTATTAAATCTGTTCACTGGTGTGCAAGTATATACAAACATAAACTGAAATATGGAGAATTCAAGAGAGAATTCAAATAGTGGACAGTAGTTCCTTGGATTGGCAAAGTCAAAGTTCAACAAAATAAACACCAGGAGACCAAGACTCAAAAGGGGTGACTGGGAGAGGGGTAGATGAATGAAGAGAATGCAGTCAAGAATCCAATCTATATCCTACAAAATTAACAAGAGTAAGGGAAAGGGTGTATAGGGGAAGGATGAATGAGAATGTTGAAAGGAGTGACATTTATTGATCAAGATACATTGTATTCATAAACTATATTGTTAAATGCCAACTCCTTTGTACAACTACCTGAAGATTAAAAAAAATGTTAAAATATAATGTCAAATTGTAAATGCCTCTGGATGAATTGAATTATGTCATTATAGTCAAGGTTTTCTTGGTGGAAAATAATAGAAACCTATCCAACCTGGTTCAAACATAAAGTGGGAATTTACTAATCAGGACACGTGGGTGACTGAGTTCCTAAGGACAGAAAATGGAATTGAAACCTGGACTTAGCACCTCATAACTAACTAGTGATAAATACTTTTTTTCATTTTTAAACTCTCTACCTTTTCTTCTCTTTCTGTTGTCATTACTTATGCTTCATTTGGTTCAGTTGCAGTTGACGCTCTCTGTTTGGTGAACTCAGTTCTTGGGTTTAAGATAAAAGCTCAAACTAACCAGCATCTCTAAACTCCAAGTATAGATGCCCAGGAGAAAGATTTCCTTGAGACATAGGAAAGTGAATGTGTGTTTACTGGAGACCTGAATTGGTGTGGGATGTGATAGTGTGGGAAAGAGACAATTCAATGAAACGAGTTTGTAGGATGAACATTGTCTACTAAATGCTTTGTCTTGGGTGATTCCTTTACAGTAGCTCCACAAAAGGCCAGTTTAATGGGGCCATAAAACAGCTGTAGCTGCATTGTTTTATGACTTGTGCTTACTATTAAAGGCCAAATCTACATATTCACACTGAAGTTTCTGCTTCAGGAGACTTTCTGAAGAACATAAACCCTAATAATTTGTATATGAAATCAGTAAGAAATTATGTAGAGTTTGCATTATTAGCCTTCATATTTATTTTGTTTTCTTTGAAGGTGAGATTGTGCCTTATTCTTAGTACAAACTCACAACAATGGTGTTTTTCTATTTGGTTGTTCAAATTATTATTTTTTTTCCTTTTTCATCTTTATTCCTACTTTTTAATCTATTTTCTTCTTTATTTCATTCTTATCTTATTCTTTCTCTCTCTCTTTTTTCTCCCCAGGAATGAAAAGATGTGCGTGGGTGGTAAAGCAAGGAGGAGAGAGGAAAAATTGAGCAATGACATGTATGAAAGTAGCAAAATTATTTTAGTAACTCAGTGCCTTTGGAGGATACATATTGATGTATAATTTATACACAAATGCAAATAGTCATGTAAATTGGTACGTATTTTAGCTCTAAGAAAAATGACTGCCCACATGTTCTGAGCAGTCCTTTCTTATGCTGTGAAGTTGAAAAATCAAGGAGGGTCTGGAATAATTTAAGATGTAGTATGAGGCTTTTAGGCTCACATAAAATGACCAACACAGGTGATAACAATGGAAACAGAACAGGGAGAAGAATAAATGGAAGAGAAAGATGGACAAGAATTCAGCTGGGGTGATGTGGAAAGTGGAACAGAATAAGTAGAAGTTCTGGGCAAATGGAGGAGTGCTGAGCTAGACATATGGAAATTATTGTCTGGTGTGCACTCATTTGGTTAGAGGAAAGATCACAGAATCTTTGGGTAATATAACTTTGCAATTACCTGGCTGTAGAGGAGCACATCCCTTCACTTGGACTGGCCACATTCATGCAGTACAAACAGACATGATCTTTTGCAGCATCCTTGTGAGAGAGAAATAAGAATTGAGAAGACAGGATGCAAAGGTCAGGATTGCGAAGAGCCTCTCTCTGGCTCAGGACCCCACAGTTAGCACTGACCATATGTCAGAGGCTGTGTGCCTCAGAATCCTACTTTGGGAAATGACTGTGTGGACACCTCGGGGAAAGGAGAGTCAATGGGAGATGACCCAGAACAGACCAGAGGGGGCCATTTCTCCCAGTGATAGTGGTTTAGGAACACATATACCAGATGGCTGAGAGGTCTTGGGATGAGGGAGGCCCAGGGTACTTATTTTGTGGATCTGTTGGCTACTATTGGGTTGACCAACAACAACGCTAGGAATACTTCTATTATAGTTCATCCCCAGGTGAAGGAAGAAGAGGACCTAGGTGCTATGTTAGGTGGTCACCTAACTTACAAGTGGCAGAGATTGGACTTCAGGTCTGTCTGCCTTTAAACCTTGTCCTCCACATATCCTGTCTCATTCCTCCTACCCAACCTTAGAACAATTCTGATAGCCCAGTGTTCATCTGGTACACTGCATAGCTATGGTGAACAGTTGGCACCTACCCTTGCTATAGCAGCCTTAGAGAAAGCAGGTTGCTGCAGCAGATGTTTGCGTACATGGATTGTCATAAGAGACCAGACACAGGAATCCTGTCTTTAGATTTTCTGAAACAAAAATTGTGACACATGGTGTAATAGGATAATTTTGCCCTGTCTAATGCTGTGAGATCAGACCAGGAAACATAGATAGAAGATGAAATATTCTTACTTTAGGGACTTTGTAAGCCTAAAGAATAGCAGAATTTGTAATATAAATTGCTCCAGGAAATCTGAAGGTAATGGTTTAGTATTTTTGGAAACATGTCAGTGAGTGTAACATTTTTGAAAGGGCTGCAGGTCTTTGAGATAGGAGTCCACCTACGGTCACCAGCTCTCCAATAAAGACTTGCAATTTGACCTCTCCAAAAGAAAAGAAAAGGATAGAAAGTTCTACAGGAGCATGCAAGAAAGCTTGGACTGGGTAGCACATTTTTGCTGTACTACAGACATGTTACGTAACTGCCTAGAATAGTGGTGATAAATCAGTTGTTCAAGAGTATATAGAAAGGACTTGGTTGTTGTAAGAATTAGTAAACAGATCCTTGAGGGACCAATTAGGGCAACGCAATGTAGGGGAGCTGGATGCAACTCCATGATAAGTATAAGCAAAACACAAAGAGAAAAAGCAAGATGGAGAACCATACATGCATAAAATCAATTCTTTCTCCTCATGGGGATGTGAAAGAGGGTCTCTGTGAGTAACATGTGCAGACTTGACATTGCTGCTGGGCAGTGAGCTTTCCTGCTTTTCTGAGCAGCTATCTTCTCCATACTTCAAACTCTTAGCTTCTTCTGCCTGAAAGGCCATTTCATCCACTCTACCTATTCCCCTCGAAGGAGCAGGATGTGTTTCCTCCCCTCCCTGAATCCTAATTGATTGGTGTTTTTGACTCCTACTCTCCACTGTACTCAGCTATCTGTTGAAGTGGAGTCTCGGGGACATTTTTGTTGTTATTGTTAATACCTAGACTTGCCTTGAGCTACAGTCTCCTATTTCTGCTTCCCAAGTAGCTAGAACTACAGGTATGAGCTACTGTATTCCATTAACAATTAATAACAAATATTTATTATGCATCTGATGATCTGATGTGAGACTCAGTACTAAGACAGGTAACAAACAAAGCAGACTCAGTGTCTGTTCTGGTGAAGCTTTCTCCACTTGGTGCCACTACTGAGCTTTTTGATTTTTTTAAAGTACATTCTATTATTCATAATACTTACATATTGTTTGAAAATTATTTATTTATGTGCTTGTGTGTCCTGTTAAGACTTAATCCTTGAGGACAAACACTATGTCTTAATCAAGTTTTTATTTTCAGTACCCAGTAGAGTGTCTGGAAAATAACAGTAACTAAGCACTCATAGATATAATGAAAGATTTTTTTTCATTTTTTGCCTTTAAAATTTGTGAACTCATTTTCATTCATCCATCATCTTCCAACACTATCATTTTTCATAGAGAAGAGCCTCCAAAGGGAATCATTTGGTATCTACTACAGGCATTTTTTCATGTCTAATATCTATCTTAAGGTGATCAACCAAAACTGTGGCAGAATGATTGTGGTAGGTGACATTAAAATGTGCTTGCTTAGTCTATGTAGCCAGTAACTGAAACTTTTGGCATACCAAATGCACATTATTGGGAATTGATTTAATTTTTCATTATAGGATTCTTTTATCTGGCAAGCTCTTTTAGTACATTTGAAATATGATTCACTTTACAGAACATTGATTTACAAATAGCTTTATCAGCAGTGTATCTATTGTTAGAATTATACAACATTCCTGTATGGAAGCAGGATGAATGATAAGTTAATTAAGAACAGGGGAACATAAAGCTTTAATCAATAGACATAACAAATCAAATATACTTCAGACTAATATTATGGCCAGGTAAGTGGTGAGGAGAGGGACGGATGAAAATGGATGTGTACATGTGGTGAGGGGTGGAGGAAGGGGTCCCCAGGAGGGAAGAAGGATGCAGAAAAGAGAGACTGGGAATAAGAAATCTGAGGATGAGAGGGCTGACAGCAGCAAGGAAGGGCATCCAGAGGCCAGGAATTACAATCCATCAGACTTGAGAGCAAGCAGTGACCATTCAGCCAAGGCCAGAGAAAGACTGTGAGTTGAGGAATGCAGTCAACAGTCAGGGAACCAGAGGCAGAGGAGGGCCAGGTAGGCAAAGCTAGCACAGATGACCTTGGTTCCTTCCCCCAACTGGCCCTAATAGAAATTGTGCAGATGAAGTGATGGATCAAAGCTGAAACTTAGTAAGAAACATTAACAATGATGCCTTTGCACTTGTACTCCTTTAAAAATTTTGTAAATAACCATTTTAATTATCTATAAGGAACAAAGCACTGAGCTCGTTACTACTGGAAACATACAGACAGGTATTCAGAGTTAATGGTACAAGATTAATACATAAACAACCATGTTAAGATCAACTACACTTGTCAAGAACTCTCCATAATATTTCAAAAGGTTGCTTAATACTTATTCTGTAGCTAACATATTATTAAAACTCTCATGAAAATGTTTAGACCATTCGGAAAGCCTGCCCACTCATTCCATCTATGTAATGACTCTTTCTTTCTTTATAATTAACAGACATTTGTGTGTGTGTGTGTGTGTGTGTGTGTGTGTGTGTGTGTGTGTAAATGTCAGTCCTGAGGCTTGAATCAGATCCCTGGATCCTGTCTTTAGCTTTTCTTGTTTAAGGCTAGCACTCTACCACTTGAACCACAACTTCACTTCTGGCTTTTTGGTAGTTAATTGGAAATGAATCACACTGACTTTCTTGCCTGGGCTGGCTTGGAACCACAATCCTCAGATCTCAGCCTCCTGTAATCCTGCTAGGATTAAAGGTATGAGCCACTAGCACCTGGCTTTTAATAGACATTTATTTTTATTTTTCAAGTGCTCTGCTTTCTTTCTTTTTGCATAACAGGAAGCGAGAAATATCAAAAGGGAGAGCAGCATTTCCAGCTCCCCATGAAGAAAATGAGAATTAGAGATCATATCCTAACCTGCGTTGGAAGTCTTCCTCCGGTCTTCCCCCCCTCCATCTCCTAGTGTGCCTTTTGGCTTAGCATGCTGGCAGCTACCAGTGATGGATACTCCACTGGACCCACGCAGAACACACGTGCAGCTGACACAGGTCTTGAAAAAGCCACCAACATTTATTTTTAAAGAGCGTTTTTGCAGTTATAGAAAAATTGAACAAAATATGGAGTATTTTCTACAACCCCCTAGCAGCTTATCTTTTTGGGTGTTCATCATTATAATCCTAAATAATCATTTTCCTTGATTTTTTTAATGCTAGTTAGTATTTGTTGATTTCCTGCCATGACGAATGAGCTATTTATCTCCCTTTTCTTGTATCAACTTTTTTTTTTACCATATTAGTATATTCCATTTGCATTTATACTTTGTTCTGACAAATTTTCTTGCTTTGACTATAGATTCACTAGAAAAGCTAAACTTTCAAACAGATTTCCAATGTTATATCATGGGAAGACTATGATTGCTGCTTCAGGCTTAGTGCCTGGCCTTAAGGAGACCTTGTCCTAAGTCAGTAAGTCATTGATGCTCAAAAAGAGAATGGGTCAAGGTCCAGTGCATTGTTGTTTAGTCTCTTTTTACCACAGGTTTTAATGGCCTGTAGAATTTCTTGTAACTCTTTTCTTAATTTTGTTGCATTAACTTCCAGTGTATTTTTTTTCCTACACAGAACATGTAAGGATTTTCCAAATCCTTTAGGAAAAACAGAGAAAGGAGAGTGGAGAAAGGATTTTATTTTGCCCCTATTTTTTTCCAAGGATTCAAACATGTACTCATTTTAAGGACTAAAATAATTTTTTACAACCCTAAAAACATTAGTTGGTTGTCCTCTTGTACTGAAGGTTGCTGCTGAGAATGAATGTATTGCATTAATGCATGAAAGGAGATGTTCTTTTTTAAGTACCTCTTTTAATGGTGATTGTGGGGCTTGAACTCAGGACCTAAGTGCTGTCAAGGTTAGCACTCAACCACTTTGAGCCACAGCTCCTTCTGGTTTTTAGGTAGTTAATTGGAGGTAAGAGTCTCATGGACTTTCCTGTCTGGGCTGACTTTGACCCATGATCCTCAGATCTCAGCTTCCTGAATAGCTAGATTACAAGTGTGAACCATCAGCATCCAGCTTTTAGTACCTTTTAAAATACCTTTTTAAAGTACATCTTTTAGGATCATTTTCCATAATGTGTGGAAATTTGAAATTTTATCAAACTATACTGCAAATTCTACTTGGGCTTTTAGGTAGGAACTTTTCTGCAGATTCTTGTCTAAAGTTTTGGGAGATTTTACTTTATATAGTAAGTGTTTGTCAAACAAGGCCATAATAAAACCACCAGCATAACCATGTTCATTGCAGCATTATTTACCATAGCTAAGATATAGAACCAATCCAGATGCCCCTCAGTAGATGAATGGATCAAAAAGATGTGGTATATATATATATATTATATATATATATATATATATATGTGTGTGTGTGTGTGTGTGTGTGTGTGTGTGTATGTGTGTGTGTGTATATATACTATATATATATATATATATATATATATATATATATATATATACTAGAATTCTATGCTTCCATCAGAAAGAATAACATTGCCCCATTCATAAGGAAATGGAAAGACCAGGAAAAATTACATTGAGTAAACGAGGCCCAAAGAAAAGTAGTTTACATGGTTTCCCTCATTTGTAATTACGAGAATAAATCTATGATATGCTTGATGGGGATCACAAATGCATCAGTGCATAGGACCATACATAATGAAACATATGAACATGAATGCCAAGAATTGGAAACAAGAGGATCTTATGTCCTTTATGCAGTTATTTCTATTTTTTCCTGTTTTAGTTTTCTGTACCCTTTTGTCTTGTATGTAAGTTTATTCAATCTGTGGAAGGGAAAGGGAATCACAGAAACAGCAAGACAAAGGATAAACTAATGCAACAATGATCCTCATTTGACACTATGTTGGAAATGAACTATACAACTTGGGGTGGAGGGGAGTAGGGAGGGGAAAGGAGAGCAAAGGAGGGGGGAGGTAACAGTGTTTTAAAAATGTGCTTATTACCTTACTAATGTAACCTCTTTGTTCAGCACCTTTACAATAAAGATATTTTAAAAAGTATATGTATTTAATGCATGTATGTAGTAAATGTATACATTTATATGTAGGCATGTCAATATATACACACATACACATTACACATATATACACACATATGTAATTACATGTATATTCAAATATATGTGCATATAATTACTCATTAGTACTATGTATGATTTTACTTCTTGTGCTCTTATCAAATAGGTGTTGGAGACCAAATGTGATGATATACACCTGTAATTCCAACTGCTTGAAAGGCAGAAGTAGGAGGACCCTGGTAGAGGGCTTCTAGGCAAATGGGTAAGACCTTATCTGAAAAGAAAATCCCAAGAGACTAGCAAGTACAAGGCCCAGAGTTCAATCCCCCCAAAATAAAAACGAGGAATACATATTGTATTTTTTTACTAGTTTCCCTATCATTTAATGTTTTGTTTTTCCAACTTTTTAGTCAGTTTGCTTCAATTTTGCATCAACATGTCTTATTTTATAGAAATGAAGCTCTTTCTGATGGTTCAGAATACATTAACTAGATTATTGAAATGTTTATATATGTTCCCTGTGATCCCTGTTCTTTCTTTCTTTTTTCTTTTCGAGCTAGGTATTTGGTTCGGTCATTGTGTTGGATCTGCTCTCTAGTTTCAACTGAAATGTCCAGTGAGTCCTGGTAACTGGTGGATACAAATCTGAATTAATTAGTAGATCTTTCTGAGCCACAACGCCACTTCTGGCTTTTTTCTTTTTGCTTATGTGGTGCTGAGGAATCGAACCCAGGGCCTCATGCATGCAAGTCAAAGCACTCTACCACTGAGCCACCTTCCCAGCCCAAATTAGTAGATCTTTCTGATGTAGTTTCCTCTATCCAAATGTATGTCTACAGGATTTTCTTCTCAGGGGATAGAAAGTCTGGAGTGTGCAGGCTGCTTGAAAGATGCCTGGAAGTGAAGTGGGCATTATGTCCACATCCATACCTGTGGCTGATGTTAGAAGAGTTTTGCTGATGGAAAGCCTTTTCCTCTCTTCTACCTTCTCTCTCCCTCTTTTCCTTCTTCTTCTCCTCTTCCTCCTCTCCTCTCTTCCTTCTCATACTCCTCTTCTTTCTTCTCCTTTTTAGCATTTGAGACACAGTATAGAAATGGACACAGCTTTGTTCTCCTCCTTTCTCGGTCCTACTCTCTCTCATACACACGTCCTTATCCAGATAACTGTGGAGATAGTTTTGTTAGGGAGCAGTTGCCAAGTTTGACCTCAGCACGCTCAGGTTCTTCCGTATGTGTTCTTTATACCTTGGAGAAAGGTCACATTTCCTTTTTGTCTTAGTTATCTATAAAGAATTCTTCAGTGAGCTCATCCTGTTGCCTCAGAGCCTATTCCTGCTTTATGAATTTGTTGACCCCCAGTTGCTTGGCTTATCTCCAGCCAACACCTTTTAACTCTGGTGATTTTGGGGTGGCATTGTCCTCTTGCAATTCCTCCTTCCTTCTGTCTTACAAAATGTCTTAAAATTTCTGATAGGCTGAGATCTATCTTTCTTTTATGAAATCGTGGTTCTAATTTCATTTTCTTTAGGTGTTTAGGGAAGTATCCAGCCATGGTCCAGGTATAGCCTATGTAATCATTTGGTACATGGTATGATAGGCATGTACACTCCTTATTGACTTTTGTTGGCTGCCTAAAGCCCATCGCTAATTTTGTATGGGTGGTGAATGATGTAATAAATATCTAAATGGCCCTTGGCAGAAAAAAAGCTCACCATCCTGCAGTATGCTTTTGTTATTTCATTGAGAATATGGTTGGAAAGAGGCATTAGGCCTTTTGAACCAGAAGCTTCGTTTTTGAAGGCCTATAGTAACAGGAAAGGGGCACAGGTTCAATGTTACTCTTTATTTAACAACAACAATGGAAAATGGGGTTCCTTGGACTCCCTGACTTGCTGAGGCATTACCTAATGACAAATTTGAATTGTGGCCAAATGTGTGAAGAGAAGAGAGACTTCATTTTCAGAGGCCCTGCAAACCCAAACATCTATCAGGGCCAAGTGACCATAACTGTCCCTTGCTGTCATTCACAGTTTCTTTACCATGGTCGAAAGTACATCACAGTTTGTCAGCCAGCTTGACTGTTGCTGGCCTGGGAATATAAGAGACTCTAAGGGCTGTGGATCCTTATCTCCAAGGAGGAGATGCCTCATGAAAATTTGAGGAGCTAGCATCCTTTGAGTCTTCCTGAAAATGCTCTCCTTTCTTGTGACTTAGAGTAACTCATCCCTCCCCTACAGTATTTACCTAGTGGGTGATGAAGAACAGGGATGCTCTTAGCATTCAGGGGTATTTCCACACAGCAAACACTATTTCCAGTCTTTCTGAAAACCTTTTGATTACCAACTTGTGCTTGGAGCCATCCCTGAAAAAAAAATCCAATTTGGTATGTTTTATGGATTTTATTATAGTGCTATTTATTCTCCATCCCGGATAGCTAAAGCCAGTGTTAAATAATGCAGGCTCTGTAGTTCTGAAGCGCCAATACAGTCTGGGTCTGTGTGCTCTGCTTTCAGAGACTCAGAAGCTGGGGGAGGAGGCAGCCTGAGCAGCGGTTGCTAGCCCTCCACTGTGCTGCAAGGAGCTTGGCTTGCATAGATGCTGCAAAGAGCCACTGGAGTCAGGACCCTGGGGGCTTCTGACTCAGCTCCAGGGCTGTAATTGGCACACATTCCTGGGCAAGTCATGAACCCCTCTAGACTGATTTCTTCCTTCATGAAAGGTTTAGGGTTTACTACCACCTCCTCAGGCAACTTCATATAACACAATCTCTAATAAGAATACGATTGCCTTTAGCAACGTAATGGGCATTTCTGTAAACAAAAGAAATATACAGAAATGGGATGCAGCATTAGTTATTTGCCACATCATCAGTTTATTTAGCCTGGGAAAGCAGCAGATATCCTTCAATGGTAAATGGCTTAAATGAGGTCAGATTTCAAGGAAAGACCCTAGCTATAGATAAACTATTGAAGGATTCTAGAATGATACACCCACTAAGAAAGACCTCTTCTATTCTAGGTTGTTCTAGTAGGCAGGATGAAGAAGTTTCCTCCTTGGTTTTAAAAGGGACATGGGTAAAGAGAAAAGTATGTAAAACATTGGGAATAGGAAGACTGTGTGTGTGTACATGTGTGCATGCATGCATGTGCACACATGCGTGCACACATGTACATGCTTGCAGAAAAGAGAGAGGGAGCGAGACAGAAGGAGCAAGGCAGGGAAGAAGGAAAAGGGAGAGAAGGATATGCATGAAGAAAGCACAGCACAGAAGAAAAACATAAGGACCCCCAGCAAGATGCATACTGTAGCACATAAAACCCCATGGTTGATTAAAAAAATACTTGAGGAACAAAATGAAATAGTACACAATACTGTGCTTAAATGAAATAAAAATATATGCACCAGAACAATAGTATGTATTTTATAACAACACATATTGATATAATTTTAAGGCAATTTGAACAGAAGAAAAGCTAGAGGGCTTGGAGTTATTCAGCTTGATGAATGAAAGGTTTGAATGATATGTGGTATATATTTGTAGCAGATAAACAATATCTTGTGGATCAAATTTGATTTAGTCTGGATCTCTTTGAAGATAGTCATTTGAAGATCAGATTTTTAACTTAAGACCAAGAACATTTTATGTGTGAGTAAAAGCTTACATCGTAGGTCAATTGGACATGTTTAGGAGAGAATAAGAATTGGCTGATAGCTGGGTGCTGGTGGCTCACGCCTGTAATCCTAGCTACGCGGGAGGTTGAGATCTGAGGATCGTGGTTCAAAGCCAGCCTGGGCAGGAAAGTCCATGAGACTCTTAGCTCCAATAAACCACTAGAAAACTGGAAGTGGTGCTATGGCTCAAGCGGTAGAGTGTTCGCCTTGAGCTGAAGAGTGCAGGGACAGCGCCCAAGCCCAGAGTTCAAGCCCCATGACTGACAAAAAAAAACCCCAAAACCAAAAAAACTTGGCTTATCTGTGACTTCTCTACTTATTAGTAATATTTAGTATAAAATATCTATGGTCCTTTCCATGGTAGTATTATACATTCTGGAACATGAAGTAGACAACTTCCAAGTAACTCTGGAGTAGATAGGAAAGATGGTGGTGTGAAGTTGTATACTGTTGAAGGGGCATGGCACAGGGTAGATGGCAATTGGCAAGAACATGTTTAAAAAGCACATAATCATTACAAAATGATCCCAACCAAGGACTGGAGAGCTCAACCCTGGCATTGTGATACCACCAGCAGTGTGAAACCATTACACTTCATTAGAGAGTGTAGACAAGACTGGTGGACTTGCCTTCAACACTGGCATAGAACTATCAGAACAGTTGTTTTGTAGTTTTCCAGCTTTAAGGCACACACAAAACCCTTGGAGAAACTTAATAAATATAAAAACAATTTAAAATCAGAAACTTTATTTTGAATAAAACATGCAAACATCACCTCGATTAACTTCTTTTTGAATAAAAACAGAGATCTTAGAATTCATAAAACACTGTGGTGTTCTTCTATCCTTTGCAGGGCAAAAAAGCACTTCTGCTTGATCCTGTCATCTCCCAGATAATATTAACCAAGGACAACTGCTAGGGGTAAAAAAGGAATCTCTTTACAGGTGAAGTACTACAGGCAGTAGCTCTGGGTACAGTTCCTTGCAGCTTGAAAGGTCAAGGTCACAGGTAGATATAAGAACATGGCAGCTGAGCAGTCTAGGAAATGACCAATGGTGACTTAGCAGGCAGAGCTGGAATTATGGTCCTGTGTCATGGCAGTGTCACAGAAAGGACTTTATGGGAGAGGTAAAGGCTCCAGATGCAAGATAGTTCCAGGTACATAGCACTAATACTCCACCCTGGGCCATGTGGCAGGTACTTTGCTTGTTCACAACGAACTCCTCATAGTCCCATGCTAGGCTTGTTTTTGCTACTCTTCTAATTTTTTTCCTAATCTGTCCCATGGTCTTTCCCTTGCTGGGGAAGAATATGAAGAGACAAAACCTGAGAAACAAGGAAATGTGCAGTGATTCCAAGAGCCACAGTTATCCTTTTCCTTAAAGAGTGACCTAGTTATATAGTTTCGCTGGCAAATTGTTGACTTAGAGGTGAAACTTTATGACTATCAAAGAATCTCAATTCTAATACTCACAGATTTCCCTATAGGCTCTCCTAGAAGGTCAAGGAGACCTGGCCAAGTCTACACTGCTCTGCAGCTCTCAGAGGGAAAGCACTAAACAAAGCCACGGAAACCCAGCCATCACACAGAACTCTTCAAAGCCCCACAGAACCAGGTTCAAGACAGGAAGGACACTAGGCAAACTGCTTGTTCCTTTACACTTGGTTGTGCAAGAGCTGGTCCTTTCCTCTGGCTAGCACCCCTTTAAAATAGGAACTGAGACTTTTAAAGACATCCAGGCTCTAGGTTGGGTCCTCTAACAGCTGGCACCATGAAAAGGAGAATGGACACATTCCACCCCAGAGCAGCTGCTGAACACACTCCAAGAAACACAAAGCCTTGTGCAGCCCTAGCTCTTGAGCCAGGAAGGCCAATGCCCTTTAGTGGGCTATACTGAACTCTGGACCTTGCATTATTGAGAGGACTGCAGGAAGACAGTGACTATGGTCACAGTGACACCACTTGAATCCTGGCACCAAAGGCAGGACCCAAGGTAAAGCAAATTTACTTTAGGAAACAACTCCCTTCCAGAGTGGAGCTCCTATCTTTATAAGACTAAAGGAAGTACCTTGCTGGACCAGGGTCCCCTGTCCTGGAGGGCCACACACTCACTTACATTCTGTTATGGAACTCAGCCAGATTCAGATAAACTTTACCTTCAAGAATAAAGTTGGGCCCACAGAGGAGGACCCTGTTTTCTATAGTCTCCTTGCCATCCAGGTCAAGGCAGGAAGCACAGTGGCTTATTTACACAGGCCAATCAGTTCCTCACTATGTCATCCATATTTTTCTCCCTGAGCTCTAGTTTGTAGCCAAAGGGGTGATACTGGGAAGCAGAGGGTACCCAGGGCCTCTTGCAGGGTGGGCAAGCATCATATATTACATTTAAAGTAAAATAATTAGAGGGTATGCTGATGTGTTATTTTAAATGATGTGTTATCCTATGATGTGCCTCTAATTTTGTAGAAGTGTACAACCTTTGAAAATCACCTATAATTTAATGATCTACTACTATTAATAGCCATTCAGAAACAAATGTTCCCTTTTTCCCAACAATCATCCAGGGGGATTTAAAAGTCCTGAGAAACAGCCTAGTTCAACACGATCTCTACCCTGGAAGAACCTCAAAGCAAAAAGATGAGAGAAAAACAACAACAACAGGCTAAGAGACATGCTACCAGTGTCTAGCAGGGAGGCGGCCCTGGCTGTCTGCTGGGTGGTGAAAAGCAGAGCTTGTAGCATGCATGCAGTATGGCACCCAGCTCCATCTTCCCCACCCTGGCATGTCGTGTCTCACTTATGTATCCTGAAAATCCTTCAGCAGGTTTCTCCTCCAATGCTCTGCTACTCACATTTGATTCTTCATGTCCCCTCTGTCAGAGCTGTCTGCATGCTCCACTTTCCACGAGAGGGTTTTGATCTCAATCTCCAGCTGATCCTACTGGAATTCAAACAGCTTCTTCCGAGGGCCAGACTCAATGGGTAGGCGGATTGCAGGGTATACCGACATTTGACCAAGAGCTTGGCAACATCCTCTAAGTATTCCAACTTGACCCAAGATCCCAGTTTGTAATCTTTTCCTGACTCTTCTCATGAACCCGCTGGCACGTCTGTGCCTCTAGTTGAAAGCTTTTACTGTGGTTTTCCCACCTATCAATGTGGAACACGTACTTCTGGCTTGGGCTTTCTGGCTCTGGTTGCTAGCATCCAGCTGCCCCTTGTATTGACTGCAATCATAGGAGTTGCCAAGGAGCCTCTTCCAATCTCCAAGACACACCCAGAAGAACTCACATTTGCATTGGAAGCAACATGTGATTGCAACCTCTATACTTCTCAATGCACACGTTACAGTGGGACACATTTTGGGGAGAGTACCTAAGTGGTTGGCTGTCTCAGGGTCTACACACTTCACCAGCCATTTGTGGAGGGTGGTGCAGTCCATTGGGCGCCTGGTACATCTGGTGACACTTGAGACAGAAGATCTCCTGGCATTGGTTGCACTGTACTCGATGGGCTCTGGGCTCCTGGACCCGGATAACCACAGGGCAGTCTGTTCGGGGGCTCAGTTGGAGCTGGTAATGACTCTCCACATAGTCCCTGAAGAGGTGATGCCTGTATTTATTTGTGTCTCAATTCTTCATTGGGAAGGAAGGGAAACATAAAGTCCTCTGGTGTATGGAGGGGACAATCTTGAGCCATACAAGAGAGTCTTGCCTTACTTGACAAGTGTTGAGAAATGCTGCTGCCAGCAGTTGTAGCAAAACTGATGCTGATAAGCCAGAGAGAGGAGGTTTTCCTTCTACACAGGCTGCCTGCACACCGGGCAGTGGTGAGGGGGCTGGGCTGCAGGAACAAATTTTGATGGATCAGGCTGAACTGCAGCCTCCACAAGCCGATGAGCGAAGTTGGACTTGCATCTCTCCAGTATCTCTGAGACTTGGCAGTGGCAATGAACCAATAGAAGTTTTGCCATGGGATGAAATACCTTTAGGAGAGAGGCTAAGCTGGTCATGTGTGCATGGATGGCCCTTTCAGACTCCTTGTAGGTTGAGCATGTGAATGGGTACTCCTCAGGGTCAGAGGCATCGGTCTCCTATTGCTCCACATTGCTGTCTGCTCCCATATGATAGTCCACCATGTTCCCATCCCCTTGTCCTCTTCTTCTTCTTCTTCTGGCTTCTCACTCTTTGGATCATTATCCTTTTCATTACTGTCAGACCTCTGGCTGTTCATGTCCTCAGACAGCATCTAGCCAGCTAGGCTGCAGATCATGAAAGCTTCATTAGTCAATTTCCATACATGTACATAAAGCTTTTTTGCATGGAAATTTTTATGGAGCTCCCAGGTGGTGCCACTTTGCACCCAAGTTTGAGAACCAGTGGTTTTCAAGCATACAGACTTTCAAACCCCATTCTAGAGATTGTGATTTTTCTATGCCTGGGTCAGGATCCACTTAGGAATCTGCATTCAACGATCTCTCCAGTCATTTCTTCTGATCTCTTGTATTTAGAATCTATTCATGTTAAAAATAAAAACACCTTAGATATCGAACCACACAGATTTCATAGTCCCTGATTTATGGCACATAAGCTGCTTTGGGCAAGCCTATGGACTTGTTGAAACTATGTCTACATCTGTAAGTTGAGGATAATAAGGGTTTGATTTCCCAGCCCTCTGGCGGAGTGTAAATGGTAACTATTGCTCCTCTAGTCATACTACCAAGTTCAATCCCGTGTCCTCTGCTGTCACCTGTGAATTAATGAGCATATCATAAATTAGTATTAGTAGTAGTATTATTACTATTATTATTTGAGCAGTACTGGGGATTGGACTCAGGACCTCACATTAGCAGATGTTCTGTAACTTGGGTGATGCCTCCAGCCCCTTTTTGCATTGGTTAGTGTGTGTATGTAATGTGTGTGTGTGTGTGTGTGTGTGTGTGTGTGTGTGCTGGTTCTGGGGCTTGAATTCAGGGCTTCGGCTCTGTCTATAAGCCTTTTTCCTTAGGGCTAATGCTCTACTATTTGCATCACAGCTCCACTTTTGGCTTTATGGTGGAGATAAGAGTCTTGCAGATTTTCCTGCCAGGTTGGATTCAAACTGTGATTCTCAGATCTCAGCCTCCTGAGTAGCTAGGATTACAAGCATGAGCCATTGCTGCCCAGCTACACTGGTTATTTTTGAGATAGAGTATTGCTTTCCACCTGGGCTGGACTTGGCTGTGATTCTCCCACTTGTGCTGAGGATGACAGGTTTGCACCGCTACACCTATCTTTGTGTTTCTTCTAAAGCTGGGGTAACAGATACATAGCACCAGGCTTAGACATTGGTCATGACAGGGTCTCACAAACTTCTGTTTTAGCTTAGCTGGTCTCTGCCTTCCAAGTAGTTAGGATTACAGGCTTGAGTCCCCTGGATGTCCACTGCGGGTATCACTAGGAGCATTATTTAATCCTGTGCTTTTCAAACCTGAATAGACACACTGCGGAGCCCTTTCTCCTAGAAGCAGGAAGGAAGTGCAACTATGGTACGGCAATTAACTTTTTTCTCCCACAATTGCACCCAGAGCTCATCTAATGCACTTTGTTATTTAACGTTGGATTAAGAGAAACAGAAGTTTTAAGTAACTGGCATGCAAGTTTATTATTTGTATTGAGCAATGTCACTTTTAAATGCAAATACAA
The DNA here is from genome assembly GCF_000151885.1 of Dipodomys ordii. Lineage (NCBI taxonomy): Eukaryota > Metazoa > Chordata > Mammalia > Rodentia > Heteromyidae > Dipodomys > Dipodomys ordii. Next base: position 13,908,246 of record NW_012267261.1, read on the forward strand.
GAATATTTAATTCTTATGGAACCACCAAAATTGTACAGTTTGTATGTCAAAGCTGGTATATCCACATATATTTCATTCTTACTGGACTAGCCCCACATATTTGCTTAGCATTGGGCTCTGCAGTGTTCAGCTGCCTGTAGCCTCAGTTCTATGTGAGGTCTTCTTAGGAATGAGAAACCTTTGTATCTCTCCCCACATCTATTCAGATTTTGCAATTTAACAGTGTGTCCATTCAGGTTTGAAAAGCTCAGGATTAAATAATGTTCCTGGTGATACTCAAGTGGATATCCAGGTGACTCAAGCCTGTAATCCTAATTACTTGGAAGGCAGAGATTGAGGGAACACAGTTCAAGTCCAGCTAAGCTAAAACAGAAGTTTGTGAGACCCTACCTCTTCCTCCTCCTCCTCTACTTCCTCCTCCTGCTTCTTCTTCTATTCTTCCTCCTCCTCTTTCTTCTTTTTCTTGTGCTGGGGTTTGAACTCAGGTCCTTGTGCTTGTTTACTAGATAGGTAATGGAATCACTTGAGCCATGCCTCTGACTCTTTTGCATTGACTATTTTTTGAATAGAATCTCATTTTTTTAAAGCTGGCCTAGACCATGATTCTCCTATTTACATTTCCCACGTAGTGGAATGACTGGTATGCACCTCTATGTCATTAAAATGTTTTTAAATTGAGATGAGCTCTTGCAAATTTTTGTCCAGGATGGTCTTAAACTTTAATCCTTCCTATCTCTTCCTTCTGAGTAGCTAGAATTACAAACATAGACTGCTGCACTGTACTTATTTTATTTCTTGATGCATATACTATCTACATTATTCTCTATCTTCATAGGCCTGAAAGAAGTAAGGAAGGATTTGGGGAAATAAGAGTTGTGGTTTGTCCTGTGTTTTTTCTGTATCATCTTCAGCACAGGTGGCTGGCTAGCATTGGCTTGTGAGGGTATCATGATGGTGTGTGTTTCTTAGAATGCCATTCGGTGTCTTTCCTGTTTTCAGATCACATGCTTGGTTTCTGAGAACTTCCTGCATTCTTGTTGACCTTGTACTTGGTTTGAGTTCTCCTGACATCCCACCGCCATAGGGCCAGTGTTGAGGAGGCTAGGCTGGCTCTGTGCTGATGCTCACCGCAAATGCAGATGTGAATGAGATGTATATATACGTGTTGCCCACAGCTTCTTTTCTGCTGTGCATGCCCCTGTCCCATTGGACTTTATTTCAAAACACATGCTGAAAGATAAAATGATTAAGAATTTCCAGATAACAGAGAGCTATATTAAGCATTTCTATCCTGTGTGAAAGGCTTTATGAGACTGTATGCGTTGCATACCAAGGAAACTATCCTGGCTGATCTTTGGGTAACATAGCTCTAATCTCTCCTGGATTATTATAAAGTAAGAGCCGGGAGATAGTTCCTACCTGAGAGGCAGAGATGGACATCACAGGACTCAGAAAACTTCATTCCTTCACTTAGCTCCCTACTTCTCTCCTCTGAAGTAGCGGCCCAAGAGAAAACCCATTGGGTGCTCAGATGAGGCTGACCAACTGCCTAGGGAATAATGGGAAGCATTATTCAGTTTGATGAAAGGCAGGAGTAAGCTAGGGCTGGGCTGGACTTGGTCCCTAGTCAAGGGAAGAGTATTGGGACTCACTGTGGCTTAGTGTGGCCAAGGCTGAGGAGCTCAGTGTGAACACCAGAGCAGGGAGGGAAGATGAGTCTCTCAATCGTGGAGTGGGAGGATTGTCGTGTTTGCCTCTGTTTGTCCCTTGCATTCCTGCTGCTTTTGTTCTCTGAGCGAATTCCTGTTTGAAGAGCTGATATTTAATTCAACAGCCCCCCATGGAGCCATGTGCCTGTGATAGAAGTTTCTAAAAATCTCTCAGTCAACAAAATGATAACAGCTGGTCTTTGAAACTCTGGGAGCTCTAGACCGGGGAGGTGCTGGGAGGAAGAACTGAGGGAACCAGGGATGGGGACTGGGGAATGCACTATTTGTTAAAGATAATGAGGCAAAAATGTGACAGAGGTTTTTATTACAAATAATAGACAGAAGTCTTCAAACAACAGCAGAGAGTCATTAAAAAAAGAAACAGAGTTAAATAATTGTCTAATTAGCAGGCACCAAGAAAGCAAAATTTATTCTATTAGAACTTCTTAAGGGAGAGTCAATAAATTCACAGCTGGGTGTGCAGTTTCTCAGAATTACAGAGAATGTGGATTTCTTCCCGGTGCCAAGCTGCTCTTTGATCCCTGTGCCAAACTTCCTTTCTGATTAACTCAAGGTGAGCCTTACCTCAGAGAACTTCTAGGCTCAGTTGCTTTCCTCAACCATGTCATTAAGTTCTGGCCTAAGTAGTGAGCTTTCCAGAAATCAGAAGCTGCGGGGAATGCTACTATTAACAAGACAGCCAGATCTCAGGCACCCAGTGCTTCACAGCTTATAAGGCATGTTGATGTTATTTCATCCACTTGCAGCCATTCAGCAAAGGAAGCTGAGACGGAGAAAGTGTTTATGAGCTTGGGCACCACACATCTGCTGAGAACTGGGACCGGCTATAGCCCCACAGACCACTGCCTGCAGGACTTCATCCCAGGAAACTTGCCTAGGAATGCAGGATTGCAAATTTTTATTTGGTGAGAGAACTTCCTGAACAATCCATTTATCAGAATAAGTGATCCAACCATTCCTTGTTCGAGTAAATAGCTTCCTTCCAGGGTATTACATTACCCGAGGCTCACGAGGTATTGTTTTCTCTATATAGGGCCATTTTCTCATGGTGTCCCTCAGTCCTAAGCTACTGTTTCAGAAATTTGGCCCAGTTTGTGTCCAGCTCCTGCATTTAAGTGTCTGCTTTAAACGTACCCCAAAGCCTCATAAATCTCTCCTAGGAAATAAAACTCTATCGAAGGAATGTTCTTCCTTAATTCAATAAGCAAGGAAGTGGACTTTAGTGGCTGGTTTTAGCAGGCAGTCAGCAGTCCACATCACTTTGTGCCCTGGTTGGCTTCAATTCTTCAAAGCTGTGTGATCTTGTGAAAAAAAAATTTAAACCTCTCAATGTTTCATTTTCCTCATCAGTAAAATGAGTACCAAGCACAGAAGGTTATGTAACATAAATGGGCTAATACAGGTGGAAAGCTATCTTATCATATGCTGGGAGATGTTGGTCAAAGGGTAGGAATTATGATAAATGAGTTCTGGCGATCTATTAACAATGTGATGATTATAGTTAATGATATTGTATTGTTTGCTTGAAATTTGATTAGTAATTTTAAATATCATTATCACATATCTACCCTGTATGTGCGCATGCACAGATATGGCAAATATTGTTGTGATAGATGTATGTGTTAATCAGTTTTATTATGGTAGTATTTATACAATATATACCCATATCTAATCAATCAATCAATCAATCAATCTATCTATCTATCTATCTATCTGTATATCTTGACCATCTACAAGTTTGTCAATTACATATTTTTAATGAAATATTATGTATAAAGTTAGAAATATATGTATCTATATATATCTAATTTGGGTGCTGGGAACTCACACCTGTAATATTAGGTATTCAGGAGGATTGAAATACAAAGACCGCCTGGGCAGAAAAGTTCATGACTCTCCACTTAACCAGCAAAATTCCAGAAGCACAGGTGTGGCTCATTGGTAGAACACCAGACAAGCTAAAAGCCAGGAGTGCTAGGCTGAGTTCAAGCCTCATTACTGACACCATGAAAATCTGTCAAATAGACTGATGAGTACCCTTATATAATTTTATAATGGAAACAAGCCTTCCCTAAAACAAGGCTGCCTAAGGAAAATGAAATATCATATGCTTTTCATATATGATAGAATTACATGTCTAATTTCTTCCATTCTGAAAATGCCACTAAGTAGAATATACTAATTGTAACACATTGGATGGCAAAACCCTGGGAGGTTGCCATGTGAAGTGTATACATTGATTATAACATGCACACCATTTTTCAGAATTGATAAAATGTAGAAAAAATTATCTCAAGGAGTAAGTGAACTTAGTTCTCTCCTGAAAGCTTCAGAGGGCTTTATCTTGGGGAGGGGAGTGGTGGAGAACAGAGAGGAGGGGCAGGTAAAGCCAGCTTGAAGTGAAAGGCAGTGGGCCTAAAATAACATCATACATTTGATTTCCTCAAGATGTGGTCCATGGCCCTGTTTGTAGACACTTGAAGAGTGTTTGCAAAAGGCCAAAGCTGGTGTTTGCTTAGGGGTGGCCTGGGAGAAGAAAGTGACCTTCTTTCCATTGAGCAGGTGTGCTGTGTGGGAAGGAAATGTTGATTTGGTTATCGTTTCCCCTCTCAAAGGGAACTGAGTATTTACTCTCTCGTCTTTCTTAGTCTCTGGTTATGGCCACTAAATGTGATTCTGACCATGAAGGTCCATCTTCTTTGCCCTGATGGGTTATTCATCCTCCTCTGATCTCTGCCTTTCGAGTAGAGCTGAGATTGGATATGCACCACCATACATGGCCCTGGATGTGGATTTTTATCCATACATCACTTCTGTATGAGTCTAAGACATGTTCAAATGGGGTCCATATTAATACTAGTCAGTAGGGGGACTGTGCACCAAGACTTTCAAGAGTAATGGTAATAGTATATATATATATATATACATATATATATATATACATACATATATATATATTCATATATGATAGAATTACATGTCTAATTTCTTCCATTCTGAAGATATCACGAAGTAGAAAATACTAATTGTAACACATTGAATGACAAAACCATGTGAAGTATATACATTGATTATAACATGCACACCATTTTTCAGTTATAGCAGACTTACTGAAGGCCAGTTCAGATACTAATACATTTTTCACTTAGTGGCTTTTCTTCAGTGTTTATGATTCAGCATAGGTACACTCAAAAGCATTTTTGAAATCGTTTTGCAGGTGTGACTCTAAACTGAGACACTTTAGCGTTACATATTTGGGGGGAGGGTTGATTTCTTTTTGTGTGATTGAGTTGCTTTCATGTTTTACACTTTTATTTTTATATTTATTTTATACCATTTTTTCCTTCCTGGATCTTGCCACAGGATTATACGATTATTTGTTTAATACTCGTTCTGCTAAAACTGTAAGCTCATGAAGAACAAGTTGGTGTGTCTTTTGTTCTTCTAGTAGTCAGAAAGCATTGATTTAAAAATAAATACATAATTTGTCTATCGTATTTTTCTTCTTTTTACTATTTTCATGTGATTTTTGGACAGATATATAAACAACTGTCTAAGCCAGGTGCCGGTGGCTCACACCTGTAATCCTAGCTACTCAGGAAGCTGAAATCTGAGGATCACAGTTTAAAGTCAGCCCAGGCAGGAAAGTCCATGAGGCTCTTATCTCCAATAAACCACTAGAAAACTGGAAGTGGAGCTATGGCTCAAGTGGTAGAGTGTTTGCCTTGAGCTGAAGCACACAAGGACAGTGCCCAAGCCCAGACTTTAAGCCCCATGACTGACAAAAAACCAAAACAACACCCCTCCAAAACAAAAAAAAAAACCCTGTCTACTGTGTATATGAATTTCACATTATCACTGTTCTATTCTGTCCCAGGAGATTTTAGGCTCGGGTTCCAAAGCCTGGGTTTTGGAGTTCTAGTCCACCCACTCTCATCAAGCCAAATAAAAGATGAGCAATGGTAAAGGGCAGAGAAAGAAAGTTTATTACAAGATATGGGCATCCATAGAAGAAAGAGAAAGTGTTAATTTCAACATCTCCTTCCATCTTCCCCAAACAGAAATTTACCTTAGGCTTACATAGGAAGAAGAATTAGGTGCAGGAGATAACCGAAGTTAAACATTCCTAATCATAGGTGTGGCCTGGTAGCAACAGGTGGTCGGGAAGTTCCTTGTCTCACAAGGTTAGTGAGGTGGAGCCTTGTTAGAATACAAGTCGTTGTCACCTGGTAGGTATTCATCCTCCTGTCTGGTCCTTCCTGCATTTCAGGAGGGCTTCAAAGTGAAGTACAGATGAGAATGGCTCAGAGCAACGTAGACAGATATAAGAAAAATGGAAGCTGAATGCCTGGGTTTATCTTTAGTTAATTCTTCATGGACCCAAGTAAAGAATCAGAGATCTTCAGCAAAAGTAGCTTTGGAGCACCTGTTACAAACATATTTCAATCCATTTCAGTTGATTGAAATATAGCTTGCTGTTATGGGAGATAAGGAATGGTTTTATGCAAGTAGAATGAATCAGCATAGATGAAGGGTTAAATTCAAATTACACAGAAGAAAAGCCCTCAGCTGTGTGCTACAGAATTGAGTGAGGAGAAGGAAAATATGTTTATATTTAATCCTTTTTTTCCATCCTTTATCTCCTCTACCTCCTTTACCTACTGAATCCCAGGTTATTATATCAGCTTTACCTAGACGGAGTATATAGAAACCTAGCATCATCATAGCTATCTTATTCTCTTTCTAAATGTAACTAATATTCATTGAAGCTACTTGTTAGTCACTTTTTTTCCCCTGTGACAAAAGACCTGACATAAACACCTTAAGAGAGGAAAGCTATATTTTGCCTCATGCTTTTAGAGGTTTCAGCCTATGATGGACTATTTCCATTGCTGCAGGCCTGCGGTGAGGAAGAATGTCATGGCGGCAGGAGAGCACAAAGAGGCAAAGCTGCTCACCTTCCAGTGACCTGGAAGCAAACAGAGGTAGGAAATGGCCAGGAACAAGATATACCTTCAAAGTCAGGAACACAGTGACATAATTCCTGTAGACTATTCTGTATAAACTTATCAATGGATTAACCCATTGGTGAAGTTAGTGTTTTAATGGTTTATGAAAGGATCAATGAAAGGATCCACCACATCCATACCAGGGGACCATGCAGAGGCAGACAGGCACAGGAGAAAGATTATTACAAGGTTTATTAGAGGAGCCATATTTTCCCCAGAGAGAGAGAAAGAGAGAGAGAGAGAGAGAGAGAGAGAGAGAGAGAGAGAGCACATGGCAGCCTCCGCTATAGGCAGCAACAGGATCTGAGTGGAGAGAGGGAGGGGCCAGCCGTATGGCAGGAACTCCAGGGCACGGAGGAGCTCAGTTCTGGGTGGAGCTGAGGACCAAAGGTGGGCATAATGCTTACAGTTTAGTCACTGCTTCCCAGGAGAATCACCAGCAGGGAATACATGAGCCTGTTTGGGGTACATTTCATAGGCATACTATAAGTATAAAGGTATACTATAAAGTATAGTATAAAGGGAGGTTGAGTCTATCTTGTTACTTTGGCTCAGAAACCTATAAATTGTATATAAAAGTAACAAAAGGCCAGGTGCTAGTGGCTCATACCTGTAATTCTAGGTACTTGATGGGCTGAAAATAGGAACATCAAAGTTCCAAACTAACCTGGGCAGCAGGATCTGAGAGACTTCATATTAATGGAAAGGGCTGGATGTGGTATAGTCACATGTGCCTGTCACCCCAGCTATGGTGGGATGTGAAAAACAGGAGGATTATAGTTTAAGCCCAAGCCCAAGCAGGAACAAGATCTCATCTCTAAAATAAGGAACCCAAACAAGGGATGGCGGTATGGCTCTTCACCACTAGAGAGGACCTGAATATTGCCCCAGTAAACAAACAAAAAACCCACAAAAAAATCCACAAAACATGGCAAAAAAATGAAGAGAGAATAAAAAATACCCTAGAAAAAGAATGTTTAAAATTGGTTTTATACATAACTTAGTTAATAAGTTGCCTAATACAGTCATCCTTCCGCTGATTCAACCAAATGCAGATGGAAAATATTTGGAAAAATACTTTGTCTGTGAACTTGTACATACTATTTCCTTGTTGTTATCCTTAAGCAATGTAACAATTATTTGTCTAGCATATACACTGACCTAGGTAGCATAAGTAATCTAGAGGCTATGTACAGTACATAGGTAGATGGACGTAGACCAAGTGCAATACTAGATATTTTATATAAGTGATTTGAGCTTTCGAAGAAATTGATATTTCTAGAGTGGCTTGGAACTAGATACCAAGTAATGATCGGCAGGCATTATTCTAAATGCTTGTACTTTATTTTTATTAATTTACTTAAGATAGATGGGCAATAAAAAGTAAAGGTTGAGCTTTGGTGTTAACTGCTAACCTCTCTTTCTAGCTGTGCATCCTTTTACTTCTATGTTCTCTTCCCAGAGCTGAACACTGTCCATGCCAGGTTGGGCAGTGATAGGCAGGATAATTGATTGTGCTCTTTGCAGAAATCTCTTGCTCCTTATGGGACTGTTCAATATCCAGTTGCGCCAATACTTGGAGCTTAAGCCCAGTGAAGCTCACATTTCCTCTGATATTTCACTCTGTGGAGTATAATCACATTAGAACTTACAGATCTTTACTCTGCACCTTCTCCTCCTAGGAATGAAGAGGTTGTGCCTGTGTTTGGAATTAGATTGACTGTAGTATGAGTTTTAATTTTGAGAAAGCCAAAAAAGCCCTTTACAGGTGAGAGCTGCATGAATACTATTTCTCTACATCTCTAAAGCCTTTTTCTACTGGACATTTCTCAGCTTTTACTACCAGTACTTTCTTGGGGGAATACTCCTTTGGGGAGCTATGGTGATTGGCTGAGGCAAAGCTTTGCATTTGAGCTTTTTCTCTCTGTACAGGTAAACATCAACTTTCTGACACTTTGTAAGTTAAGCTAATCCAGCTCCCTATCACTGAGGTATATATACACATATATGCATATATATACACACATATACACATACATACATACACACATATATATGCCACTTAAGTAAATTCTCCTAAATGTTTACATTCCTAGGCAAAACAATCCTGAGTTCCTTTCTCTTGTGTGATTGAGAAGAAAGCATTAAAGAAAGAGAGATGGCAGTGGAGCAGACATAGCATACAGTGCCATAACTCATAAAATACTCATCTAGGTCTTCAACTATATCACCAGGAGTGTGCCAAACCTCACTAGGCCATGGAGTGGCTAGACATTTGGTTCAAGTCTTCTGGGGGTACCTGTGAGGGTGGTGGCAGATGAGATGGGCATTGAATCAGCAGATTGGAGATGGGAGACTGTTGTCTCCAATTGTACATGATCTTTTTTGAATCCATTGAATTCTTCAACAGGAAGAAAAGGCTAGACAGGACAATAGCTCTCTGGCTACTATCAAGCTGGAACATGGGTCTTGTTCTATGTTGGGACATGGATTTGGACTGGAACTTACACCACCGGCTCTTATGGTTCTCCGGTCTTTGGACACAGGCCGGCAGTGTGTACTGCATCCTGGAGTGTAGACCTGGGGACCTCTCAGCTTTTATAATCATATGACTCAATTCCTTATAGTGGATCTATCTACTTCTGCACTTATATCTATTCCTATATTTATATCTCCCTCCAAACAGAACATTTGTTAGGATGTTCCAGAGAGCCCTGACTAATATAGGAAATGTACTTTAGAATTTTACAGAGACTGTTATTTTGATGAATCAATCTAGTTCATCAGCTATTTATTAAACATCTGTAAAATTCAAAGCAATAAAATGAGGACTATAAAGATAAAGAAGTATCCAGGTTTTTATAGCAAGTTCTTAAACTTGCTCTTAAATTATCATAAGGCAAAAGGTTTTCAGAGCCTTGAAAGAAGCACAATCTAAATATTTTGATGTTTTGGTGGAAGGCAAGGTGACTTTGACTGTGAAGTTTTGAGGAAGGCTTTCTAAAGAAGGCAGCTCTTATTCAGCATCAGTTCTATATTGTTGCTCAATTTCACAATGATCTGTTGTTTGAAACAGCCTTGAACTCCTCTGATGGATGTTGTAAGATAATATGTGAAAATCACCAAAGTACCATTAACAATGACGTTTTATTTCTCATTCAATCAAATAGCATAGCATCAAAGTAAATAGAGAAACAACTATCAATGAAGAACAGACTGAAACACATTAGCACAAGTCAACTTTAATACGTCTTTTCCTTGTCCTTAGTTTATTGGCAAAGGTATAAGACAAATGAATAAGTAAAGATATAGATGATCTAGAAAACACAATTAACAAGATAGAGCTTACCACCATAGGTGCAATCATGTACGATGTGTTCCACTCTGAAAGCAGAACATACCTTCTTAGCAACTAGAATGTTTACAAAAGTGGAATTATACTAGGGCTTAGGGAAAATTCTAAAAATTTCAAAATCATAAATACCATTGTTAAAATTCAAAACAATAACACTGAAATGAATTGCCAAACTAGGAAACAAAGATTTCTGTTGCCTGTATACTAAAATCTCTTTCTCAACTCACTTCTGAGTTAAAAGTCAAATCAAAACTGGAACTAAAACATGTCTAGAAAATTAAAGTGATAAAGATATGGCATATTAGAATATGAAGGATAAAATTAAACCTAATCTCATCAAATAAAAAAACTAGCCTTAAATATATGTGGTAATGGGGAAAAAAGACTCAAAAAAGTCTATATGCCTTTCTGAAAGTAGAGAATGAACAAACCCACTTAAAATTCCTAAGTAAAATAAAATTTAATAAATTCAGAAATTTATAGTCATGAAGAAAATGATTGAATGAATCAAAGACCCAATTATAAATAAACATTAAGATAAACATCTAACCTACTTATGGTATATAGTAAAGAAAGTACAGCTCTTAAGCATTTCTTTAAATATAGAAGCTGATCTTACAGAGTGGCCTTATAGACTCAGTTTCTTGGCCCTATTTGTTAAGATGTTTTTTACCTTGGTCTTTGTTTTCCTTTGTAGCACTTGGTTACCTCCCTCCATCCCTCCTTCCCTCCCTCCCTTCCTCCCTTCCTTCTTTCCTTCCTTCCTTCCTTCCTTCTTCCCTCCCTCCCTCCCTCTCTCCCTCCCTCCCTCTCTCCCTCCCTCC
>NW_012267261.1:13919328-14049796 GCF_000151885.1 Dipodomys ordii
CTTCCTTCCTTCCTCCCTCCCTCCCTTCCTCCCTCCCTCCCTCCCTTCCTCTCTTTCATCCTTCCTTCCTTCCTTCCTTCCTTCATAGGCAACTTGAACTATATAGCTTTACTTCTGGCTCGTTGGTAGTTAATTGAAGATATGATTCTCATGGGTTTTCCTGCTCTAGCTGGCTTTAAACTTCCATCCTCAGATCTCAGCTTTCTGAATTGCTAGAATTATAGGTATAAGTTACTGGTTTTTAATAGACATATTATTTTAAAGAAAAGTTTTACAATTACAGAAAAAAATGAACAAAATACAGGATATTTTCTGCAAAGCCCCAGCAGCTACTTTAAAATCATCTGATAGTTATCTGCTCAGATATTCATCATTATAATGCTAAATAATCATCTTCTCTCTTTTTTTTTTGGTTGAGGAATTTGAACTCTGGGTTTGGGCACTGTCCTTGAGCTCTTCAGCTCGGCTAGCACTCTACCACTTGAGCCATAGCACCACTTCTGGTTTTCTGGAGATAAGAGTCTCATGGGCTTTCCTGCTGGAGCTGGCTTTGAACTGCAATCCTCAGATCTCAGCCTCCTGAGTAGCTAGGATTACAGGCGTGAGCCACTAGTGCCCGGCAGTCCTTGATTTTTTTTTTTAAGGTTAGTATTTGTTGGCTTTCTACTATGAAGGAGCATCTGTTTATTCCTTTTTTTTCTTGCATCTGTTTTTTTTTTACCATATTAGTATTTTTTCACTTTCAGTTATACTTTTTTTCTGACAAATTATCTTGCTTTGATTATATATTTATTAGGAAAATTAAACCTCCAAACTTATTTCCAGTGTTGTATTATGGGAAGATTACTAGATTACCATTGCCACCTCAAGCTTCTTAGTGGTTAATTAGAGATAAATTTTCATGGACTTTCCTACCTGGGTTAGCTTTGAACCTCAGTAGCTAGGATTGGAGGCACGTACCACCAACACCTGCCCTCTTTTTTTTCTTTTAAACAGTGAATATAAATTTGCCGTGTGAATGAAGACACTGGCTGCCTGTTCATGTCAGGGATTGGATTGTGGGTATCCATCTCTGGGCATCAGTCAGTAGCCTCATCTACACTCTCCTAATTTTGCAAACCAGGCAATGGATGATCATTTTTCTTCTTTTTCAGTTTGCCCATTTAGGTTCAAGTTCACAGCTACTAGGGTTGGTCAGAATGACCATCCACTCTAGATTGTGTTTCTTCCATATCTACAAAAAGGTATTAAATATTTATCTGTGTGTAGTTTTCTCAGAGTTAATTCAAAGATACTAGTTCAAAAAGTAGAAAAGATGACTACAACAAAAACACTTTCTCTTCCCACATCCATGAAAAGGTAGCCTAGTTTCTGGAGGGGGCCAATTTTGCAGCCTCGGATCTAGCTCTGATTTCTGAGCACTTCTTTGTGAGAACAGAATATTGTGATAAAGTAGCCCATACCTGCTGATTTTTTTGGATACTTAGGTCTGTCTGTCTAGCTAAATGGACTGCATCCACGTCCTGTTATTATTACTGATGCAAATCACTCCTTGTCAGGTCCAGGAAAGAATGGGGGCTACATACTGCAGGGCATCACCTTTTGTGAATCCTTAATGAGTGGTCATGAAAGGAAGGCAGGGCAAAGGAAAGAGAATCCAATTTGTATTTGGAGAATGAGATGGTTGTTACAGGAGAAAAGAGAATATACTTATGAGGAGAAAGGAATTACAAAATTCATTCTTACATAAATGCCAAAACAATTCTTTCCTGTTTTGTTTTTTTTTTTTCCCCTGACTCGAGTGAGTGTCAAGGAGTGAGTGATGAGCCAGGTTGTGGGGTGAGGGGCTTGCTTTTACAGGGTGGTAGATTGCATTTCCTTTTTCCTTTCATTTTCTTTTATTGTAAGGTGATGTACAGAGGAGTTACAGTTACACAAGTCAGGCACTGAGTACGTTTCTTTTAGAAGTGTCACCCCTCCCTCATTTTCCTTTTTTCGTTTACTCCTTATGTAAGTGCAGTGACAAAGCTTTGTAGTGTGAGTAGGGAGGCGATGGGCAGACGCTCCCATCAGGAACATCTGTGAGATTGTTGCTATTGATTTTTGCTCATGAGTGACACATTTAAGTGACTCTTAGCAAGCATTTTTCTTCTTGATGACAATTGACTTCTGATTGCCCAAGACATCTCTTTGCCATTGGCAGGAGAGGCAAGGCACTTCTAAAGAGGAATACAGAATGTCTCTAGATCCCTTTGACTGGGAAGCCCACATGACTTTCTTGAGGGTAGCAACAAGTGTGATAAAGGAGACAAGCCTGCCTGCCATGCATGCACGGCTGCTCTAGTGAACTTGGAGATTCTGCTCATGTCTGATATAGTCGACCCTTGGCTTCCAAGGATATATAGTGCCCAGGTAAACTGAATGCTCAAGATGCATACAGTTCAGTCCTGTACTGCTATGCCTGGTTTAGTTTTCCATAATTCTGTTAACCACATGCCACCTTTCAACAAATCTAAACTCTGCCTTGTCAATTAAATCAAGTATGTGAACTTTTATCTTGTGTTTGGTTTCTGGCACCATTTGTTTTCTTGGAGGGAGATTTTTTTTTATAATTTAAGGGCAGAGAAACATCCAGCAGATCACACAGGATTTAAACACAGCAGACAATGTTGCATGAATGGTTTGAAGCTTTTCCAAATGGACTATGCTGTACAATGTGTACACGGAAGTTAAAACTTTTGTTTGGGAAATGTCTTTTTTATTTATTTTTTGACTGTGTCTAGTAAAAATAGAATATAATACATGTGCAGTATATGTATACCGATTTCTTTTCTCCTCTATCCTTTTCCCTCTGCTCCTTCCTTCCTTTCCCCTTCCTCCCTTCCTCTTTTCCCTCTTCCTCATCCTCCTCCTTCTTTTTCTTCATTGTAGTCATCCTCCTCCTCCTCCTCCTCCTCATCATCATCATCACCATCATCACCATCATCACCATCATTGCTTAGGATGAGCCTGCACGGCCTTACAGATAGGAAGTAAAAATATATTTAGTTTCTGAACAGTTTGCCTACATGTCCTTAAACATGAGTATGACTGATAAGTCTTGCTTCATTCTGTCCATTTCCATCCAGGTTTAGAGCTACCATGTTTAATGAGAGTAGAGAATTCAAATATCTGGGTGTTATGCAAAGAGAGTATATATACAGGTCTCTGAGCTAGTGACTCTTCAGAAGATTGATCTCACTGGCACTTCTTGGTTAGAATAAAAAAAGCAGGGTTTAACTATTAGGGACACTCATTAGTCATTTATTTTTGGACAAGATAATGAAGATATTTATGTGTGTCTGTTTCTGTGTGAGCATGTGTGGGGGTTGGTATGGTGGCTGGAGCTCATGGCCTTGTGCTCTCATTCAACTTTCTTGCTCACTGGTGCTCTACCACTTGAGTCACATGTGTAGTTTGGCATTTGGATGGTTAACTAGAGATAGAGTCTTGGAGACTTTCCTTCCTTTATTGGCATTGAATTGTGATTCTTCAGGCCTCAGCCTCCTGGATGGCTAGGATTACAGGTATGAGCTACTGGTGCCTGGAAGATACTCTTTTTAAATTATTAAGTTTTTTTTAATCATGAAAATACCATACAGAGGGGTATTGTTGCCTCCTCCTTTGTTGGCCCTTACCATACCTGCCCTCACAACACCATCTCCTCTTCCCCCTGCTAAAGTTGTTAAGTTCATTTTTTGACATAACGACTTGTACATCTCATTGTTGCAATGGGTCCACTTGTATCCCTATTTAAACAATTTGTTTTTTCCCTTCCCTTCCACAAATTATACCAACATCAAATACAGTGAAAGCAGGGGTTATACCGTGGGGGAGGGACATACAAAGCAACAAAAAATCATCTTATAAGGGGGCTGGGAAGGTGGCTCAGTGGTAGAGCGCTTGCCTTGCATGCATGAGATCCTGGGTTCGATTCCTCAGCACCACATAAACAAAAAGAAAAAAGGTGGATGTGGCACTGTGGCTCAAGTGGTAGAGCGCTAGCCTTGAGCTGAAGAGCTGAGGGACAGCGCCCAGGCCCAGAGTTCAGGCTCCAAGACCGGACCCAAAAATAAAAAATCATCTTATAAATATGTTAGAAACAATAGCAAGAAAGAAAAACCATTTGAGTCCTTATCTTGGGGTTCATTTTGCCTACCATCAACTTATCTGTCCATTTCTGCTTGTCTCAGACATATATACTAGTTATTGCAAATAAGGGAAACCATGGGACCTATTTTCTTTGGGCCTGGATTACTTCACTTAATATAATTTTTTACAAGTCTTTCTATTTCCTAACAAATAGGGCAATGCCATTCTTTCTGATGGAGGCATAGAATTCTATTGTGTATATATACCACATTTTCTTGATCCATTCATCTAGTGAGGGGCATCTGGGTTGGTTCCATATCTTAGCTATGTTAAATAATGCTGCAGTAACTTGGAACTCAAAAAATTAAATCCCCCAATAACAAATCCTCAAAGAAACAACTGCCCAATAAATAAGTGGGCTAAAAATTTACAGAGAAACTTCTCTGAAGAGAAAAGAAGGATGGCCAATAGACACATAAAGAAATGTTCAACCTTCCTAGCCATAAAAGAAATGCAAGTCAAAACAGCACTGAGATACAACCTCACCCCAGTTAGAATGGCTATCATCAAGAACTCTAATAATAACAGATGCTGGAGGGAATGTGGACAGAAAGGAACTCTACGGCATTGTTGGTGGGAGTGTAAACTTGTTCAACCACTTTGGAAAGTAGTATGGAGGTTCCTCAAAAGACTCCACATAGAGCTCCCCTATGACCCAGCAATCCCACTTTTGGGCATTTATCCAAATGATCACAAACAAGACCATACTAAAGCTGAAGATACTCTTAATGTCTACTTTCAAAGAAAACTTGAGGCAGCTGAAATATAAACTACGACACAAAGAATTCAAAGGTATATAAACATAGAGGAGTCCATTGTAGATGAAGGCTAAAAAGAGTTGTTCTAGAATTCAATTTAAAGCTGTTGGGAGACTGAGCTTGTCTCTGATTGGCAGTCAATAAAAAGCAGGTAGTTATAAGGATAATGGTAATGGTTTCTGTGACTTTGTAGAAAGTGGCTTTCATATGTTATTTCTAATCTTTGTGACAGTTTCGCAAACACCAGCAACAATAGACCCAGAGATTCAGAAAAAGACAAATGATTTGACAAGATGTAGAGACTCAGAAGGGGATGGAACTGAGATTCAGATGCAGAACTGTCTGTGTCCACGGGTCCTATCTATCTGATAGCATGAATGTGTTTTTCAGGATACCTTCCAAAGCCACAGGGCAAGATACTGAGATAAAAGGTGTCTAATAGTTGTAGTAAAGATCCAGTGTTGTAAAGAATGATCCAAATCTACAGCTGTTCATCAGTGAGTTGCCTGGGGATATTGACTGAAGATGGGTCATCAGAGGATTTCTGGTATCTACGCTCCTTCAGTGTCTGAAAAAAAGCTTGGGAAACTGTCTTCCAGAGTCTCTAGGACCACAGTAGTGATAATGATAACAGAGCTATGTACAATGGAGCCTGTATTTGACCAACTCTATATTTTCTGTCTGCTAAGATGGATGGAGCGACTCCTAGTTTGTCTCTGACACAAGTTTCTGAGCACTAGGAAGCTGACCTTGGCCCAGGCTACCTGATGCCACCATCCAGATGGCACCACAGACTCAAGCTCTCCATGCCAGAAACTAGGATTATGTTTAACTAGGTGTCTGGGTCTCATGGTAGCAATGGCTTTTTTTCTGGACAAAAATATCCATAAATGGTAAGTATATTTGTAGCTATAAGAGTCTCTGCTCTGTAATAACCATGTTAATGCTCTCATAAAAAGATATGGGGCAGGAGCAAAGTGACAGAAAGGCTGATTAGCATTTTATGACAGAATTAAGCTGCATGACAAATAACTCACTGGTTCTACAGCCCAGGAAATTCTACTTTCAAATGCTGGAGGTACTAAGATGTTTTTGTTCATTTATTTATGTTCAATATTTAACCACGAAGGTGTCCAGAGCAATTTATAGAAAAATGGAACACAAATGTAATAGTGACTAGAACGATTAGTATGAATAGTTATTAATAATGTAATCCATTTACTCCAAAATTTCTTTAAAACTTCTTTATTTATGTCGCTATTGGCTTGGATTTCCCAGCATATGTGGGTTTAAAGATAGAGCAAACAATTCAGAGCCCAAATCATCAGTGTCCTAATTTGTACAATTCAGTTCTATCAGTTTTCCCTAACCTTAAGGAAGTTCATTGAGGCTATTCATTTTGTGTTACAGGGGTAATGACTCCCACTCTAAGTTACCAGATTCTCAATTATGAACTCCCTTTATATTTGCAGGTTTGTCACAGGTAAAGAATGAGAACAGGTGGAAAGAGGCAGGGGAGACACCTTGCTTAATTCCGGAAAAGATCAGTTATCGTTGCTGAGAAATGATTCAACAGCTGTTTTTCTCACTTACAGATACAGAAATCACCCTAGGTTTCCTTAATTGCCAGAAGTAGATGAGGATATTAGTTCTCATGTACTTCCAGAGGAGTGTACTGCTAATATGTCAAAATTACCCACATTAATAAAGTTGAAAAAAACCTTGTCTGAGGTTTTACTCCCCTCATGAACACTGATAATCCGCTACACCAAACATTTAAATATAAAGGGCACAAAATACTTCTCATCTAACATATTTAGCCAATACATTGGACAATTGTTGGGAGCTTACCTTATGTTTAGCACCAGGCCAATGTGTTAGAGGAGCAGGATAACAATGTAGTCCATGACCTCCAAAATTCAATCCATTGGGAAGCCAAGATGATTGAATGCAACAATTAATAAGCAAGGCAGAATGATCTAATAAAGTGCTATAGGTAGTGGATAAAAATGATGTAGTCACCATGATCTTGATTGCATGTCTAATTTAAATGGATAACACTTTATATATTCCAACTGCTCACAAATATCAACTGGACTGAGAATCAGGAGACTCCAGTCTGGTTGCCACGTTAATAAACAAAACCAAATGTATATATATCCACATACATATACACATATATTCCAGTGTAAAAAAGGAAGATGGGACTATATGACCTCCAAAAAGTCTTCTTTGGAATTTCAAGGTTTAACCTATGATTACTGTCACTAGAAGGACTTCACTCATTTCCACAAAGCACAGGAGGTAGAGACACTGGCAAAGAATTTCCCCACGGAGGTACAGTGTCAGTTAATCTGTCCTGATATTGTCATGGAATCCTGGAACTTCAGTCAAAGGGATACAGGGCCTGTCCCGGGCAAAGGCAGCCTTGGGATGACTTAGCTGCAGAGTGTACAAGGATCATCCATCAGAAGGCATCATCCCAAGGGATCACTGGAATGAAAATTCTGGGTGTCTGGTCAGCCAGAGCCAGTTTACAGGGGCTAGGCAAGGATAGAAACTAATGAAGGGCAAGGAGGCAGACATTGGAGAGAATGGAACAGAAAGAAAGTTAGAAACAGAATCTGTAACAGATGATCTGAACTCAGGAAAATAACCACAGAGTAATGAGGAAAAACTTAAGCTTGAAGGACAGCCAGCCAAGACTGAAAATATGGCAGTCATTCTTCATCTAGATGTGACTTTGCCCCCAAAGGTAGGCTCTTTGTAGTCAAAGTTCTCTCCCCCTACGTAGGCTTTCCCCTACCTTGCCTTGAAATGATCAGCTAGGCCTTAGGCATATGGTTCATAGTGAAGGTGTGATGATCTCTCAACATTCTGCTTTCAGATCTATTTCTACCTTGATCCCCCTTTGTTCCTATTTGCTAGCAGAGTGATTTTTCTGCAATATATGGTCTCATTATAGAGTGTCTCTTGCTTCAGAGACCTCAGACATTCATGAGAACTTCAATAGCTACTCTGTTGAACTTGAAATTTTAAGGTCTATGGAAATAATTTGGCTTCTTTTTCAACTGCTTCAACCATTTTTTTTTTACCATATTTATACTTTACTTTTAAAAAATCAAGTTATACCTCTTTAATGTTTATCAGGCCTTTACAACTCTTGTACATTCATTCTGGCCACATCTTGTCGAATGTATTTTTCCTTGTCAAAACCCAACCTAGATCCAATCCAATCTTAACTTTCTACTGGAACCACTTTAGAGCCCTTCCATCAGGTATAATCTTCGTCTTTTGAACTTCTGCAACCAATCCTGTCCTCTTGGAATTGATTAATTCTAAAGTATATTTCATTTATTTCTCTAGTTGCCTTTTCTGTCTGGTGAGATCATGGCTTGCATGGGGAGAAATCATGGGTTTGCACTGCTCACACAGCATTGGCTGTATGAATTCTTCTTGTCTGTTGAAGTCCTGATCCAGAATGAGGAAAATATGGGTAAACACTCAAGAAAAAAGAATCAAAGATAATCATGTGAAATCAGGAAGTGTTTCTATTCCCAGTTTTGGACATGTGTGTGTGTGTGTGTGTGTGTGTGTGTGTGTGTGTGTGTGTGTGTGTGCATGTGTATGTATGTGTGTTTATGATGTGTGTCAGTACTGGCCTTTGTACTTAGGACCTTGAGCTCTAACTTTTTGTTCAAGGCTGACCCTCTACTACTTGAGCCACATCTCCATTTCTGACATTTGCTGTTTAATTAGAAATAATACTATATACTGTTTCTGCCTGGTCTTGCTTTGAACTACGATTCTTAGATCTCAATCTCTTGACTACTTAGGATTATAGGTGTAATCCTCCAGCACCTGGCATTTTTTTCCATTTTTCAGTACACATTCAACTCACAAATATGCTCTTGCCTATAAAATATAAAGCACTGTAGGCAAATGAATTTTATTGTTATTGTTCACAATCATTAAATATTTACAAACAAGTGCAAGCCTACATTGAATTGTTAATTCTTTAATCAGAATAATTCAATTACTACCCAAGTGATTGTGTCAAAATCTATGTGTCCATTTCAAATAACTTTCTGTAATACAAAGGCTTCAACTGAATATAGATACAATCCATTCTTTATTCCATCTCTTTCTTCTCCACAGCTTACTCAATTTTTTTCAGCATTAATAAGTTGATATTCATATATCTATATATAAGATTATAAAGATACTGTACAGAGAGGTTACAGTTACATGCGTTAGGTAATGAGTACATTTCCTTTCAAGCATTGTTACCCTTTTATTTGTTTTTCCCCAAATCCTTCCTCCACCCCACCCAAGTTGTAAAGTTTGTTTTCAACATAGTGTCTTGTACATCTCATTGTTAAAACGGGTCAACCTGTATCCTTGTTTCAGCATTTTGTTATTTTCCTTCCAATCCCCAAATTAGAAAAATGTATATACAAGATGTAAGGCACCAGAATCAAATACAGTGAAAATAGTAAGAACATACAAAAGAAACAAAAATATCTTTGGGTACATTAAAAACAACAGCAACAAAGATAAAAACTTCGTGTCCCTAACTTGGGGTTCATTTTGCTTAGCATCATCTTATGTGGTCATATGTACATAGCTTTTGACCTTTTCTGCTTGTCTGATAAAATGATCTTAGATGTATATTAGTTATAATAAGTTGATATTCTTAAAGTTCATGTAGTAACTCTTATTTTCTGTAATTCATCTCCTTGGTGCTTCTTTTTGGCTCTGACTTTTCATGAGCTTGTTAATCTCCACTTCCTTTCTTCATCAGTTTGTTTTTGAACAATTAAGTGAGGTCCAGTCTTAGCATAGGACCAGGTGTGTAATTAGCATTAGACGAATGAACTCTTATTTACTGTGAAACTTAGGAGTGAATTAGCTCCTTGAAACTATTAAACTCTAGTATCATTTCTTGGTCAAATTGTAATTCATGCTATCTCTAGACGGGCTCTTCCAGTTGCTATTTCTTCTCCAATGTGGATCTGTGCCAGGTTTTGGTTTGTTTCTGCATTCCCTTATGTACCACTATCCCCTTGTTCATATGGAAACTTCCTTAAACTCTGATGAGAAGTTCCCTGGAAGGGTGTTGGCTAATATTCCATATTACACTTTGGGTAGAGGCTAAGAGGGACGTTTCCACTATAAATGGTGCCATGTTATTGGTTGAAGACATTGTGAAAGTTTTTACATTTCCCTACAGCCTTTGGAGAGCAGAGGCATGGCCTGGTGGAGGGACAGTTTGACTTGAACAAACAAACTCTAACAACAGCAGAGAGGCTGGGGGAAGAGCTGTTAGGCAGCCTTTCAAACATCCCACACTGTTGATTCCAACAGTAAATGGGCTCTCTTACCACTCACTGTATTTCTGAGCCCACTGGACAAAGGCAGTTGAAAATGAAGACTGCTGTTACAGATGGGGCTTGTGTGCTAGAGCCACCAATTGTTAAACTCCTGAGAGTTAAAGTAAGTTAGGAAGACTTGTATGTGATGGGGAGCTTTTCATTTCTGTCAAGAGGTAAAATAGTAAAGTGAATGCATGCTCTTTCCTACTATGCTACTCAAGGGTAAAGTCAAGCTTGATAGGGAGTTCTTTATGCTGTTGATCCAGCACAGAGCTGGGCTCATCATGGCACTGAATGATTGTTAATTGGCTTTGAGATGGCTTCAAAACATCTTAGGAAGAACATTTTTTATTCTTTTATATATTAGTGGTTTCCAATTTGCCTGAAATGCAATGGGCATTCTACATACTGTTTAATCAGTTTTAAGAAGATAAATGATGGTTAGCTTTTTTTCTGGGATAGTCTCTTTTTTATTTAATAAAAAAGCAATAGCTTTTCTTGTTGAAACATCACACAGAGATTTCCTATCTTATTCATATTTATTACCTACATTCATTCTTACCTATCATTCACTAGTCCCTTCAGCATGTCTTTCATTCCTAGTGAATAGTTGTGCTTAGGAATAATTTTCCCTAAGATGAATATATCTTAGTTTATATCTGGCTTGTAATTTTTTTTCAAGTTCAATTCCATTTTTTCTGTTTCTACATTTAAAGCCTCAAGGCTTTTGCTTTCCATTTTTAAGTTTTCATCCCATATAATGTTTTCTCCCTCCGAGCATCACCAGCAGCAGCCTCCCTGGCTGTCTTCCTCTTCCTGGATCGTGCAACTGTGAGTACAATAGTAAGATCTAAGAAAGTACTTGGAAAATACTTATTCATTTATTGAGTTACTAGTCAGAGGTCTTATTAATTTAGTTCTGTGGTGAAGACAGTGCAAATCTTCATATACAAACTGTAAGCTAAGAAGACAGCACTCTGAGGATGCCCCTGTTTGTCTTCACTATTAAAATTCATAGCAGTTTTTTTTCTTTTTATCTCTCGGGCCCAAGCTGTAACACCTGCTTCTGATAGCTGGTATTAGGGAGGGTGAAGGACATGTGAGGCTGGATGGAAATAAAGGTTAGAGATGAATCAAGGCATAAGGAGATAGAGGAGAGGACTAAAAAATTGTTCACATTGACAAAGGCTGGCTATACTGGCCATAATAGTTTACAGACTACCAAGGGAATAGGTTTTCCAGTCAAGCTGCCTGAGTTGGTGTATCAATTCAGTAACCTATTGGCCATATAATCTTGCACAAATCACTTAAACATGTATGTTTCTCCTGTTGGTTCTCCTCCTTTTCCTTTCTCTTGCCCTGTTGTTTTCTCATTTTTTTTTTCTTTTCAAAAGGTTCTTGGGACATAATTCACTCAAAAAATAGGTTATATTTCAATTATATGTATTTTAATTTTTATTTATAAAATTATTTATTTATTTATTTTTGGTGCTAGTCCTGAGGCTTGTACTCTGGGCCTGGGTACTATCATCCTCGAGCTTTTCCACTCAAGGCTAGAGTTCTACCATTGAGCTATACCTCCACATCTGGTTATATGCATTTTTAAAACATGAAATATTTCAACCATAAAGAAAAGTATAGAGGCTGACACAATAAAATCCATGAATATGTTACCTACTTTGTCTTCTTTTACAAGTAGATAGTTTTACTTCACATATTTTTGTAAAAGACTGTACATCTGCCTGACTTATTTCTTGCCTTCTGATCTTTGCATTTTCGCTAATTTTTAAAATACTTTTTTTTTTTTTTGGTCCGGTCATTGGGCCTGAATCTGGGCCTGGGCGCTGTCCCTCAGCTCTTCAGCTCAAGGCTCATCTACTTGAGCTCTTCAGCTCAAGGCTAGCGCTCTACCACTTGAGCCACAGCACCACTTCCGGCTTTTTTCTTTTTGCTTATGTGGTGCTGAGGAATCGAACCCAGGGCCTCAGGCATGCAAGGCAAGTGCTCTACCACTGAGCCACCTTCCCAGCCCCTAAAATACTTTTTATTCATGAATCTATTATATCATGTAGTGCTGTTATGTAAGTCTTTAAGCTTTATATAAATAATAAACATACATATTTCAGGCAATTTGACATTGTTGCTGGACTTTATTTTGGAAATCTACCCCTATGCAAATAGTTAGAACTCATCCATTGATGTTGCTGATTGGGAGTAATTAGAATTCATCTATTGATGTTGCTGATTGCGTAGTATTTAATCAAACCTTAATAAGTCACTGAATATTGTGACATACATTTGTGCTTATGGTTCTTTTAGTAATACATATTTTACCATTTATAATATTTATTTATTTATTTTAATTTTTATTTTATTTGTGAACATACTGTACAGAGGAGTTACAATTACATGGGCAGGATAATGCGTACATTTCTTACCAAGCATTGCAGCCTCCTCCTTTGTTTACCCTTCACATCCCTTCCCAGCCTCCCCCCTCCCCCCCATCCCAATCCTTCTCCTTCCCCCCCGCCCCCGACGTTGTAAAGCTCATTTTGGACATGACAACTTGTACTTCTCATTGTTGCAACAGGTCCACCTGTATCCTTAAACAACTGGTTTTTCCCCATCTCCTCCACAAGTTATACTGACATCAAATATAGTGAAAGCAGGGGTTATACTGTGGGGGAGGGACATACAAAGCAACAAAGAGATAATCTTATAAATGCGTTAGAAACACATGTATGAAAAAAACATTAAAATACATACCTAACGGTTCATTTTCCTGACATTACATTATCTGACCTTTTCCGCTTGACTCATACATATACTAGATATTACAAATAAGGGAAACCATGGGACCTATGTTTCTTTGGGCCTGGCTTACTTCACTTAATATAATTTTTTCCAAGTTTTTCCATTTCCTAACAAATGGGGCAATGTCATTCTTTCTGATGGGGGCATAGAATTCCATTGTGTATATATACCACATTTTCTTGATCCATTCATCTACTGAGAGGCATCTGGGTTGGTTCCATATCTTAGCTATGGTAAATAATGCTGCAATAAACATAGTTGTGCTGGTAGCTTTAGTGTGGTCTTGTTTGTAAACATTTGGGTAAATGCCCAAAAGTGGGATTGCTGGGTCAAAGGGGAGTTCTATGTGAAGTCTTTTGAGGAACCTCCATACTGCTTTCCAAAGTGGTTGAACAAGTTTACATTCCCACCAACAATGAAGTAAGGTTCCTTTCTGTCCACATCCCCTCCAGCATCTGTTGTTGTTAGAGTTCTTGATTTTTGCCGTTCTAACTGGAGTGAGGTGATATCTCAATGTTGTTTTGATTTGCATTTCTTTTATGGCTAGGGATGTTGAGCATTTCTTCATGTGACTATTGGCCATCCTTCTTTCTTCTCCAGAGAAGTTTCTCTTTAAGTCTTTCGCCCACTTATTTATTGGGCAGTTGTTTCTTTGAGGATTTGTTGTTGGGGGGTTTCCATTTATAATATTTATAGAAATAATTATATACATATTTTGAAACGTTTTCTCTACACTATATACCTAGTGATAATGTTGTTAGATTGAATGAATGTATATTTTTAACTTCATTACATTTTGCCAAGTATCTTTCCAAAGTGATATACCTGTTTATACCTCTATAGGTTTCCATTGTTTTATAGGTTGGATCTATAATTTTAAAGTTTTACTAGTTGGATAGCTGTGAAATGGGGTATCACTGTTTTGACTTTCAATTCCTGAAGTAATAATAAAGTTGAGAATCTATTTTTGTTCAGGTATCTTTTGACTTGGCTTTTATGACTTATCTCTTCATACAAATGGTATGGTATTGGATATATTTTGTAATCTTCATTCATTTAAACTAGTATGTAGAACTCACATAGATCTATTGAGATAAAATACTTGATTTTATTTCTTTCATCTAATTTTTGTACTTTTTTCCTGATTCTTTTTGTTTAATTTTTCTCTTTTTACTGCCTTATGTTGATTGTTATATTTATTCATCTTCCCTTTTCTACTTTGAATTTTATGCCTTCTGTCTTCGTCTCTTAAAGGTTACCCTTAACATTTTAGCAGTCATGTTTAGTTTAACACAATCTCAATTGTGTCCTTTAAAATCTTCCTGTGTGCTCCTGCAAGGCATAAGAAGCTGAGAATCGTTTTTGTCCCTTTCTTTTTTTTATCATTTTGTTGTTTAATATTTAAAATTTGTATTTTATAAATTTATAGTCTCTGGTTTATAGTCACTAATTATGATGGTTATTTTTACCTTACAGTTAATGCTTAATGTGTCAACCTTGATTTTTTGAGTTTTAAGTCCTTTAAAGTTCATTGTTGTAAAGAAAAAAAAAGAAAGAAAAGAAATAAGCTTCGGATATCAAGTTCAAGTCCAAGTATTAGACCTAAAAGGAAAAAAAAAGAAAGAAAAGAAATAATTTTTAGATACTGTGTTTGAGTTCAGGTTTTGGATCTGAAAAAAGAAAGAAAATATAGAAAGTCACATAAATGATGGAACAAAGGGTGAACCAATTCAGCAGTGAAACCCACTAGACACTATGTTAGAAATGAACTACACAGCTTTGGGGAAGGAAAGCTGAGAGGGGGAAAAACAGGGAGAGAATGAGGGAAGGGATGGTACTTCAAAAGTAAATGTATTCATTACCTGGATTATGTAACCGTAACCCTTCTGTACATCACCTTTACAATAGAATTTTTTTAAAAAATTAAGAAACAGAAAACAAAAGAAAAGAAATGAAGTCCATTGTTATTTAGCTAGCTTTCTTAGCTCATCTGAAATTGTCTCTCACTTCACTTTGGCTACTCGTGGATGATGGTGGTCTATGGTGGTAAGGAATTTAAGGTAGACTCCCGCTTGCTAACCCTGATATTTCAATGACATTTATTTGTCTCAATTTTGTTGAAAAATTTGTTACTCTAATTATTGTCCCTTTATAGAATGATCTGGGTTTTCTCTTTGCATGCTTTTGAGATCATTGCTATGGTATTTTTGAGCTTTCGATAGGGTTTCTGGGTATGGATTAATTTTTCCTTATTCTCCCCATAAAAACAAAGTGTATTCTTGAATTAGATATTTTTTTCAATAGTGTGCAATCCTCTGCTATAATTCTTTTCCTACAATATCTCTCACTTTCCTGTTTACTCTTTTTGGAAGTCCCCTTAGATAGATGTACTTGTGCATTATACATTCACCAACACTGACTTAGGTTTTTTCTCTCTAGTTTTCAGAACTTAATTCTGAGTTATTTCTTCACAAATACTTTCATGTTCATTAATTTTCTCTTCACTTATATCTAATCTGTTTAACTTGTTCACTGATTTTGTTAATTATTTACATTTTTATTAACTTGCTTAAAAATATAAAAGACAATGAATACTCTAATAGATGCATAGAAATTCACCAGCAAGCTTTGGAAATCAAACCTTAGGTCTTTTGTTGATTTTGTTTTATTCAGTTCACTATTTTTTTTGGCCAATCCTGGGGCTTGAACTCAGGGCCTGGACACTGTCTCTGAGCTTCTTTGGCTCAAGATAGCACTCTACCACTTGAGCCACAGCTTTTTTCTGGCTTTTTCTGTGTATGTGGTACTGAGGAATCAAACCCAGGGCTTTATGCATGCTAGACAAGTACTCTCCCACTAAGCCATCTTCCCGGACCCAGCTCACTAAATTTATATTCATATATATTCGATTCTGTTCTTTTAAAAACTTTAGAATCATTTACTTATAGTTTATTCCTTTTGATAACTTCCTATTTTTCTCATCTTGATTTTATTTATTTAACTATTTTTTTATTATATTTAAGTAGTTGTCCAAAGGAGATGTCATTCAACAAGCAGTTAATGAATACAGTGTGTCTTAATCAATGTTACTCCACAGCTAACCCTCTTAACTCCCTCCTTCACACGTTTCTTAATTTTAGGATATATATTAATATTTATTTGCCAATTAACAAAAAAGTTTAGGTATACAATGCATCTTGACTTGTGACACTCCTTCAACATTTTTACTCCCACTTTGACCCACCCCTTCCCTTATATTTCTTCATTTTGTGGTATATAAAATGAATTCTTGGCTTTATTATCTCCATTCAGCCCTTCACTTATCTGTCACTCTCCGCTTGGTCCCACCCCTGACTCTTTCAAGTACCTATTTCCTGGTGCTTATTTTATTGGGCTTTGACTTAGTTTTTCTAAAGAATTATACTATTTGAGCTCTCCAGAGTCTATTATACTTCAGATAATTCATTTGTAACTTCTTTCATACCACCCAGTGTGTTTACTCACCGATTTATAGGCACATTCTAGCATGTGATCATGTAATCTTCATTTCTCTGGGTCTGGCTTACTTTATCTAATATATTTTTCCAAGTCTTTCCATTTACTTATGAATGATACAATACCATTGTTTTTAATGGATGAGTAAAATACCATTGTATATGTATATAGAGACACATATGGACACGTATAATGGCATTTTACTCATATATATGTATATATGTATACATATATGTATCTCTCTCTCTCTCTCTCTCTCTCTCTATATATATATATATATATATATATATACCATATCACATTCTCTATCCTATGACCTGGCAATTTTACTCCTGAGCATTTATCCAATGAAGCCCAAACGAGGATACAGAAAGGCCACCAGCACAACCATGTTTATTGCAGCACTATTTACCATAGTCAAGATATGCAATTATCTTAATGGACAAATGGATAAGAAAATGTGATATTCATTTTATAATTATCCATTTCAAATGCTTATTTATTTTTTTTTGTTTCCCTGATAGGTCTATCACTGGGAGTTTTTTAGAAGTCTGTTCTGTTTATTTGATATGTTGATTCTTGTTTAGTGAGGTTTTCCTTAAAGTTTAATCTTGGGTTATAGGCTAATTTTGTAGTACTTTCCTTATTTGAATTGTAGGTAGCATGAGTTGTTAAGAAAGTTTTGTTACTTTTTTCTTTCACATATACAAGGGCCATTGAAAGTCTAGGAACTATTTTATGTTTTCTAGCAACTGATATGATAAATTAATACTCTGTAGAATCAGAAGGACACAGTCTTAGTTATATATTGTGAGAATAAACTAGTTTATCTTGATCAATTCCAAGATTTCCTTGTTATTGCTCTTTTCTAGTAGATAGAATGATTAGTTTAGATGCTGTAAACTACATATGTATATAAAATATTGATATCTCTCTATATATAACATATTACACAGAGAGAGAGAGGGAGGGAGAGAGGAAGAGTTAGATGACTATATGTATATATATATATATAAGGATCCTGCTGAGGTTCTAAGTTTTACATAAGATGATTTAATTATTACTGTTCCTTACATCATCACCTGGTATAAGCAGGAATCCTCTCTACCTCCCAGGTTGCTGTGGGTTGAGCCCTTGTTTTTACTCTTTATACTTACTTTTGTGGGTTTGTATCTCTTTTTAGACTTTTCTGTTTTGTATGCGTTCAGCAACTTAATATCTATTCTATTTGAATCCATATTTCTGCATGATTTTTGTGGGGAGATCTATTTGGTTTTCTGATTCTCTAAACAGGACTTCCACTTACCTTCCTCAAGGACTTAAAAATTTTTAAACAGCAATAATATTATGTACTTTGCAGTTTTTTCTAGGAACTGGAACTCATATATGCAAAGTATTTCTATGTCTGGCAATGTCTAACACATAGTAGATATTTGACAAAATAGTTGTTGCTAATTTTATTTTTCATTAATGTATGAATAAAACATGAAAAATAAACCGTGAAAAGATGTTAAGGATTATTTATTATGGATATAAAAGCAATTCTAGGCATATTCCATGGACGAATAACTTACATTCTAGTCTAAGTCTTGATTACATTGCATGAAGATATTAAAGGCCTTATTGTGGCCTTAGGTCTCTTATATTCTATGGGTTTCTTAGTTCTGAAGATGGGAAATAGTGCAACGTCTACAATGTGTGATGCATTTAAAAAAATCCTAAATTTTATACTGACTCAAAAAGCCAATACTATGGATACCAACAAAGGGCTTCACTTCATCATCTCTCTATTCTTTTATCATTTAACCATCTGGCAGCTGTGTCAGCCCCCTCTCTGTGTACTTCATTTTTGCCAATTCAATACAAAGATTTAGTACTTATAATGTGTGCTGTGCACACATCCTTCACAGAAATGTGAAAACTGTGGGTAGAGTATAATACCATATTTCCAGCCTCAGATATCTTAGCCTGGGAATGTAAGGTACCTAAACTATAAATAACAATGGAACTCTATGGCACTCAACAACAGTCTATAATATTGTGTACCAGTCAACACTGACTCTACATCCTCTCTTTCTCTATCCCTGGACACTATCATTCTACCTTATATTCCTATGATTTGGACTATTCTGCGTGCCTCATGCAACTGGAACCATATCACATTTGTCCTGTGGCGACTAGCTTGTTTCACTTAGAATATTCTCAAGGTTCATTCTTGTTAATAGCACTTGTTAGAATTGTTTTTTTTTTCCCTTTCAAGGCTGAATGATACCTCAGTGTATGGATTTCAAGAGGCATAAGTTCCCTTAACTAGTCTATGTAAAGGTAAGTTTATCTTGAATTTGACATGACAAATATTCAAGGACAGGAAGCTAAGGCAGGAGAATACAGGATCTATACTATTTGTAGTATATAATATTGCCTCTCAATCACCTAGTTCTCTTGTCATGTGGTTTTAATTCTCTTTAGACAGGTTAAAGAAAAAAATCTCTGTGCTAGGACTCATTCTGGGTTATGAGACCTATTCTTGATTCTGGCACTCTGATATCTGGAGGAAGGCAAACAGGCTGTAGGCATACAGATAGGCAGTAAATTACTAGCACTGTTAGTGTTACTGGCAATCACCGAGCCTCATTGTTGACAACCTACTTCATAGGTTTTTTTTTTTTAAGATTAAATAAATACCTAGGTATAAAATGCTTACAATGAAGAATCCTGTTCAGGGCCACTCATTTATCTTTGTGTCTTGGACAAGATATTTCTTTCTTCTGGATCTCAGTTTTCCATTATTTGTCTGAGACAAGGTTCTTTCTAGTTGACATAGTCACAACCCCATTCACAGATCAGTGTATGGTTGAAGTGAACAGGGATTTCCATGTTTCAACTCATCCTGTCCAATACCTAGAGTAGGCTCTATTGCTGGGAGTCTCATTAAGTTTCTCTCTTTTACTGGTGTGAATAATTAATTGCCAGCATCATTAAGACTCCTAGCAACGGAGTTCTGTCCTACAGCTCCTGTGGTGCAGCATGTACTTCCTGGGCAGATGAAGAAATAACAGTGTGTGAGAAATCTGTCAGCAATTAGCAGGCCAACTGGACTTTCTCAGGAGGATACACAGCACCCCTTCAAGAACAAGGCTTCTGCTCTTCCACACCAAAGAGAACCATCTGATATGCTCAATATTTAATAAAAAGCACCAAAGTCCTAATGAGGTGGAGATGTTCTACATGGCCAGTTTTCTCCTGAGGGATTAGTAGGGCATGCTCGCCTCCTGTGATGGTATCAAGTGTGCTGTTACGATTTAACCAGAGGCCTTGCCTCCTCCAGCAGGGGAGTGGAGTGGGTGGTGGTTCACACATCCTTTTACTTTATCTGTCTGGTATTGGCCAACATGTGTTTTCTCTTCTAGTCTAGACTCTGGGCATGAAAGATTCAGTCTGGGCATGAAAGATGCAAGTAGCTTTTCCTCATCTTGTTAACCTTTCTGTGTGAACCTGGTAATTCCCTCTCAGTGGGAAGTTCTCTTTGCATAGTGAAAAATTCCATGCGGGTCAATGAGCATATGGAAGTTGGGTCATTAAAGCCCTTCAGAATTCTACAGGGTGGTCTGAGGAAAGGAGGAACACAGAGACATGGGTAACTGATAGGTCTCCTAAGTTAGAATTTACAGAACTATGACCACTGAGGTAGTACAGTTCAGTCTTACTTCCCAAGTAAGTTGATCCTACAGAGAAATTTAGGATCTTGTTAACAACTTTTCCTACAGATAATGCAATTAGTTCTAGGGATATATTATCTTCTTATTTCTATCTGAATATAAATCTACAAGAAGACAGGTAAATATGCTAACTATGGATTTTGGAGAAGAAGAGATAATGTTGTTCCTTTCAATTTTTCTTTCTCTTGGTTCTATTTTGTCCTATTTCTGCTCCTGCCCTGTCTAGTTATGTCTATGGCCCTGTCTTTTCACCTGCTTTTAAACCTTTCAACCAATTATAAGAATCTCAGGATATGTTTTATTACTGTGGTAGGGATAGATAGTACAGGAAACCACACTATTTTGTTGAGGATTATATTTAAAAAGTGAGTTGTTGGTTGTTGGATGTGAGATAAAAGAATGCTTTCTAAGTAACTTTGATGATCACTTCTCCATGACTGACAGCTTCTCTTCAAGTCCAGATGATTTTACATGGAATGCTTCATACAGTAATAGGAGTGGTAATGGGAAATATTTTTCTTTGTGTTGTGTGGAGGCGATTCATGGGGAGTAGAGGTGCATTGGTAGTGAAGAGTAAAGGTTGCTTGCAACTTATGACTGAAGGTAATAAGCTTTCATTATTGAAAGCTTGGGATTGAAAAGAGAATAATCAAAATGTGCTAAAATAAATTTGATGCAAATGAGATGCAGAAAGTGCCCTGGATGTGTTGGAAGAGGATGTCAGATAATTGGAAAGCATACTTTCTGGCCTACGCATGGCCAATGCCAATCTCTTCCAGAATTCTCTGGAGCCTCTCACTGAAAAACCATTTTAAGCTAAATAGGGACTTTTTCTCTTTCTGTCAGAGAGAGTTGTGAAATTCTGTCTATTTTGGTGTGTATTCTATTGGGAAATGGACAAGTTCTGGAGATGAATCAAGAATAAGATTTGGCAGGCAATCCATACGCTCCCCGAGTTTAGCCAAGTCACCTTATTTCAGCAACTACCTGGCCTGAGAGAAGAAGTGGTGGTTTTTGTAGTAAGGAGAAGGGAGCCTTGCCTGACAAAGTCCAGACTCAGCTGATCCAATTCACTCTGATCTCTTACCTTGGCTCTGAGAGTAAGAAGATGAATTCTTCAACCCAAGAGAACACTTGTAGTACAGAAAGCAAATATTTTTAACCCCTCTCCCCTACCAGGCATCTTTTTCTCTAGCCCCTTTCTGGAGCTATTCCATCATACCTGTAAGATATCTAAGCTACTCTAGGGAGGACTTATGTTATACAGCGATGCATTGTATTTTCTATTTTCTCATGCCATGAAACTGGATGGTGAGTTGTGGCTGAGACTTTCCGTTGATGAATCTAACTTTATTTATCCATCCATGGCATTAAGAGAAGACCATCTAGTGTCCAAGTAGGACTAAATGGTCAGTTTGGGTTATAAGGATGAAGCAAGATATTTCACGAGGCCTCATACTCTGCCACAAGCTGCAGCTCTGCCATTTCCAGCGGAATTTGTCATTGCGGCATCAGATTTGAGCTTTCCTAGGCTTCTTATCTGTCTGTTGCTCTATAGGCTCCTTTAAACTCTCCTAAGGGCTGGTGGGTACAGGTGTTTGGCAAAGCAGGACTTAGCATTGTTCCTCTGGTGGACCTGGCAAAATCACAATCCTACTCTGATTACTAAAGCACAGAAATGTGGCCAACTTTTCTCTCTCCAAAAAGATTAAGTTACCTTAATCTGAAACCAGGGAAATAAAAGTATGATTGGGTTTTAGATATGATAATAATATATTATGCTAATATTTATCTTGGCAGAGATAATGGTGATGCCAAGGGGAAAGATTTGTCAAAAGGAGTTTGAGATTCAAAGAGAGGCTGTGGTACTTACTAGGGTAGTTATAGACCAAGATGAAGGAAAGTCTGGCTTTGGGAGAGTTTATATGGGGAGTAAAAGGCTATTTGGGAATCATAACTTATTTGTATAGGTAAGGTTCACATTGGAGGATAGAATATTTAATTCTCCTGGTCAAAAGATTTGAGTATTGAGGGCTAGAAGCAAGAAGAAAGAGAAGGAAAATCAGAAAAGATATGTTTGGGTATCTGGATCATTAAAAGTCCAAGATTACTTTCCATTGAAATGAAGGACTAACCTTAACTGCAATTTGTTAGAGTACATGGGGTGGGGGATACATTATCCAGTCATCCAGGCAGCTTGCTGGGGGGTTTAAAACAGTGAGTTTCTGAGCATGGTACATAGAAAGGAACAACTTATGTTTTTGGTGAGATTATAGAATAGCTCATATTGCAACCACTGAGTTAGGAGAAAATATTCTACTCATGTATGGGCTCAGATTTTGGCTACAATAATAATGATCGATATGACCACCAAGCAATTTCATCTCCTCTCCGAGCATACCCTAAATTTCATGCCCTCTCTTCCTTGTCAGTGAATGAGGAGCTGGTCATGTGACTGCTTAATATCTTTTGCACTCCTGTAACTCGACTAGGAACTGTTCTGAGCTTTTTTTTTTTTTTCCTGGGCTGTGGTCACAAAAATCTTGTGTCTTCACTATGCGCACTATTAATAAGTATGCTCTCTGTTTCTGTTGTCAGCTCAGCAGCATCTATACCTCTTCTGAACAGTTGGCAAATTAAAAATAAGCAAGAGGCTATTGGCCTTAGGCTGTCTCCATTCTGTGAATCCCTATGTAAGAAACTCTAACCTAAGACTAAAGAAACTGCAAACTTGACAGGTGTATAACCAATATAAAGTCTCAGCCATTCCTAAGCAGCCAAGTTTCAGGACATCAAAGACCACCACCAAGTGGTCAAGCCGGTCCCTCAAGTTATAGCCATTCAAGCTATTTCTGTACATGATTTCCTTGTATGGTCCATGAATACCCATGGCCCACATTGCAGAGTGGGGTTCTCTGACTTACTCCTTGTCCTTAGTGCTGCCCAATTCATGAATGGCTCTTTGCTCATATTTTGTTAAACTTTAATTTGTCAAAATTTTTCTTCATATGCACATATATGCAATGGGGTTAACTGAAGTATGATATATGCACGGGAGAATACAAATAGTCTAATTCCTTAGAATAATGAACTCACAGCCTAACAAATTGATACCAGGAAGCTGGCACTTGAGTGTTGTGTGTTGGAAGACAAGGAGGGAGTAGGTGATTGAAGAGAAGGAGCAGGGGAGAACTCAGTCGTAATATTCAATGTATATCCTATGAACTAGGAAAATTGAGGGGATAGGTGGGGTTGAAGGGATGGGAAAGAATAACACTGGTTAAGACGCATTGTACTAATGCAGCAGAGGTACTCACTGGACGCTACACAGGAAATGAACCATTCTAACTTGTGAGTGAGGATAGAAGGGAACACTGGGAGAGAGCAAGGTAAGAAGCGACTTTGTTCAAAAAGAAATGTACTTATTACCTGACTTATGTAACTATGACCCCTCTGTATATTACCTTTATAATAACAATAATTTAAAAAACCCCAAAACAAAACACAACAACAAAAAGATACATTGTACCTACACACTGACATGTTGAATTGAAACCTGTTTTATAATACTTGTAGATAAAAGTATAGTAAACATATTTTCTTTTAATAACTGCTTTCTCTGCCCACTCCACATCTTAATCCTATGCTTTTTAAAAAATCTTTTTAGAGCTACATTTTCCCAGATCAGGTTCTATGGCAGATATGGCTAATGAGAAATACTTTATATGAAATTTGGAAGCCAAAGGGGAAAGTAAAACCTTGAGTTTCCCCTGCAGCTGTGAACAAGTATGTATATATTAGCAGATGGTGGCATAAGGTGAAACCTGTAGGTTCCAGACATTCCCTGGAGAATTACCTTTGGTCATTAGTAGTAACATTTCTGGTTTCTCTGCTTCTTGCACTTCTAGATTTTGTGAAGGCCACTATTAGCTTCTTGACCTTTTTAAAGCTAACTACCTCTCATCCATACATACACGTGTATAGGAAACTCCTTATCACTTGAGTATAGAAAAAGAGGAACCCATTTGGAACTTCTGATTTTTGGATGACCTGCAGGATGTTCTGGCTTAAGACAGGAGAGGATTAGTGGGGCTGTACGTAGGAAAAGGGAAGCCTACATATGGGGCAACCTTTGAGAGATAGCCTGAGGTGTAGATATGTATTGGACAGTGGACAAAACTATGGCTGAATGACTGTAAAACTGATAAAGATCCAGATTAGATATTGGAGCTAAGGAGATCACTGTGTAAGATAGCTGTGGATATGTAGAGTAGGCATAGAGTTGAGGCTAATTGCTATCCATGGGACTGCTCACCAAAGGTATCACTGTCAGTTATCATAGGGACCATGTGACATAGTCTATCATGTGACTCCTTTACATGCTCATCCACAAAGCGGCCATGTTAACAGTGATGGATGCTATTCACAAGCTCAACAGTCTGGTTCCCTCACCAAGGCTGATCTGGCTGTACTGCTAAGTGCCTGATATGTCCAACATGTCAACGACAGAGACCAAAGCTGAGCTCCCAATATGGCATCATTCCCCAGGAGAACCTGCCAGCCACGTGATGGCAAGTTGATTACGTTGGATGTTTTCCATCACTGAGGGGGCAGCGTTTTTTCTTCCTGGAATAGATGCAGACTATGGATATGGGTCTGCCTTCCCTGTCAGCACTGTTTCTGCCAGCACCACCATCTGTGAATTTATTGGATGCATTATTCCCTGTCTTGATATCACACAAAATATTTTTATTCTGACCAAAGATTTCATTTTATAGCTAAAAAAAAGGGAAGAAAGAGAAAGCAAAAGGGAAGGTGTCATGCTCATGAGATTTACTGATCTTCTTTATGAGTACACAGTACTTTCTTTTTCTTCATTTTTGGTGGTGGGGATCATGCATAGTTAGGCAAACATGTTGAGCTATATTCTCAGTCTTCATTGGTCTTATTGTGTTTTCTCACTTAGTGAGATAAAATTTGTGGTAGATACTTAAGATCAGTAGCCCATAGATGATAAAATTTATTCTACTTCCAGTATATATAGGTCTAGAAAACCAGTTTTTGCTTCCCAGATGCCGAATGTGTACTTTCCTAGTTTAGAGATCTTAGTACTTAATACTATATTAGTTTTCCCTTGAGGTTGAGACAATAATCTGGCCATTTAGGAATTTGTAATACCACTGAACCATGAGAGAAAGGAGCAGTTGTTGTATCACTGATGATTGATTCTAAGCATGAAAAAGAAATTCAGGTTGCTGTTACGTAAGGCTGGGAAGGTGGAGTGTTTAGGATGCCTATGAAGTTTGCTAGTGTATATCCCTTATTTAGTGGTAGAAGTTAGTATAGGTCTAAAGCAAGGTAATATGACGACCTTTAGGAACAAAGATTTAAGTCATTCCAGCAGATAAATCATTAGATCTGACTTAGATGTTGACTAAAATATAAAGGGAATAGGGAATGTGTGGTAGAAAAAAGTTGGAAGTCTAACTATAGCTTTGTGACTACTTGGAATGAGGACCATGTTAGTCACATTTTTTTCTCATGCCTTAATGCATATAGATGTATATATCTCACATGTTTCAAGTTTTTCATCTTCTCTTTTTCTGTCTCTGTTTTATAGAGGATGTCAGTTGTGATTAGCTTTAAAATCTAATCTTTCATTTCCTAACTACAAAGAATATTGTGTCTAAGCTAAAAGAGGAATTAACATTACTCAGAGATGGTAATTAGCATTACTCAGAGACACAAGTTTCTGAAAGAACTTTGATTCTTTACTTTTCCAAGAATAGGTGATATACATGCATATGAGAAGAAAATGCGTCATATTAGATCATGAAGTTGTTGCTCATGTTTGTTGTAAATATGGTTGAAAAGATGTTATGGATTTCACTTAAGAAAAAGGGTAGATTGTACTGGATTATCTGTTATCAAGTCAGCACCTACCTGCCCCATTTCCCAGTCACAGGAGTGAAAATTGATAACTGCATTTCAAGCATCTTTTGGCCACGTAAGTCCAGTTTATATCCTGCCAATCTGAAGCACTTCCACGAGCTCCCATAGTGGAAGTAAAGGGAAGACACACTCCATGGCTACAGTGATGGACAGACATGTAGACACAACAGTGGCAGACACAGAGTTTTGTCAGTGCTTCCGGAAATCCTGCTGCTGCTGAGCTGCATGGT
The DNA here is from genome assembly GCF_000151885.1 of Dipodomys ordii. Classification (NCBI taxonomy): domain Eukaryota; kingdom Metazoa; phylum Chordata; class Mammalia; order Rodentia; family Heteromyidae; genus Dipodomys; species Dipodomys ordii. The sequence continues at coordinate 13,945,863 of NW_012267261.1, forward strand.
GCTCTAGGCAGCTGTGACCACTGGCAACAGCTCTCTTATAAGTCATGCACTACTGGGTTTCCACAACATGGGTGGCTTCCTTGACTTTCACTCTCATCCTACTGAAAATTGTAAAGGCTTCTATTCTGCGAAGGATACCCATTCCCATTTCTCATATACCTTGAGTGGCTTCGGTTTTCCTAGCCAGACTCTGATAACTCAAATCCTAGGTTACCCCAATTTACTGCAAGACAATCCTGAAACCAAGAATGATAGAGGTAAACAAGGCTATCCCTAGACTGTCTTCCCTAAAGCAAACCATTATTGTTGAGTCTAAAATTAACCTCTTACAAATGCCTGAAGTTAGTGATGGTTGTCCTCATGTGAATAGTTTTTATTTGGAAGGCTGAGGTTTCCTTGGAGGCCTGGGGTTAATGATAGAACTTGTAAGTTTTAAGTGCACCAACAATTATATTTAGAATAAATGCAAGTAAAATAGTTGTTCTTTCTTGATCCCTCTTTAACCCCTCCCTTTCAATGTATACAAACACAAGACATTTTCACTTTGCTATACTGATTAATAGCATATAAATTAATTTGAGAGCATTATTAACATCATTAACATTTTTCTTATTCTTTGGGTGCAAATAAAAATGCACATTCTAAAGTGTACAGATCTTTAAAATCTTTTGACACTAAGATGTCTTTATTCTTTTTTAAAATAATAAATGTGGTTCATTTAAACAACACACACACATATATACCTAAGTGCACACACAAAATTCAGTATAATCATGCAATAAACAGGCATTATGTCCAAAGACCAAAAGAAAATAATCCAAAATGGAAATCAATTACTGTATTAGCAGAGTGGGATTAAGCTGTGAGATATATTTTTGTACTCTTAACATCTCATAAATAATTTTTTCTTTTTTATTTAATTTTACTGTGAAGATATATACAGAGGAGTTACAGTTACACATGTTAGGTAATGAGTACATTTCTTTACAAACAATGTAACTCCCTCCCTTGTTTTTCTCCTACCTTTTATTTCCCCCTGACTCTCCCCACCCAACTTGTAAGGTTCATTTCCAACATAGTATTTTGTGAGTATCACTGTTGTATTGGTTCACCCTTTGTTGGCCAGACCCTTTCTTGACATTTTTTTTAAGCCCAGGCTGGCTTCGAACCACAATCCTGTCAGCTGCTGAAGTGGTTAGGATTACAAGAAGCCATTAACGCCCAATGAATAGAAATTCTTCGACTGTGTAAATCCAATAGAACAAGCTTTCAAGTTATTAAAATGATAAGCAAATAACCTTTGAAGAAAATGACCAAATCCTATTATCTTTTTTTAAAATTAAAAAAAATTTTAATTGTGAAAATACCATACAGAGGTGTTACAATTACATGGGCAAGATAGTGAATACATTTCTTATCAAGTATTATTGCCTCCTCCTTTGTTTCCCCTTCCCTCCCTTCCCCTCACCCCGCCACTTTGTCCTCCCCCCCCACCAAAGTTGTAAAGTTGTTTTTTGACGTAACATCTTGTACATCTCATTGTTGCAATGGGTCCACCTGTATATCTATTTAAACAATTTGTTTTTTCCCTTCCCCTCCACAAATTATACCAACATCAAATACAGTAAAAACAGGGGTTATACCATGGGGGAGGGACATACAAAGCAACAAAGAAATCATCTTATAAATATGTTAGAAACAATTGCATGAAAGAAAAAACATTTGAATACTTATCTTGGGGTTCAATTTGCCTAACATCAACTTATCTGACCTTTTCTACTTGTCTCAGACATATACTAGTCATTGCAAATAAGGGAAACCATGGGACCTATGTTTCTTTGGGCCTGGCTTGCTTCACTTAATATACTTTGTTCCAAGTCTTTTCATTTCCTAACAAATGGGGCAATGCCATTCTTTCTGATGGAGGCATAGAATTCCATTGTGTATATATACCACATTTTCTTGATCCATTCATCCTATTATCCTTTTTATGTGTGTGTGCTGGCCCTGGGGCTTGAACTCAGATTTTAAGCACTGTCCCTGAGCTTTTTTTTTTTTTAAATAATTTTATTTTATTGTAAAGATGCTGTCCAGAGGGGCTGCAGTTACATGAGTAAGGCAATGAGGACATTACTCGCCGATCATTGTTATCCCTTCCCTTGTTGTTGTCCAACTATCCCTTCCCTCCCCACCTCTCACACTCACTCCCTCAACACCTCTGCAATTGTTGCAATGGGTCATCCTGTGTCCTTGTTTCAGCATTTTGTTATTCCCTTTCCCCTCCCCAGGTTAGACAAATGTATATACAAGATGCAGGCTACCAAAATCAAATACAGTGACAACAGGGGATATACTATCGGGGAAGAACATACAAAGGAAACAAAAAAAATCACATAGTACATTTAAAACAATAACAACAAAGACAGACCTCTTGTATCCATATCTTGGGGTTCATTTCACTTAGCATCATCTTATAAGGACATATGCACATAGCTTTTGAGCTTTTCAGCTCATCTGATAAGATTATCCTATATGTATACTAATTATTGCAAATAAAGGAAACCATGGGATCTAAATTTCTTTGGGACTGGCTTACTTCATTTAATATGATTTTTTCCAAGTCTTTCCATTTCCTAACAAATGGAGGGTTGTTGTGCTTTCTGATGGAAGCATAGAATTCCATTGTATATCTATCTATCTATCTGCATTATTTTCTTGATCCACTCATTTACTGAGGGGCATCTAAGTTGATTCTATATCTTAGCTATGGTGAATAATGTTGCAATAAACAGTTGTTCTGGTAACATTAGTATGGTCTTGTTTGTTTTCATTTGGGTAAATGCCCAACAGTGGGGTTGCTGGGTCATAGAGGAGCTCTATGTGTAGGCTTTTGAGGAACCTCCATACTGCTTTCCAGAGTAGTTGAACAAGTTTACACTCCTGACAACAAGGCAGTAGGGTTCCCTGAAGTACCCTGTCTTCTGGTATAAAATATTCATACGCTTTCCCTCCCATACTTGAACATGGTATGGGGAGTGTCTAGCATGTAAAGGAAGAAAAGGCTAGGGTCATATTGTAATTCATCTTTCTTGCTGACTGAAATCTTGGATAAGTTGTTTTTTTCTCAGGCTCAGGGTTGCCTCTGTTTTGCAATAGTGATGAAAATAGTGGTAAGCAGTAGTAATTTGAAATAAAATATCTAAAAATCAGGTAATGGTTGTGAAATGCTGTAGTTAGTCTTAGAAAAGTTTTGAGACATTATACAAACATAAGTTGTACATATAATAAACCTATCCATGTACCTTATATACATATATGGAAAGATCCCAATGAAGACCTTTTATACTATTAACATACATTAATAAAAAGAGAAAAGACAGTAGAAAAATTCCAGTCCTTAAGGACTTGTGCTTGTGTAGGAATATGAGGGAGGAAGAAAAACTATAATTATTTTTCAGTGCAAGTACTTATTCTTGGTACAACTGTGGGTAATCACTACAAATGGAAATAAGAATTGTCAGCTCCCTTTGTTGCAATAGAGACAGAAGAAAGGATGGAAGGGAAGAAAAGGGCAGGGAGTGGGAAGAAATTTTGGAAGAGAAATGATCCAAGGAAAGTGTATAATAGCAGGAAAGCCTGATACACAGAAATCACAGCTTTGGTAACTTCTAGTTGTAATTGTTCTGCAATTCTTGCTAAAGTACTATTGTCTCTTGTAAAGAAGTATCCTCATAGGCATGTCAAAGTACAAGTTTCAATAAAGCAAAAAGCAATATTTTATCACTGTCCTAAACTTATGTTCAGCCTACTCCTATAAACTCAGAAATGTAGATTTGGAAAAGATTGTTATCTCTTGCTGAATTTCTAAATGATTCCTTATCCCTTTCTTGTTGTATTTAGATTAACTTGCTTATACTCCAAGTTAACACAGAGAGACATTTTTATCATAAAGGTGTGGAGAACACTTATGAACTCTAAGGGCAGGGAGGCAGTTAGATTTTAACTTGGGCTATCAAGTAGGAATGAAGTATATTTTTCGTCTGGGAGAAGAACAATGGGACATTGTTGTGAGCTAAATGATTATAAATCCTGTTTTGTGGGCTTTGCTGTTTCCTTTCTTCTTATCTTATAAACTCACCATAATCTCCTGTTGTAAATATTGTAATTCCTATTTTATACAGAAAGAAGTTGAGAAATCAACTCTTTGTTTTTCTGGCATAAACCATGCGCCTTCTATTCCACCACAAATGAGAGAAATTAACTTTCCACTTCATGTACTAACTTTTGGTAAATCAATTATAAATCATTTTGGTCACTGCATCCCATCATAGATTCTCCCAGGCAATTCTTTTCAGCATTATTTCAGATACTAAATGTGTCTGAAAGTAATTAAAGTATCCTTTAAAAAAGTAGCCTATAATTGGGCTGGGCCTTCTCCCAAGTTAGTTTAAATTAGTGAGGTCACTATTAATACAACCAACTATATTAATAAATGTATGAACATTTCCTGTACATCTATTATATCCAACATGCTCTGAGCTGAAATCAGATTTTAATATTTTATAAATGGGGCAGGATTTTAGATCCTAATTACTCATTTTCCATATTCTCATTCCAAGATAAAGAGGGTATGTGGTATTATAGTGCTGAGTTGTCAAAAGAGAAGAGAGACCTGAGAATCATGGCAGACTGTGAGGCCATGTTTCATCTAGCAAACACACAGATAGTCCAGATGTGGTCATATCTATCTATCTATGTATCTATCCATCCATCTATCATCTATCTATCTATCTATCTATCTATCTATCTATCTATCTATCTATCTATCTATCCATCTATCCATCTATCTACCTGTCTGTCTGTGGCTATCTATTATCTGTATCTCTTTGCCTGTCTGTCTGTTTGCTTCTCACCAACCCTAAGGAGAGATTGCTGTTCAATTTTGTGAATGAGAAAACTGTGTTTCTGAAAATTGAAGAAACTTGGTCAACATCAAATGGTCCTACCTTGTAGCTAGATCTTTTTCTCCGATAAAGCTGCCCATCTCCAATTCTAAGATTTTCAGAAGGAGCCTAGCTAGATAAACTTTCAGCATTGAAAGCAAGAATTTGTGAACAGCTTCCCTTCTAATCTAGAGTCACCCCAGTCTTGTGTATGTTTCCCATTGTGAACACCTCTTTATTTGAAGACATTGTTTTGCAAGTCAAACTTATATGCACATCATGTCCCAAATCCCTACCTCAATCAGTACTTTAGAAGTCTTTTTTTATTGTAGCTAGTATTTTTTATTATTAATTTTTTATTGTAAAAATGTTGTGCAGAGGGGTTACAGATACATGAGTAGGGTAATGAGTACATTTCATAGCGAGCATTGTTACCTCCTCCTTTATTTTCCCCCTACCATCAGTTCCCTCCCCACTTGCCCAACTTCTCCCGCCCCCCGCCCCCTGACATTGTAAAGTTCGTTTTCAATATAGTGTCCTGTACATCTCATCATCACAATTGGTCAAACTGCATCCTCATGTAAGTGTTCTGCAATATTCCTTCCCCTCCCCAAATTACAAAAATATATATACTAGGTGCAGAGCACCAGCATCAAATCCAGTGAAAACAGGGGTTATACCATGGGGGAAGAACATACAATAGAAACAAAAGAATCACATAGTGTATTATAAAAGTACATTAAAATCACTAGCAAGAAAGAGAAAAGGAAAAAAACACAAAAAACTCTTGTGTCCCTGTCTTGGGGTACATTTTTCTTAACATTATCTCATATGGTCATATATACATAGCCTTTGACCTTCTCTGATTGTCCTAGACATGTACTAGTCACTGCAAACAAGAGAAACCATGGGACCTATGTTTCTTTGGGCCTGGCTTACTTCACTTAATATGATTTTTTCCAAGTCTTTCCATTTCCTAACAAAAGAGGCAATGTCATTCTTTCTGATGGAGGCATAGAATTCCATTCTATGCCTCTAAAAAATGTGCCACATTTTTTAGAAGTCTTTCTTATACAGAAGCAGAGACTAGAACTTTGGGTTTCACCTGAATTCACATTTAGCTGATTTTAGCTCACCAAAGATTTCCAAATGTTCCTAAATTATTTTTTTAAACTATAGTTAAAACAAATCTGTTTCTCTCCAAACTTTACTGGTTCATTATGGGTTCAGAGAATAATTTTCTGATTTATTTCTTCTGTTTGGGCTTCTTCTGCCCTGCTGGTAAAATTCGAATCTAATCTTTGTGATCAATTATAATTAATTAAGACATATTCTTCTGCAGTAATGGTGATGATAGAACATTTATGGTGATCTGTGTGTTTCTCTCATTCCAAGCTGTAAGTAGAGATCTGTTTGCTAGATTGCTGTTAATTAATCGTTTAGTTTGTCAAAACAACACAATGGGCTTAAAAATACATTTCGATACTGCTGCTGCTGACTGCTACTTGTGAATCTCTGCTGGTACTTACAAAAAAGAAACTGATGAGAAAGTTAAGGTTTCCTTACTAAAGTTGCTGACGTTAGTGTGTGAATTTGTCATTTACTGGGAGTATGTGCAGTTCTGAGGCTATATATTTATTTTTAGGACACATATATATGTATATATACATGAATACAAATGATAATTCATGAATACAAATGTATCATCTGTAATTTATTTCAGATGGGTACAAACTTGCGAAATGTCTGTTCTTCAAAATCCTAGATAATATTCAGAGAAAATACAAAGACTTCCTGTTAATCAATAGTGTCCATCTTGTTTTAATCAAATCTGTAACCACAAAACTAAAAAAAGACCCAAATACACTCTGTTTTATCTATTTTGTCCAGTCACAATGCACCCCTGTGTCGACAGCATTGAGGGGAGGAAGAGAAAGAAGGTTTTTTTGTGCATATCTCAAGTTGGGTTATTGAAAAAGATGGTAATGGCTTTAATGGATTTAATGGATTGTTTCTCTCACTCTGCAAAAGAGGAAAAATGGCTGCTCCTGAGTATAAACGAAAGGAAGTGGACTTTGAGCAACAGTCTGCTTTGTTCAAGAGTCTCTTTGCAGCAGATAACAGGTTCTGAAACTAATTTTAAGTAGTGTGAGTCATTGTGAGTACAGAATGGAAAAACCTATGGAACCGGTACGTGGTGATGGACACAATTCCTGTCATCTGATTTGTGGTACACAAGAAAAGGAACACTACTGGGTAGAGGAAGGGAATAGGGTTCTATAGTTTGATTTTGTCCCAAATTGACCATTTGGTTTTTAGGGACGTGGCATGGATTCTCCTATAGAGGATTTCAGGGTTAATCAAAGCAGATTGTTAAAACCATAACCCTCCTGATTACTGGTTCTCAAGGAGCTGATGTTATAGGCATGAGCCACCATACCTGGCTTACTCTTTATCAAGTAGCTATTTTACTGAGAAATAATTTTATAATATTAAAATGACACTTTTCCCTGCAGTGTTGGGGACGGAACCCAGGACTTTGTGCATGCTAAGCAAGTACTCTACCATTGAGTTATATCCATAGCCAAAAGCTACACTTTTAAGCTCCATAATTAAATAGATTTTAATATAACCAAGGGGTTTTACTAACATCTAGCTAAAACATTCCATCACCCTAAAATAAACTCTGTACCCTTTTGAATTTACTTTCTTCTTCTCTCAAGCACCTTCTAGTCTCTGTTCTGCTTGCATAACTGTCCAGTCTGAACAGTTTGTATTAATGGAATTATACAGTATTTGGCCTTTTGGGTCAGACCCCTTTTTCACTTAGCATAAAAGCTTCAAGTTTTATCCATGAAATACTGTGAATAGAACTTTCTTCTTCTCTACTACAAATCATTTTTGCATGGTATGAAAGAGCCACAATTAGTTTATCAATTCCTTGACAAGTGGACATTTGAGTTCTCTCCACTTTTGGCTATGTATGATGGTGCTATGGACATTTGTGTTCAAGTTTGGTTTGGACTATGTTTTTGCTTCTTTTTGGGTATGTTCCTAGGAGTGAAATCACCAATCGTAGTAAGCCTCCACGTAAAGCTTTTGAAAGCTCCTAGGATGTACTCTTTTACCTACATCATCTGATCTGATTCCGAAGGATAGACGCGTTGTGCTCCTGTGAAAGGTGAGGCACGGGAAGTTAGGTAACTTGTTTTAGTTCACAATGCAAGTGAGTAGTGCAGCTAAAGATCAGGGTTTAAGGCATTGTCATGTGTCCTTGATATTTCCAGAGAACTTGTCAAGATTCTGAGAACTTTGTTCACTGTATCAGTTCAAGAAAACTTTTAAAAACAAAAGAGCAGCCAGAATATAGAATATCATAATGGCATCCCAGGTAAACTGTGATTCCCTGGGAAGTTAATGATGCATGAGGGGAATTGTTGATGCTTGCCAGTGGTGGTATTACTAGTAGAACATAAATAGCACAATGACAGCTTTGAATAGAGTAGCATTAGTATAGAATCTAGGCTCTGATACATTGGTTATTACATGTTCAAGTATTCTCTTCCAGTTTGCTTTTGCCTTTTAGTTTTCTGAATGATATTTTTAATTAAATCTTTTCATTTTAATGTAGTCAGGTTTATAAATCTTTGTACAAAGGCATAGACTAGAGCCATACAGCCTGCATTAGATCTCAGCACCCCTTCTTACCAGTTGTCTGACTTTGAGTAAATAATTTAATGCTCAGATGCTTCAGCTGCCTTGTCTGTGGAATGGGAATAATAACAACATACAGTAGAATGGATTCTTGGGAGGATTAAATGAGACAATATGTATAAAATACTGGGCATGGTACCTGGCACACAGGAAGTACTGTGTGAAGACAGTACTTTATTACTGTGTTATTGATGGTTTGTATTTAGTGTGTAAGAAAACCTTCCTTTTCCTGAAATCAAACAATTACTCCAGCAATTTCTGATCTTTTGGCTCTTTATAAAAGTCATACTGTTTTTATTTTAAATTTATTCATTTGTTTTTCTGCTGGTGTTTTCAATTTTGTCTTCTATTTCTAAGCACTTAGTAAATGTAAGCTATTCATGCTCCATCTTTAAATCCTGTCTGGGGTATTTGTTGGTATATTTCAGAAAGAATCTTGGGTATTGTCATAATAGAAAATATGGACGAAGTCAATATGCATACAAACTAAGAAGCACTCATTTCTTGTTACAAATGATCAGAGAATATTTCTTCCCCTCAATTCAGTGCCACAGATTGGTGGGATGGTAGCCCTTGCTGTTACCTTTGGTGAGGGAAGGTTGAGTTCTCAATCATCATCTCAGAGCAGGAAATTTTTCTCCTTTCCTATATCATGTAACCCACAAAATCAGAGTAAAGGGTCTTTAAGGCTCAAGGGAAAAAAATCTGGTCTTGATTCTTTCCAGAATTCTTAATTTCACTTCAGTTTGGAGTTGTGTAATTTCCTTTCTATGACAGTTCACCCTTTTTTGGTTTTTTAAAAGGTTATTTATAATAAAGACTAATTGGGCTGGGAAGGTGGTTCAGTGGTAGAGCGCTGCCTCATGCCTGAGGCCCTGGGTTTGATTTCTCAGCACCACATAAGCAAAAACAAAAAAGCCGGAAGTGGCGCTGTGGCTCAAGTGGTAGAGCTCTAGCCTTGAGCTGAAGAGCTGAGGGACAGAGTTCAGGCCCCACGACTGGACCCCCTCCCCCCCAAAAAAAAGACTAATCATTGACATTTGCAGTGATTTAACAGTATTTTACAGTACTTAATTTGGGTATTACTCCTATGTATCCTTTCAGGGTATTTTTGTTTTCTATGCAAGCACAAACCAACATTGATACTTTTAATTTGATTTTTTAAAATTTTTTTAATTGTTATTATAAAGGTGATACTGGGATTTGAATTCAGGGCCTGAGTGCTGTCCCTTAGTTGTTTTGTGGCTTCATTAGAGATGAAAATATCATGGACTTTTTCTTTCTGGCTGATTTTGAACTATGATCCTCTGATCTCAGCCTCCAAAGTAGCTAGGATAACAGGTATGAGCCACGGGTGCCTAGCCTTAGCCTTGAGTTGAAAAGGACATTTCTTTACATTTTTACCCAGTATTTTAGTTGCTTTTGTTGTTGTTGTTGCCAGTCCTGGGGATTGAACTTGGGGCCTGGGCACTGTCCTTAAGTTGTTTTGCTCAAGGCTAGCATATTACCACTTGAGCCACAGCACCACTTTTGGCTTTTTCTGTGTATGTGGTACAGAGGAATCAAACCCAGGGTTTCATGCATGCTAGGCAAGCACTCAACCGCTAAGCCACTTTCTCAGCTCCATTAGTTGCTTCTATCAGGAATATTTAGATTTAATTTATAATATTGCCATAAATCTATAATTTGATCTTTTTTTCTTCTTTCTTGTACCCTCTTCCCCTTTCCTCTATTTCTCATTCCTTTTTCCTTCTCTTTTCTTTTCCTCCTATTTTCCCTCCCTTTTTCTTTCTTAGCTTTGCTTTAGCAAAACCAGTCTTATCCTGGAAAGAGTAGCATGAAGAATAAAGGTCTTTTATATAGGTGATATGCTTTAGTTATCCTAGTATCAGATTTTTGCAGATGTTTATTTATTGAATTATGTATAAATAATTCCCTAACTCCTCTTAGCAAAGTACGGTGCTTTATTCATTATTATATCTACAGTGAATTGGAGAATTATCATAAGCTAATATATATAAACTTTCCTTCTGGGTGTTTATAAAATGAATCACATTACTGAAATATCAACTGTGTAAGTTAACCATGTTTATCCATAAGCCTATTTCAGTTTGGTCCTGTGGGCAGGCTTTCATCTATCTAATCAGTGGACATTTTCAACTTTCTTAGGCAGTTCTGTAGCCTACTTTCTTAAGATTGTTATAAACCTGTTGTTTAAAAATCTGAACCTGTTTTATTCTCCCATTTTTAAATTGACTCTTACCTAGGGAGCTTTGTTTTCTCCATTAAAGATCAGGGCTGATGATGATGGTTAGTCTGAATTGCAATTAGTGAATTATAATTTATATAGTCTTGCTGTTACAGGTTTTTCCTAAAGAGACTATCTTGATAGAATCCATATTTTATCATCCAGAAGGAATGGACAGATTTGGCTTTCAGACAGCATTCAAGAGCCCAAACCATGACATTCATGTGCCATTCATTTACCAAACATTGATGAAACATCATGTGTGTGTCAGCCTACCACTCTGTAACAGGGACTGGAAATATTGTGAAAAATATAGATTCTCCGAGTCCCACCAAGTTATTAATTTAATGGGGTGGTGTGTAGGCCTCCCTAATACTGTGTTCTAAGTAAGCTAGATACATTTCATCATTTTCTTCTTCCTCCCCCTATTCCTCACTATAGGTATTTGGTTTAATGAATATGCAATATTTACAAAGTTGTGATCTTCAGTAGTGCAGTGTTAGTCCCAGAGTAGCTTTGCATTTTAAAAATCAATCTTATTACCTAACTCTTCAAACTTAACTTTTGTTAAGTTTGCATCTCTTACTCCTTTGTACTTCAAGTTCTCCATCGACTTGTTCTATTATGCTACCTTATTTATTCAGTGCTGCCCCTCTCCCTTTTGTGCACACAACTGTTCTGGTAATTCTAACTATTCTCCTGATTGCTCTTGTGAAAACCTCCTAAGAAGCTTTGACTCTTTTCATAGACTGAGGATGGGAGAAAGAACTAAGTAGCACAGGCAGAAGCTGTGAATACTAACATGCTAATTTCAGTCTCATCACATCTATTCTAACAAGTCTTCCCAAAGCAAATACGTTTTGAACTGTTCTTTATTTTTGAAGAGTAATAGCATATTGTGGCTCATTTATGGGAATGTGTGTGCTCTAGGAGCTGTTGAACAAATTATTGCATCTTAAGGCAGGAGACATCATGTTGTCTAATAAAGGAGGAGGGAAGAAAATGTGCTGTGACTGGGGAGAAGGGAGGGCATGATTAATGAGATCTGGAAGAGTTAAGGAAGACAAGGACTAGAGGGGAATAATATATAGATACAAAGTGGGCCTAGAAAACCCAGAAAAACTGATAAAGGGATTGTTTGCCTGTGGAAATTGCAGGGTTATGGACTCTGGGTTTCTTCTGATTTCTGGAACACAGCTGCTATTTGCTAAACCATGGTTTATGTCATTTAAAATGCATCTTAGTTTCTGCCCCTGGTTGTCTGAGTCATCTAGTCTGAAGCAGATAAATTTCACCATTCTGTTCACATAGTAGAGATTGAATAGTGGAGTAGGTTTCAAATAGCCTTAACTATATAAAAATGTACTTTTCAATGAATTCCAAGACATGGGTACAAGATAGTTTTCTTTGTTGTCGTTATTTTTTAAGTACTATGTGAATTTTTGTTTCTTTTGTATGTTCTTCCACCGATGGTATATCACCTGTTGTCACTGTATTTGATTTTGGTACCCTGGTATTATATATATATATGTTTATTTGAATTAGGGAAAGGAAGGGGAACAACAGAATGGTGAGACAAAGAACCAATGCAAGAGCAATATATACAAGGCAATTTGTTGGAAGTGATATGTACAACTTGGGAGTGGGGAAGGAGGGAAAGTAGGAAAAAAATGAGGGAAGGGGTAACAAGTTTGACAAGAAATGTACTTATTATCTTATTTATATAACTGCAAATCCTCTGTACATCACCTTGACAATAAAAAAATAATCACTTAATAGTATGCACAAAATAAACTCTTAAGCTAAATTTTTTTTTAAAAATGTACTTTTCAGCAAGGTGCTTGTGGCTTATGCATTTAATCCTAGCTACCTAGGAGTCTGAGATCTGAGGCTCATGGTTCAAAGCCAGCTTGTGCAGGAAAGTCTGTGAGACTTTTACATCTAATTAAGTCAGAAGTGGAGCTTTGGTTCAAGTAGCAGGCCATTAGCTTTGAACCAAAAGGCTCATGGACAGTACCCAGGCCCTGAGTTCAAGGCCCAAGACTGGCACACACATACAAAATTGTACTTTGCAGCAAACAGACATATCTTCAAATAGCTCAGGTTTAGGGTGGCAGCAGGCTATAGATTTAAAGACAATCTTTCTTATATTTTATCACAACTTCTGTGTTTTACTATTGTACTTAATCAGGACCTGTATTGGATCCCATAGGGTGCATGAAATTCCTTTGCAAAGTTCCTTAAGCTTCCTCAGGTGAAGGGTAAAGTTCAATTGAAAGGTAAAGTTTTCCTCATAGTCCTAAAGTAAGACCAGTATGCAGAATATGATCTCTATTGACCCTAAACTTTTGAAGATTGATTTCAGCTTTGCTACTCTTAGAATATACAGAAATTACAGTTCCTCCTCGTTCTACGGTTGCTAGTAAAATGATGCCAACTCTTCGACAGCCCAGGACTTGAGAATATTGTATGTCTGCCCAGAATTTGATGCCCTGTTGACTCTTGTTTTTAAAATAAATTTTTTATTGTGAAAATACTGTACAGAGGGGTTACAGTTACATGAGCAAGTTAATGGGTACAGTTCTTATAAAGCATTGTTGCCTCCTACTTTGTTTTTCCCCTACTATCCCCACCTCTCTCCCACCTCCTCAACTAAACTCCTCCCCCACCCCCACCTAAATTGTAGAATTTGTTTTTCAACATAGTGTTTTCTACATCTCATTGTTGCAATGGGTCAAGCTGTATCCCTGTTTAAACAATTTGCTTTTCCCTTCCCCCCAAATTATACCAATATCAAATATAGTGAAAACAGGGGTTAAACTGTGGTTGAGGGACATAAAAAGCAACAAAAAAAAATCACATGGTACCTTACAAATAGATCAGAAACAATAGCAAGCAAGCAAAAAAAAAAAAAACAAAACAAAACACTTGTGTCCCTACCTTGGGATTCATTTCACTTAACATCTTGACCTGTTGACTCTTATGTGATCACAATTCTTATGTGATTGCATGAGAATCCCTCCTCTCTCTCCTCCTCCCCCCTTCCCTTCCCTTTCCTCTCTGATGCTCCCCTTACTTCCCCTCCCCCTTCTCCCCTTCTCTGACAGGTATTTTTTAAAATTATATGTAGTCTAGGATGACCTCAAATTTGTAATCAATATGCTTCAGCTTACCCCTAGGTACTGTTGTTATAAATTTGCTCACATGAGAATTTCTTAAAAAAAAAACAACTTTTGCAAAAAGAAATAATAGTTTCAGAAATACTAAAAATCCATATGAAAATATATAGGAACCAAAAAAAAAGGAAAATATATAGGAACCATGTTTACATCTTAGCTTATAGCTTGCATTAAAATAAAGATTATATGGTTAATAAACTGTGTAATAATAAACTAAAGGAAACTTGAAATTAGTAAAGCAAATATATATTGAATTTTGGATTTGAAACCATATTTAACCTTACAATTTATAAAATAATAAAAGGATATCCATATACTTAACTGTTATAAATGATACATACCAAAAAATGAACAATAGACTCCAAAATTACTCGCTACAAACTTCAACGAATGTAATACATAAATGTTAATATTTTCATTCATAAAACACTAATAAGTAGAGAAAGATTATCCTGTATGTATACTGATTATTGCAAAAAAAGGGAAACCATGGGACCTTAACTTCTTTGGAACTGGCTTACTTCACTTAATATGATTTTTTCAAGTCTTTCCATTTCATTAGAAATGGGACAGTGTCATTCTTTCTGATGGAAGCACAGAATTCCAATATATATGTATATGTATATATATATGTTACATTTTCTTGATCCACTCAACTACTGAGGGCCATCTGGGTTGGTTCCATATCTGAGCTATGGTAAATAGTGCTGTGATAAACTTAGTTGTGCTGGTAGCTTTAGTATGGCCTTGTTTGTTTACATTTGTATAAATGCCCAGAAGTGGGATTGCTGGGTCATAGGGGAGCTCTATGTGTAATCTTTTGAGGAACCTCCATACTGCTTTCCAGAGTGTTTGATAATCTTATCAGATGATCTGAAAAGCTCAAAAGCTATGCCCATATGTCCATATAAGATGAACTTTACAACTTTGGTGAGGGGGGGAGGATTAGGTGGGGGGGAGGATAGGAAGGGATGGGAAGGGGAAACAAAGGAGGAGGCTACAATGCTTGATAAGAAATGTACTCATTATCTTGCCCATGTAATTGTAACCCCTCTGTAAAGTATTTTCACAATTAAAAAAGATGATGCTAAGAAGTGAAGTGAACCCCAAGATATGGACACAAGAGGTCTGTCTTTGTGTTGTTATAGTTTTACTTGAATTATGTGATTTTTGTTGTTGTTGTTTCATTTGTATGTCCTTCCCCCTATAGCATATCTCCTGTTGTCACTGTACTTGATTTTGGTCCCCTGCATCTTGTATATACATTTGTCTAATCTTGGGAGGGGAAGGGGAATAACAAAATGCTGAAACAAAGACACAGGATGACCATTGCCACAATGAGACCCACAGCACAGTATATTGGAAATGACTTTACAACTTTGGGCAGGGGGAGGGTTAGGGTGGGGATGGAGATGGTGGGGGGAAGAGTGGGGTGGGGGGGAAGGGATAGTGGCCACAACAAGGGAAAGGGTAACAATGATTGAAAAGTAATGGACTCATTGCCTTACTCATGTAACTGTAACCCTTCTGTACAGCATCTTTACAATAAAATAAATTAAAAAAGATTATATGGGGGAAGGGTGACATACAGGATACAAACAGAAAAGTGCATTGAAAAATTTTTAAAAAGTAGGGAAAGAAATGTCAAAATAGCAGGATAACAATACTGAATAAAAATCATGGCAGAGTAAGTAGAACTGGCTTTTAAAATGTTGGGAAAAGGGCTGGGAAGGTGGCTCAGTGGTAGAGCACTTGCCTTGAATGCCTTAGGCCCTGGGTTCAATTCCTCAGCACCACATAAGAAAAAAGCCGGAAGTGGCGCTGTGGCTCAAGTGGTAGAGTGCTAGCCTTGAGCTGAAGACCTGAGGGACAACGCCCAGGCCCAGAGTTCAGGCCCCAGGTCAGGACCTAAATAAATAAATAAAATGTTGGGGAAAGTTTCATCATTGCCAATTATCAAAAAATTTAAAAGAATCACATTTCACCTATTAAATTAAGGAGACTTGGAAAAGAAGTAATACATAATACTGGATAGATCTTAGTATAACAAAAAGTATTCCATGTGATGTATGAATTTAATTATAAACAATTCAGAAATATGTACCAAGAAATGTTTTTACCTTTTTCTCTAATAATTGTAGCCTTTTGGCTTTATTCTGTAGACTTAGTATATTTTTAAAAGAAAATATTAGTCTTTGGGGAAGATAAGATAAATATAATTTTCCAATTACTCAAAGTGTAACTGAAACACCTGAATATTATATAAATATCAAAATCAGTTGCTGACAGGTAGTAAAAAGTCTGTAGACTATACAGTGATCTCTAGACACAAAACCAATATGGAAGTCTCTGGGTTTGTTTTTGCTTTATTTCAGACCTATAGATAAATATGCCAGTAACTAGAAAGACCAAGAAGCACAGCAAAAAATTTCCTTGCAAAGGCCTATTCTTATAATGTAAATACTACAAAAAGGATCAACAGAGAAAGATAGAAAAATAGACAGTAATAATTTATATGCTTATAACACCTACAATAATCACTAACAAAGCTATACAAAGATATTCACTCACAAGCACAATACATAAATCTAGAGAGAATTCTGAAAAATGTCAAGTTATCAAGAGGGAAGAAGGGAAAATAAAGTAATGTAAAAATAAAACAACATGAAAAGCATAATCTGGACATTTTTAATCACATTCAATATAAATGAGCATAATACATTAGTTAAAATAGTTTGATTATGTGGATTTAAAAACCTGACCAAGTATAAGCTTCCAATAGAAATACCACTTCCAATGTAATTATACACGCAGGTTGAAAGTCAGAGTATGGAAAAAATATGTCTTATTGAATCTTGAATTCAGGGATAAACATATTAATATTAGATAAAGCAGATGTTAAAACACAGAAAGTTACCAGAGATGTAGAGTGAGATTATGAAATGATATGGGTTAATTTACCAGGAAGAAATCACAATAAGCTATATATATGTATATATATATACATATATATGTATATCAAACATTATAGCTGAAACCATGTAAAGCAATAGTAAGTAGAATCAAAAAGATAAATATGCAAGTTCACATGTGTATTTAGAGAGAGATTTCTATACAGTGATGAGTATGTGTGCTATACATGTAAAAATGAAACAATGAACCTTGTTAAAATTATTTTGAAAAGGAGAGGAATGAGGAACAATGATGGATGAATTAAAATCTAGTCAAGATACTTTATATGCCTATACATGGACATGTCAAAATAAAACCTCTTTGTGCTACTAACTGAGGCTAATAACCCCTGTTTTCACTGTATTTGATGGTATAATTTGGGGGAAGAGAAGGGAAAAAACAAAATGCTTAAATAAGGATACAGGTTGACCTACTGTACCAACGAGATGTACAAGACACTCTGTTGAAAAACAAACTTTACAATTGAGGTGGGGGGAGGAGGGGAGTGTAGTTGTGGAGGTGGGAGGGAAGGCGTGGTAGGGGCAAAACAAAGGAGGAGGCACCAATGCTTGATAAGAAATGTACTCATTACCTTGCTCATGTAATTGTAACCCCTCTGTATGGTATTTTCACAATAAAAAACTTATTAAAAATGTGAGAATGAAACAAAAGCCAAACAAAATTAATAAGAATTATGTTCACACAAGGTCTGCACCTAACTATTTATAGCAACTCTGTGGACACTAGACTCAAACTGGAAACAAACTAGGACTGCATCAGTGATAAATGGCTGAATGATGGATGGTACATCCAAATCATGGAAAACTACTCAGCAATGAAAGGGGATAATTGTTCATACATCTACCAGTTACTGACTCTGGAGAATTGTGAGCTCAAATGTTTTATACCACGTGACTCATGGCATAGCTGTAGACATGGATGACAGAGTAATGGTTTCCAGAGATCAAGGAGAGTTTTGTGTAGTCAAGAAGGGAAAAAGGAGCTGGAAGACGCTTTATACTGGACAACTTCATGGTTCCTTGTAGTATCGGAAATACTCCATATCTTGATTATTAATGCAAAATCTTGATAGTGATATTAGAATATTAGTTCTAAAAGATTTTCTAATTGGGAACACTGAATAAAAGCACATGGGATCTTCTTGTATTATTTCTTACAATAGCATGTGAACTTACAATTATCATAAAATAAAAAGTTTAATAAAAAATAAAATAGTATTTCTTCATTACTATCTATAATAGCAAAAAATGGAAGCAATCTAAATGCCCAAAAATGAGGGATGTTAAGATAAATTATACTCATAACACAGAACATTATGAAACTTCTTCAGATAGTTTTAACTATATTTTTAAAACTAATGTTACAGAATATTTCTGCTACAATATGAAGTAAAATAGCACACAAAGTTGTTTATGCCTTAAGATCTCAATTATATTTAAAAATTGCATTAACAAAATCAGACAGTATAATAATATATGAATAGAATAATATATGAATAGAAAAAAACAACCTAGTATAATAAAACAATAAGTACAGAATCAATCCCACATGCATAAAGAAAATGAGAACATGATAGAAATGTTTTCTCCAATCCTCAGGGCAAAGATAGACTTTACAATAAGTGACCCTGTCACTCTTGGTCATCTGAAACAGATAAAGTTAGGCTCACATCTCCTAATATATATTGGGATAAACTCTAGATGGATTAGAGATCTGTGGTAGTTGATTTTTGATCGTTGACTCTGCTGAGACTATTCTTTTACTGAGAAGGAAACCCACATAGATTAGTAGGACTGTGTTGTCCTTGTGTCTGCACGTGTCTTTCTTTCTTTGTTTCTTTCTTTGTTTCTTTGTTTCTTTCTTTGTTCCTTTCTTTCTTTCTAAGTTTTTATTGTGAAAATACTGTACAGAGGGATCACAGCTACATGAACAAGAAAATGAGTACATTTCCTATCCAGCATTGTTGCCTCTTCCTTTGTTTTTCCCCCACTATCCTATCCCTACCACCTCCTCATCCACCCCCTTGTCCCCCCACCTAGATTGTAAAGTTTGTTTTTTTTTCTTGACATAACGTCTTGTACATCTCATTGTTGCAATGGGTCAATCTGTACCCCATTTGAACAATTTGTTTTTCCCTTCCTCTCTCCAAATTATACCTACATCAAATACAGTGAGAACAGGTTATACCATGGAGGAGGGACATACAAAGCAACAAAAAAAATCACATGGTACCTTATAAATACGTTAGAAACAATAGCAAGGAAGAAAAAAAATCACTTATGTCCCTATCTTGGGGTTCATTTTGCTTAAGAATGACATCGCCACATTTGTTAGGAAATGGAAAGACTTGGAAAAAATTATATAAAGTGAAGTAAGCCAGGCCCAAAGAAACATAGGTCTCATGATTTCCCTTATTTGCAATAACTAGTATATGTCTGAGACAAGCAGAAAAGGTCAGATAAGATGGTGTTATGAAAGTGTGTTTCTAAAGGAATATAACACTGCACTTAGTAACGTAGTGGGCAGGATTTGGCCTCCAAGGATATGCCACCATCCAATCGGGGGAAAGAGACCCAGATAGAAACACACACACACACACACACACACACACACACACACACACACACACACATACACAGGAACATAAGCACACACAGAGACAGAAACATAGACTTTCCCTACAGGAAACGAGAACAAGAAAATGCACAGACATTTCTGCTCCCCAAAACAAACAAAATAAAATATATTCCATGTCTCACCCCACCAAAAAGACCCTCAGAGGGGTGGGAAGGTGGCTTAGGGGTAGAGTGCTTGCCTAGCATGCATGAAGCCCTGAGTTCGATTCCTCAGCACCCTATAAACAGAAAAAGATGGAAATGGGGCTGTGGCTCAAGTGGTTGAGTGCTAGCCTTGAGCAAAAGAAGCTCAGGGACTGGTGCTCAGGCCCTGAGTTCATGGCCCAGAACTGGCACAAAAAGAAAAGAAAAGAAAAGACCCTCACAAAAAGACAAACAAAATTGCGGGAAAGAAGTAGAAGCTTTGTTACTTGTAGTGACTGGGTGGGAAAGGGATCATAAAGAAAGGGCTGATAGAAATGACACCACAGGAATGAGTCAGGGGGAAAACTTTCCTAAGGATACCTTTTGAAAATCTTTGAGGTACTGTGGTAGTATTTCACATTTTTACTCCTCCTGTTAAGCAAATGACCCAACTAACATAACCACAGTGAATGAGATAGCAAAGAAGGCAAACAATGGTGGAAAAGAATTTTGATTAGTTATTACACAAATAGACAATTATATTAGATACGTTTCTTTTCTTTTCTTTTCTTTTTTTTTTTTGGCAACATCTGGACTTGCACCCAAGGCCTTGCATTTGCTGAGTTGGCAT
Source organism: Dipodomys ordii (assembly GCF_000151885.1). Taxonomy (NCBI): domain Eukaryota; kingdom Metazoa; phylum Chordata; class Mammalia; order Rodentia; family Heteromyidae; genus Dipodomys; species Dipodomys ordii. The sequence goes on from NW_012267261.1 coordinate 13,966,310, forward strand.
TCTGCACTTGTGGCATGCCTCTAGCTTGTTTTCTGTTGGTTAGGGATAGAGTTTTCTAGACTTTTCTACTCAGGCTGGTTTTGAATCTCAATCCTCTTGATTTCAGCCTTTTGAGAATCTAGGATATATATGGAGAAAAATACATGTAACCTTTTTTTATTGTGAAAAAACTGTACAGAGAGGTTACAATTACATGAGCAAGGTAATGAGTACATTTCTTATCAAGCATTGTTTCCTCTTCTTTGTTTCCCCTTCCCATACCTTCTCATCCCCCGCCCTTAGCTAGTCCTGGGTCTTGAACTCAGGGCCTGGGCTTTGTCCTTGAGCCTCTCTGTGCTCTAGGTCAGCACTCTACTACTTGAGCACAGTGCCACTTCTGGCTTTTTCTGAACAGTTTATTAGAGTTAAGAGTCTCATGGACTTTCTTGCCCCATCTGGCTTTGAACCATGATCCTCATATCTCAGCCTCCTGAGTAGCTAGGATTACAGGTGTGAGCCACTAGTGCTCAGCACATGTATGTAACTTTTGAGTTTTCCTGGCCTTTTGAAAGAAGAAGGGCACCAGTGGGCATTGGGGGGGTGGTGGTAACGTTTTTCAAAAAGAAATGTATGCATTACCTTACTTATATGACTGTAATCTCTCTGTATATCACCTTTACAATAGGGGGGAAAAAGAAAGAAGAAGGGGGTTGAACAAGAAGGAAAGTGTTTCAAAGTAAGCGGTAGCATTTTACATTGGCTATAACATGGCCATATAACAGGCGTGGGTGAATAGGGTTGGACTATTTGGGGGAGAATGATGGAAAGGGGTGATGTGGATCAAGATGCATTGTACCCACAAACTGGCATGTTGAAACCCCTTCTACAGATAACTGCTTAACAATTACAAGAAGGAAGGAAGGAAAGGAAGAAAGGAAGAGAAAGAGAAAAGAAAGGAAGGAAGAAAGAAATAAGTAAATAAGTAAATATGACCAAAGGTTAACCTAATGACATGTGGATGGCATATAGTTACCATAGTTTACTTTCTTTTTTTTAACCTTTCAGTAGGATTAAAAATATTTAAAAATTTTAAATAATAAACTACAATACTCAAAAAATAAATTCTGGAAGCTGTTAAAAACAATAATTAAATGGACAAATAAATGTCTAATATAACTTATCCAAAGAATAATACTGTAAATTTAGTTAGTTGGATTTATTTTATTATGAACTATGTTAGTCTTGCAGAAGAGCTCTTCTCCGGGATGGCTCCTCAGATTTTTCTTATCTTTGATGGTCATACTATTTTTGATCAGACTGTTTTTTTGTTCTGGCCTCTTAGTGTTATCTAATACTCAGTGAAATTTGCATATATATATAAGCATACATACTGATGTACAAATATGTATATAGACTTGTATAGTTGTCTACAAGCAGTCCTTAAAATTGCTCACTTATTTAATAGATTTAAAATAAGTACAGTCTCGGTGATTCACACTTATAATCTTAACTCCTTAGGAGGCTGAGATATGAATATCATGATTGGAATCCAGCTCAGCAGAAGAGTTTATGAGGCTCTTACCCTGTAATTAACCGCTGAAAGGCCAGAAATGGAGCCATGGCTCAAATGGTAGAGCAGTAGCCTTGAGTGAAAAGAAGGTCAGGGATAGTTCTCAGGCTCTCTTCAAGCCCAGGACTTGCATCAAAAACCAAACAAGCAAACTTAAAGTCAAATTATAGGGTAATTATCCTTTTTTACAGCTTTGTACAACTTGAGATTTATCCATGTTTGATTTAACTGTTGCTAATATCATTACATGAGAATAATACTTTCAACTATTTTTTCAAAAGAATTTAACTTGTGTTATTTCTTTTTCTTCTTCTTCTCTCTCTCTCTTTTTTTTTGCTACCACAAACAATGTTGTAGTTGTATCATGGGCAAAGTTTCTTGTGAACATGTGTGCGGGTTTCTATAATAGACCTCATAGACGTGAAGATTCTGGGCTGTGCCTCTTCAACAATGCTGTGCATTGCCAAATTTCTCTCCAAAGTGGTAAAACCAATTTGTGTTCCCACTGGCAGGGTGTGATTTCCCATTCTTTCCACATCCTTGCTAACAGCCCTATCATCAGACTTTTAGAATTTGCCAATCTGAGGAGTGTGAAATGATATTTCATTTTTGTCTTAATTTACATTTTCTTGCTTAGTAATGAGGCTGAACTTCTTTTAATCTGATTCTTGGTCATGCGTGTTTCCTATTCCAAAAATTTACTTTTCATAACCAGCTAACTTTCTACCATAACTTTATATGTATTATTAATAAAGAAATGGAAGTAAGCATAAAAAACTGATTATATTGCCAACGATGCATTGCTTGATGCAATTGAAATAAAATATCTACATTGCCAAAGGAGTGTAATTTATTCCAGACATCCATCCAGAGAGTGCTACTTGTGATGATAAAGGGTCTGGAAATCATGAAGTCTCAGAACTAATTGTAGCAATAGTATGTATTTACCAGAAGTGGCTTAGCAGGGACATCATAGCTGTTAAAAAAAAGTGGCAGCTGGATTCCAGGCTGCCAGAGTGCTCCTCAAGAGGCTGAGATCTAATGATCTCAGTTTGAAGATAGGTTGAGCAGGAACTTCCTTGAGACTCACATGATAGAGCACCAGCCTCAGTGTAAAAGCTAGGGGACAGCACCCAGGCCCTGATTGCAAGCCTGAGTACTGGCACGCACGTACATGTGCGCACGCACACACACACACACACACACACACACACCCCAAAAACAAAACAAAACAACAACAACAAAACAAGTGGTAAGCTCTCAGAAGGCAGAGAGTTTCGGTACTAATATTGTTCATTGGGAGTAAAGGCTAGTGGTACAATTCAAGATTTTGTTTTCAACAATTACATCTCTTCTGGACTAGAAATGATTCCTGGAAGTGGTCAAGCTGAGATTTTTGTTTCCGCATATTGGGAATAGAGAGAGATTTCCTTGTAGGTAGGAAAGGACCCCAAGTAAAACAGTCTCTAATCCAACTCAATATTCTATGCCTTTCTATAGATAGAAAACAATTCATAGACTGAAGTTCCAGGAAATCTACAAGTGACTCATTTTCAGTGTTCATAATTGTGGCTGCTCAGTTAAGGCAGTGCTTGGGGTAATAGTGAGTCAGTCTTGATATTTTCTTAAATTTCTCAGCAAAACAAATAAGCTTAAATTGGCTACACTGATGTAGAACGTCAACTTGGAGTTCAGATTTAATTTGCACAGTGGCATTTTAACCTTTTCCCCTCCCACTTCTATTTGAGATGACATTCTGCCTTTTAGGGTTCTATGATTCATGTAACTGCATAATGAGCACACCCAGAAATACCACTTCATCTTTGATGGCCAGGTACATGGAAGGCCAGCAGATCAATGCTAACTAGAGGATCCTTTAGGGAGCATTGTATCAGTAGACAGACCATATGAAGTTGCTTTTGAGCAAGTAAGGGGACCTTGGATGGATGAAGTTGGGTTAGGGTGATGGATAATTTTTCAGATACATTTTAAAGAGTCTTTCACAGATGCAAATGAAAGTCAAGTATTTTCAGATCTTTAGAGAGAAGCTGCATGTGAGGGCATCAATGTTGTTCTCTCTGAAGCCCATTTCCTGGTTGGGATGATTATGGAGTGGTCTGCAGAGGCCTCCAACATTTGACATGGCCTCCAACACTTGAAGTTCTGGGCTCTAAGGATTACAAGCACAGCCCTATAGGCCAGCATATGTGGCTTTAATTAAAAAGTCCAAGTTCCCCACAGTGACTCTACTCTTAGGTGTTATTTGTGAAATTACACATAGAATGCCCCTTATGCCCATTTATGTCTGTTGTACTATTTGTTTCTACCTCTTCTTACTCTTTTCATTTTTAGACTAGATGGAATAAATCTAAGTTATTTGTCTGCTACATTTCTTTTATGCATTGAGCATTGGCAAGGGAGCCAGTGTCTGTGTCTCAGATAGAAAATTTTAAAGCCCCTGTTTATCTATTTATTTTTCCCTCTGGAAAGAACTCTTTGGAGGAAAAGCAAAATGGCGCAAGCTGACTTCTGTTCCTTCCCTGATTATCATCCTCGCTGTCTCTCTCAGAGACTCCCACAGGGGAGGATGAGCCTCCCAGCCTACAATTGGTACCTCTATAAGTCATATGTTGGTGTGACCATTATTTTGGATCCTAAAGTGAATGTCCATTCCTCAGGGCCTCCTAAAAATAAGTAATCATTAAGGGTTTTACAGATATATTATCCTGAGCTTAAGACATATAACAGTTGTACAGAGAAGCACAGAGAGGAGAAAAGAACTAGGAACCAGCTGGTTTGAAATGTAGATGATCAGGAATGCCAACACCAGGAGGACTGGGAAATTAAAGGATTGAGTGAGGGGGAAAAAAGTTGAAAATTTATGTAAATACTGAGAATCAAAAGATGGCTTTGAGAAAGAGATTAACATAATTATGATTCAAAGAGTGTAAGATTTTGGCTAGATCATTCGTTTGGATTCACTTGCGGCAGTAAGTAAAAAAGCTAGGAGGAAGGTTGCTGAATGCATGTGCCCGGAGTCTATTGGAATATACGTATCTGCTCTGTATCCTTCTACAAGTCTGTCTCTTTCTCTCTCTCTCCCCTGTCTCTCCTTTGTCTCTCTCTCCTCTGTCTCTGTCTTCTCTTTTTTTCTCTCTTCTCTCTCTCTTCTCTCTCTTTCCTCTCTCTCTCCCTTTCCTCCCTCCCTCTTCTCCCCACCTCCTGTAGAGTATACTTGGTGCAGCACGCACCACAAGTTAAAAAAGACCTAAAATGTGCAGGACACCGAGGTTTGAGCATCTGCCCATTTTCCCGTTGAAAAACTCAGAAGAGATTCTTGCTATTTATAATTATTCTAAGCATTTGAAGAAAGCCATTTCTAAATATGACAGGCTGCACAGAAGGGAGACCAGGAAGCTGGGGAGTCAGAGAGGTGATTGAAGAGAAAAATGTGAATCCCCTATGAACAGTAGCACCCACAATGACTTGGGAATGGTCTTCTGGACTTCTATAAATTTTGTGTCCTGGATAGATACTAGACCTGTCTTAAGATTTTCAAGATGGTTTTTAGACCATAAAAGATGATAAAAAAAATGCCTTGATGTTTGTATGTTACTGAGTAAGATTTGGGATGCATCTGAGAAAGATATTGTTATTTGACAGTTTTCTGTCTGTGGATCAACAGGATGTCAACACAGAAAAGGAATTAAGAGCATCCATACCAATCATCCTCATCAGACATCTTTGCACAGGGTAGTACTTTCTTCCAAGGAATGTCCCAACCTTTCTTCATATTGTCCTTGCAACAGTGATACAACTGATTAAAGCCTTCATATTTTTAGTCCAACCTCTTTATTTTATGACTGAAAAATGGAAACTCAAACATGTTAGGTGACTTGACCAAGGTGCCACTATATAAGAAAGAGCCCGAATCCTGCCCTTTCTACATCCTGCATCTCTGCTGGATTTTTCATACCACCCATAGAGAGCCAATCCTTTGTGATTAAGTTTTTGCCATTTCCAGCCATCTCCATCACCAGTGTCAATTAATACCAGAAAGTATGACATATTATGGATCCTGGAGCTGGTTTAGAAGGTGAAACAGATCAGGGCAAAAACAAGGTTGAGACCACAGGAGATAATGGGGTAAAAGATATAGAGCAAAGGGAATTGCACAAGTAGCATGACCCCGTACTGCACAGTGCTGGCGTGGCGTTTGCACTCACAGGCTGCTTCCTAAGTAAAGTGCTCATAGTTGGGTGGACGTGTGACTAGAAATCCCTGAGGTGGAGGTTGCGAGTCAGCCTCTTGATTTCAGAGTGTGATCATACCTCACAGAATTCATCTCAGAGGTTCAACCCCAGGACCATCCTTTTCTCAAACACCCATTCAATCTGAATTTGTGTCTTGCTTTTCCAACTAAGCCTGTTTTATTTCCAAGACTCTAAATCCCTTCTTGTCCTGAGTTCGTTGGCGGCAGGCACTTGGACGAGCACAGGTTTGGTGCTTTGGGGCAGAGTTGTCACTGAGTCTCAAGCTGGCCTATTTCCCAAGTTGCTTTGGACACACCTTACCCTGTCCAATACATTACTCACATCTAGAAATGAGGTGGTAGGGAGAATGATAAGGCCAAATATCTGAGTATGTATAAGGCAGTTGGTACCCATGTAGGAGCCAATGTTCGCCTGAACTTCTGGTCTCATCCAAAGTGATCTTCTTGAGGGAAAATCCTTTTCCATTCCAAGATTCCTGTGGCTTTTCCAGCCTTCTCCTCAGCCAGTTTTCCTGTTGTTCTTTCAGTGTGTGTGAAGAGCCATTTTCTGCAGTATTTCAGAATCTTCGGCAGCTTGCATACATATTCAAGTGCATTTGAAGGAGTTCAGTTTGTCACCGAGCTTCCTGGTTTTCCACATTGCTACTGATTCTACATGATACATTTGCACAGGGTGCTCGGAGACCAGTAAAGCTCCTTAAAGCCCAGTGATCACATGTAATAACCATTCAGTTATACCTTCCCACATTTATAGGACACTGCAACTCAATTACTCTGCCTGTTCAGGATGAATTCCATATGAGACTCTGCTCTGCACAAAATGGAGTCCACGTCCTCCCTTTATGCCTCTTCATGCTCACACACAAGCCACTGTCCATTAGGGGGTGGCTGGAGGGAACCATTTCTTTTAGCGAGTGGAGCTCTTTCCTTAAGGGCTTAGCTTTTAGATATGCCCCTCTGCTTGTGAGACAGGCCACTGATTAGCGTCTGTGTTGTGACAGAGTGATTATGCATGTTGTGAATAAACATGCTTGTGTACGCATGTGTGCTGTCACAGCAATGAGTAGCATGCAATAAATACTGGGTTAAGAGCATGCCAGCATCGCCCTAACAGCTGGCACAGCTGAAAAACGCGCCTGTCTTATTAACACTCCACTTATCTGGAATCTGCTCACTGAGCAGAAACAACTTCATCAATTTTTGCAATTTACATTCTACTTCATCATTGCTTATGATTGTTGACCTCCATCCCTCCTGATCCTCCCACAGTCCTGCCTGCTAGATGCCCCTTTGCCTCTGTGTGTCAATATAAAATACAGAATAGGAGTTAAAGTGTGTGTGGGGTAGGGGGTGGGGGTTTTGGTTATGTTAGGACTGAGAGGTGATCACAGCACAAAGTTTTCCCCCTTCATTTGAGAGTAAGTGACATTTCCAAAGTCCTGTCTTCCTCCTGTCCATTTGTCACTTCTTTTTGAGGCAGCTTAAAATGGAGAGAGCCAAACCTTTTTCCAAATGGGAGGGAAAAAGAAAGAGGCAGGCAGCAATTTGGTTGTCCAAGAAAATATTCTGATCCCTTCTCAATGTCTTTCCGAGATTAGTCAATTGTATTTACAGTTTATGCCAGTCTGTTTCTCACTTAATCATTCTAATCCAGTTTCCCAGCCTTTTAACCTTTCTCTCCTCTGCCCTGGTTCTTTTCTCCCATGCTGTGCTGTCAGCTGTTTCATTAGCCACAGTGCACAACTCATAGCATCTAGTTAAATCCATTTTCAGGCCAGGTGCCTTTTCTTATTGGCCTGCATTACAGAGAGACATTGCCTCCCTCCCTACTCTGTACATCCTCCTCTTCCCAAGGAAACACCATCCTCATTGATTGATTGGAAATGTCTGAGTTCCCTTTCAGACCATCAGGGTCCTGGATCTCTGAACCCCTGTGGCCAGGGAAGCTGTTCCTGAATGAAGTAGGAATTCCTAGCAGCTGCTTCATTAAAAAATCACATCATGAACTTGGCTTTATTTTCTTCCCTTTCTGACTTGATGAAAACAAAACAAGAAGAGGTGGGCAGAGTGGAGGGAGGAGAGGTAGAAGTGAATTGCTTAATGGAGACACTCAGTCTGAATATTTAATATGCTGATTTTATTGAATAAAAGGTGAAAAAGTGGTTCTTGTTTGTTGCTTGCCTGTCAAACCATGGCAAACAAGCATTCTTTTCCCTGACTGGAGCTTTTTATTACTGTATAGATTCTAGAGTGTAATTATGCCCTATATCTGAGCTGCATTATACACACAATTACAATTCTCTAGCTCAACTATTTATTTATTACCACGGGAAGTATTCCTTCAGCTTCTTTGGAGGACTTTTTTTCCCCGTGACTGTTCTCATTGTCTTGCCCTTTATAAGATGGAATGTCTGGAAGGAGCCCCCAATTTGAATCCCTCATGTGTCCATTGACAGTTTCCATGAACTTCCCAGCCACATTTCTGCATGCTTTTGGGACAAAACACTGGGCAAAGGAGAATTTAGGGCTATAACTGTTTAAGCATGTTTGCACTGTTTTCAATCCTACATGGAAAGGACTTGGTAATTTTTTTTCTATTATCATCTTATAAACCCCGATTTGGTATCATTTCAGAAAATAACTTTCTCTAGGCAGAGCCTGCCTGCTTGGCAGTTTATAAAGGATTGCCCACAGCTGAATAGAATTCAGTGTCAATACCTATTTGTTGGGGATCTTATCCTGAATGGGATTAGACCTTGTTCTGGACATTAGGACACAGAGCTGAGCAAAAAAAAAAAAAAAAAGAATTCCAAAGATGTTACTATGGAAGATGTCATAGTTCACCATGAAAGAAGATCCAAAGCAAATTATGAGAAATGTATTGATGTGGCAAGTCCTGAAATACTGGTTAATTCATTATTATTATTATTATTATTACACTGATTTCACCCTGTGTTTAGGTAGTGGTCAGAGGATTTATGGTGGGAAAATTTTTTCCTTGAGTGTAGTATCTCTACTATCATGATAGAAGGGTGAAGGATGAATAAACAGATAAGAAAGTGGGCAAAAGAATAAGTAAGGTAACTCTAGTTTATGGTAATTACTATAAAATAAAATAGGAAAATGCAACTGTTTGTGGAGGTGCAAAGCATGGTACAGGAGGGTGGGTAGGGAAAGTCTTTGTGAGCTGAAACTAACATAGTGGGAGAGATGGTGGGGTATCCCAGGACAAGAGCTTACTGGACAGAAAGTGTGTAATGTGGGCAGGGTCTGTAGTGTAAGCAGCAGATATATTGGAAGAAAGGGGAATGGGACTGGTCTGGCTTATTTATACTCTGCAATATGTAGAGAGGTCTTAGAGTTTTATTCTTTTTTGTAAGGCAATATTTTTTCTTTTCTTCAAACAGTTGTACCAAGGAGTGGCAGTTCAATATGTCTATTTATGTGTACCATGGGTCTTGTTCAGTGTCACCCTTTCTGTCATTCTCCCCTCCTTCCATCTATTCCACTCTACCTAAAGTTTCCTATTCCATTTTCACCTACATATATTGAATATTATGATTGTATTTTCCCACTCTTCCTCTCTCTATCTGCTTCCTTCTCCTTAGCTCCCAATCGCTCAGACAGACAGGTTTCAGATTCCTCACATTCATTTTGTTAAACTATCTGTTAATTGTTCAGAGGTGTTATACCAGGGAAAGCCACTTGGGTATACCATACTTTAGTTAGTTTGATTGTGTATATATTCATATGGCTCTTTTTGTGTATATTTATTTATATTTATATTTTAGGTCTACCTTCTAGATACAAAAGAAAATATGCAGCCTCTGTCTCTGAGCCTGACTTATTTCATTCAACATAATTTTTCCAGTTCCCTCTATTTCCCTGCATATTATGTAATATTATTCTTCCTTATATATTCTTCCTAATGAATGTATATACATGTTGTGCATGTGTGTGTATATATACACATATATATGTAACTATACACACATATGTATGTGTTAAATAGCAGCATCACATTTTCTTGATCCATTCATCAGTTGTAGAGTATCTAGTCTGTTTCTATAACTTGGCTATTGTGAATGGTGCTACAAGCAATTTGGGTGGGCAAGTGTCTTTATTTGAAATCTTTTGCAAATATCTCTGTCTCTATCTCTCTATCTATCTATCTTGGAAATTTATTCTAATTTTATTGTTAAGTCATTTGAGATCTTCTGCTAGCTGGCCTAGAACAGAGATGCTCCAAATATCACACTTTCATATAGAAATCTAGTCTTTTCTTTTTTGGAATCTCTAAAGTATTCTTATTATATTTTTCCTTTTAATCAGTTAATAACCATTTTTCAGTCAGGTGATCCACTCTTCCTCAGCTTAGACATAGGTAAAACATCTAGATTAGGGCAATGAAATGTTCTCTCCATGCCCTGTGGGTATTTCTGCCCATCCTCACTTATTTTCTCTCTTGTCTTACATTGTTTGAGGTCTTGTCCAAGGCTGGTTTTTAATCTTCCATTGACTCTGTGAACCTGAAAGTCACTTCTACCAAATTGCTCTTAGGTTATGTTAACAAGGCTTTATTGCAAATGAGGAAATCACTGGACTAGGAGATGCTTCATGCCTTTTACTTCTTATGTGGGCTGACAGGGCAATCTTACACATTCATCTTACAAGTCATGACAAAATGTCCAGATTCTGGCCGTGGCATAACCAGTAGCATGTTTTCTGATGTTACATGTGTTAATCCTTTTCTGTGTCTTTATTGTTATTTGTCAATTAGAAAAAAATAACTAAATCAATTCTTTTTAAGCTTACATTTCAATTTTAACATATTTAGAGGTAAAATTATCAAAATTCTTTTTTTGAAATTCTTAAATTTTGTTTTTCTCCATGTTTTATTGCTTATTGAGCATTAGTGTCATGAAATTTTGGTTTACTTCCTCATACTTGTCTTATATTCTTCATTGCCTAATTATATGGATATCTAATGAAATTGCCAGATTTTCATCTGAAAGCAATTTTGAAGGGCTAGAAACACTTCAATAAATCAGATTTTCTTTTTTCTATAGCTGTCATTGCTAATCAAGTTTTGTGTGGGCCTCATTCCTTTCCTAACATTGATGGCTGCTGCTTAATAATTTTCTAATTTTTATATCTTTTTATTTTTATAGAATTGTGTCCAGATGGCACTAGAATGATTGGCTTTATTACTGTGGCCAAAATGCTGAAAATTTAATTGTAAAGAATTTGTTATTGCAATCTTTCTACTTCTAGATATTTAATAATTTATTTTTAGAGTCTCTCAAATATGCTTTGTATTTTAGATTTTTCTTTTTTTAATAAGTTTAGATTTTTCTTTTAATCATTTCATAACCATTTTGAAATATAATCACTTTAACATAATCCAATCCTTTTAATTAGGATTTAAATACACTTTTTTTGAACCTTTTCTCAACATTTTCCATTAGTTAAGACACATTTACAAAAGCCTTCTCATCTTTTTTCTTATTAAGTTCCATTTTTAGAATAGTTTATCAATAAACACACACCATGAAGTCTAAAGATAACAATCTATGAATCTGGGACATTTCAAATATTGTTTTTCTCCCTTCCCCCCACCCTCCTCTTTGACAGTACTGGATTTGAACACAGGGTCTCATACTTTCTGAGTAGGTACTCCACCACTGAGCCATACCCCCAGCCCTTTTTTTAAACAAAAATTACTGTTGATTTGTTAGATTGGGTCTCCTTTTTTGCCCACATGCATGCTAGACTATGACCTGTTCATTTCCCTGTTGAAACTGGAATGACAGGTCCTCACCACCATGTCCTTTTTGAGATGGAGTCTAGCAAACTGTTCACCTGACTTTGCTCAAGGATGAAACTCTTCCAGTTGCAGTCTGAAGCATGCACCACCAGAGAGAAGGGATTTCCTGTGTCTGCCCATGCTGGCCTCAACCCATGATGAGTCTCCCAATCTTAGATTCCCAAGTGGCTAGGATTGTATAGACGAGCCACACATGCCAGTCATACATCTTTGTTTCTTAAATTAAAGGTTATGTTATAGTTAAATTTGTATTAAAGTAATAGACAAGAAGGAAGAAGTATGTATAATTAGCCATGGAGATATGTTTACTATGAAGGGCATAACAGTAATGAGGATTTTTGGAGAGTCAAAGGGACAAGTAAGATTTTTTTCTCTAACAATCTGTATTCCTTTAGCTCTTCATTTTGAGGGCTTACTTATTTTTATAACCAAAAGAAAACATGGGCTAGGAGGGTGGCTCAGTGGTCGAGTGCTTGCCTTGCATGCCTGAGGCCCTGGGTTCGATTCCTCAGCACCACATAAGCAAAAAGAAAAAAGCCGGAAGTGGCGCTGTGGCTCAAGTGGTAGAGCGCTAGCCTTGAGCTGAAGAGCTGAGGGACAGCGCCCAAGCCCAGAGTTCAGGCCCCATGACCGGACCAAAATAAATAAATAAATAAATAAAACTTGCTTGAAAAAATCCTAATCCACAAAGAAATAATCTAAAGTCATGTAAAAGATTCCTACCCTACTAACACAAGAGCTTCTATTAGTGATTAGTGGATAGTACACTTGCTAAATGATGGGTTAAATGAAGATGTATCAGTATCTATGATATAGAAGTTGTAAAATTGTAAAGTTTGTTTTCAGCATAGTATCTTGTACATCTCATTGTTACTATGGGTCAGCCTGTATCCTTATTTCAACATTTTGTTATTTCCCTTCCCCTCGTAAATATTCTTTTCCCCACTTTCTCAGAATTTTCTCCCATTTTCCCATGTAATATTTTCCAAATATGACATATCTATGGTTATATTGCATGATACCAAAAAGAGATTTTGAAGATTCAATTGTGCTTACCTTCAGTTAACTTTGAGTTTGTCACAGGGAATATTTTCTGAGTGGGCCTTGTATAATGATATGAATCATTTAAAAGCAGTGAGCTTTTGACAGCTGGTAGCAGAAGGAGAAGTAGAAGAGATTCCAAGTGTGGGAAGGATTCATTGCACGGTTGCTGGCCTGAAGATGAAGGTTTCCATGTGTCAAGGAAGTCTCTAGAAGTTGAGAACAGACTGCTGCTGACAGCCAGAAAAAAAAAATGGAACCTTCATCATATAAACTTGGGAGCTCAATTCTGCCAGCAATGTGAACAAGTGGATTCTTGTATAATCTCCCTAACAGCTCAGCCTGGCCAACACCTTGATTTTATTTTATTAGAATATAAACAGAGAACTGAATTGAGCCCATCCAAATTTCTGACCTACAATATTGTGAGATAGTGATTAGGTATAAATTTGTGGTGAGTTTTATGCAATGAGAAAAAAAAACGAATACAATAGATAATAATTCTTTTGAAGTTATGCATTGGACAGACCCAAATTCAGGATTTAGGTTTCCATTCATCATTTCTTTTTATCATTACATTATGTTACTTAATTTTGACCCTCAGACTTCTCATCCATAACTGTGTAGAAATAGAAATACTACTTGCTTTATAGGAGTAAGGTCAACTGAAGAGATGTAACAGAGTCATTGTGCAATAAAGTTTAGCTCTGTCATTGGTTTTGATATTGCCATTTCTATCCTGTGAAGTATATACAACAGTATAAAGTCTACAGTAGGTGTTTAATTGTTGCTAGTGCCTTTTAAAAGCTTTCCTCCATCTTCATTCTCTTGCTTAACAGTCTCCAGTTCTAGTAACTGCATTCTTCCTGCCTATCTTGTACGCTTTGTGAATATTGATTTGGAGACAGGAGGGGAAACATTTATCATTCTTAATTGCAATAAAATCATTACAATGGTGTTAAACATTCAAATAGAAATTAAGTTCCACTGCATAATGCAAAGACAACTATTAATCTGTGCCAGTAGCCAAACCCAAGGAAAATGATATGGATAAAATGGATGTGATGTATTAATAACATCATGATGCTGGGGAAGGATCTTCGATCTGAGCAAAACAGTTATATAATACTTTACAGTCAAGTCTTTCTGTTTCAAAATGGAGAATCAGCAAATAAATCCCTGCAGCAAAACAGCAAAGCAAAAAGAAAGCTTTAGAAAAAAAATGAAATCTTTAGTTCCTAATTATCAACACTGCCGGTGGAAGATAAAGTCACGATACAGATTTATAAAGATTTATGTTCATTCTCATACAAAGTAGTGTAGAAGGTGATTGGTACATATCTTTGTTTCCATATTCTTTACCAAATAGGACCTCAACCAGGGTCAGATGGAGGCTTCACGGGGCTTGGGTCTGAGATGACTTTGTGAGTCTCCTTTTTTAAAATTGCTGTTTTAAAGGTGATGTACAGTTACACAATTTGGGTAATGAGTACATTTTTTTGGACAATGTCACCCCTTCCCTTGCTGTCCCTTGCTTTTCTTTCAGGTCATCACTCTTTATTAGCCTTCTTTTTTTTTAAAAAAAGCAAACTTATGCATTCAAATTCAAATTTAGGGAGTAAAGCTAGGGCTTGTTCAAATAAAACATGGAAACAATTACATGTTTTAAAAATAGGATAAATCTCAAAAAATTAAAGAATCCAGAAATGATTACTGTCATCTTCAGTTTATTACACTCCTACTTGCTATACCTCCATAATACTCTTCCCCTACATATTCGGTTGTGTTCTCTGTTCTCATATCTCTAAGACAAATATTTGATCATGTAATTTCCTAGAGAGAAAATTCAGTTTCTCTCCAGCTTGGTTGATAGAAATCTGTTTCTAATTATTTAAAACAGAATTATCTGATTCAGTAATTGGGAATTTGGATCAAGTGGTCGAGTGCCAGCTTAGCAAGCTCAAGCCCTGAGTCCATACCCTAGTACAGAAAAAAGAAAAAGAACTACCTGATTTAGAGCTTTATGTTAGAAAGGCCATGTCTCTGACCTCTTGAAGAATTCTGTTAGTTTGTTCTTTCTTGTGGCAGCTTCAAAGTTTGCAGCTACAGTAGATCATCTTTCTCCTCCGGTATCCAATGTCTAAGGGTTCACACCAGTTCTTCTTTCCTGGATTTTAAAAAGAATTGCTACTTTAAATCTTTCTTACAATCGGGAGCTCATTAAAGCAAGTCATAGGCAATTTTACCAAGGTCTCAATGAATGTAGGGGTACAGTTGAATTCTTGCTCATGGAGACACTCTCAAGATGAGACAGCATCAGCACTTCATGTGCTTCTTTGTGACCAAGAGTAGACCCTCACTAGCATTAGAAGAAGTCAGGCAAAGCTGGGTGCTGGTGGCTCATGCCTGTAATCCTAGCTACTTAAGAGGCTGAGATTTGAGGATCAGGGTTCAAAGCCAGCCAGGGCAGGAAAGTCCATGAGACTCATCTCCAAATAACCACCAGAAAACCAGAAGTGGCGCTGTGGCTCAAGTGGTAGTGTTAGCCTAGAGCTGAAGAGCTGAGGGACAGCACTCAGTCTCAGAGTGCAAGCCCCATGACCAACCAAAAAAAAAAAAAAAAGGCAAGCAAAGGGTCCTGAAGCTTCATTAGCTTCATGGTTCCCATGTGATCTTTCAATATACTGTTGTGGCCTATCAAATTTGGCTTTTTCTGGTGGTCCCTTCAGAGTTCCTATTTCTGGCCCTGAATCATTCCAGTATCTTATTTGGATTGACTTTCCCTAACATATACCTAATTAGATATTCTAAACCCCACTCAAATATTATATCCTAATGAAATTTCCCCTGATCCTACTCACCAGATGAGGAGATGAGGTTTTGCCGTGTATTTAAACTCTAAAACCTGTTGCTCCGAGTTTTCACAGGGACTTCTCTAACCTTGTTTTGCATATAGTTGATATTTGCACTCCTTTACTCATGGAAATTTACAGAAAATTTCTCCAGCTAAATAGAAGAATAAACACAAGGACATATTATTTTCAAGTTTTGATGTATCCATTTATTCAATGTATTTCTTGCCAGTCTAAAATTGGAATAATGATAATGAAAAAGCTAACATGATACCCTTTGAGTTTATGGACATCAGTAGGCCAGCATTAATTTCAGTTATTTTGGGAATAAGGACAAAAGCTGATGTTGTTATAAGCTGGTCAGGCTCCTTTGTGTGTCTCCATAAAAATGGAAAAAGTGACTGAATGATGAATTATAGTTAGTCACATAAAGAAGAAGAGCCCTTCTAGCCAATACAAGACACTAAGATAGGAAAAATCTGGTTGTATTTCAGAACCTTAAAGAAGGTTTATTAGATCATATGTATACTATTGTAATTATTTGTTTTATGGCTGTCTTTTCTAATCCTGTGAATTCTTAGAAGATAGAGATCAATCCTAAGCACTTTTGCATGCACTATATCCACGACAATGCTTATTATATGCTCATTAAATGTCTGCTTAACTGACTTAAACCTCATTTGCCAAATGAAGGAACGTAGAGAGTCTATGTCAGAGTCTGCAGAATGATCAAACTAATTTTGTATATCTCATTGATTCCAAGATACACATATCTTCATAACTTAATGTCTGAATATTTTACAGTTGATAACATATTATAAGTACATTTTTCATGCATTTTTCTTTTAGCAGTACATAAAAGAATGGTGCATTTTACAATAAATGGCATGTTATTTTCAGTGAAATGTGATCGATGTCTTCATATGGCAAATGTTTCATTGTTAATTTGAAAAAGTAAGTGCTTTTCATAACTTTAAATGTTTCAGACAGATTTTTTCAAGTTATTAATTCAACAAATGAAGCCTTAATCCAGAGTCATGGTAATGGTAAATTAGAAGAAAGAGGAAGATGATTGCACATTTCATCTGTCCTAAAGTATAGTGAATGCCAGTTTTCCTATCCATCCTGATGGACCACATACCCATCTTTTGACTTCTGGGGCTGCCTGCCTTTTTCTCTGGGATAATGTCTCCCTTCTACCATTCTCAAATAAGGAAAGCTTTCTATGGCTCAGCAGATAAGAGAAGCTATCTTGACGGCACCGAGGTCCTATGTACATTTCTGTCTGTGCACATTATAGATGTAGAAATATGATCACTTTCCTGTATGAAATGATGGAGCTTAGCCTATATTTCTATAACAAAAAGTAAATGAATAAGAAGAAAGCATAAAAGGTATTTGATCATTGTTTTATGTAACACTGGGGCTTTCAGATTCAAAGACCCAAGGTAAGCAAATTTTATGCTTGGATTTGATGAAGCATGGACTGAATGGAGAAATAGGATCAGACATAAAGAGTACTGCCTGACAGACCTAGCAGAGAAATCCAGTAAAGCCTGTTTATTTGGATTCTTGGCATCGCTATGTAGCATTCATTCCTCTTGGGTATAGGGCAAGACTCCATTTGAAGTGAGAATCTTATATGCTATCAGGAAAGGTAGGTCAGAGAATTTCTTTATGGCCAGCTCAACATCAGAAAGACAGGGGAATATTAGCACAATAATCTTAGATTTATGACTTGATTTGAGGAACATGAATTTCATTTTCGGTAAGCCATCTTGGGAAAGAGGAATTCTTGGTTTCAGTGGCTTGCCTTAAGGTAGGAAAGGTTAGGAAGAGTCAGGAGGACAGCAGAGTTAAACAGAAACAGGGCTGCTGAGGCTGTTTCTAAGAACTTCACTTTGGGGCATCATTTCTGAGCCGCACAACTTCACATGACAACTTGCAACCATATGGCAAATTCCTCCTTGGCTTATGTTTCTTATAATTGAGACCAATTTGCAACTGGATGAAACCAAAAGAGGCTCACCTGAGACACACAGCATTCCCAGGAAGTGAAATGGCTCCAGTGAGAGGGAATTCACCATCTCTCAAGCTCCATTCTGGTGCAGGCAAATGGTAGATGCTTGACAGTCTTATTCCTATTAAGATGAATTAGCTTCCTGTGAACTTCACAGGTTGTCACTATTTCTTCACTCTAGTCCAAATAGGAGGCTTCTGTCTGCTTGACAGCCTTCAGCTTTAAAAATAAATATTCTACCTTCTATGCATTCTTTATCCAGATATATCCATGTTAATCAGATTAGGTTTTCTCTGTTCGCTTGTAAGAGGAGGATCAACAAATCGTAAGAACAACAACAACAACAAAAACAACAGTGACCCCAAATATCTAACATTGGGACAGCATTTACTTTGTTACAGGCTCTGTGCTGCTGTATATTTTATGTTTGATAGCTTATTGGATCCTCACAAACCTTATGAGTAAAAAAAAAAAAGTCATTTTTCTACATTTTTTCTAATAATAAAAACCCGAGGCATAGGAAAAGTAATTTATCCAAATGCTACCTAGATACTCAGTAGCGCTGCCTACATTTGAACTTAAGAACATGACCTATTTAAGGGATGAATATAGCATTGCCCAGCTCTCCTTTGGAGAGAGAGAGAAAAACAATCTTCAAAGGGCTCAGTAGTTGTTCAATAGTAGACTGAGAAATGGTCTCAGCAAAGTGACACATGATGAAGTAAATTTACCCCTCAGAAGTACCCATTTCCTTGGGGAAAATATCCTCAAGATGTAACAGATTCTGCCAGTCCCAAAATAGCCCCATCTGTTATCTTGGGTCCCTTGGACAAGATTTTCATGGAAGACATCATTCTCATTCTTGTGAGACATTGCTGAACAGAATTTTTAGATTTGCTAATCACCCACAAGATGCTAAGTGTTGAGCAAACCAGCTATAAAGAGGCAGCTTCCCTGTTAAAAACATGAACACACATATGTTTTATTAAAAAAAAAAGAAGAAAAGAAGAAAGTTCTGCTGTTTCTCCTTTTCCTTAGGATGAACATTCAAGGAGTAGTGAGAGAAACCCAGGGAAAGTAGAGGATAACAACAGAGAGTCCCAACATGGAATGTTTTTTATACTTCTCTCAAGTCAAAGCAGTAGGGTTACAACTGTAGTTACTGTGTTGGGTGGATTATTCTTTTTCTAGGAGAGTTGCCAGGAAGACCCAGAGACCAGGATTCCTATCAAACATTTGGTGACATTAGAATCCCAGCAAAAGACAGAAAGAACATAAAGAAAGAGAACTCTAGGGAGCTTAGGATCACAGGCTCCCTTCAGATGTTTTTCTCATTGACAATGGGGACCCTAAAGCCCCATGGGAGCTATGTCTAGGTATAGGAAGTATGATTGGATATGTGTGTGTGTGTGTGTGTGTGTGTGTGTGTGTGTGTATGTGTGTGTATGTGTGTGTAGTAGTCTTGATGCCAGTGGAAAACTGCTAGTTTCTGTCTTCCCTATCTGATGTTTGAGTGAAGACACAGGATTCTGAGTGCTTGACATGATGCAGTAATCCTGACCAATGACAGGATAAATGCTTGCTCTTTGGTATCCTTCATCTTTAACCTTACCTGATACCTTGTTATCTCCTCTTGGAATGTGCCCTTTGATCTGTAACTGCAGCCACCTCAGGTTAACAAGTACTCCCTGACCCGTTGAAAGCAGAGGATGGAGAAGATTCTGGACCTTAATGGAGTCTATTCCTTAAGCTCTTACCTACTCTCAAGGCAATATGAATAAATTTTGAATATTGCACCTAAAGTGATCCTTTTTCTGCTGACAGGGTGTCTGCTGGACAGAACTGGCCATAGACCAATGAGTTTGGGCACTTGCATTCATACTACTCAATCACTGGACATAGTTACCTCCATGAGGAGTTAAGTGTCTCTTAGACACTTAACTAGTGTCTAGTAACTGTTGCTAGTAACTCCCAGATGGTCTTCTAAAAATGACTGGGGAACTCATGCATTGTGTCTAAAGCACACCAAACATGGAGGTGGTGGGTAGGTAATCAGAACAAGAAACTTCCAAGGCTGCATTGTCACAGCAGCTCCTCAGGTGTCATACAAGCTGCTTAGTTAATCAATGATACAACCTAGTAAAATGGAGATGATGGTCTCCATTTTATTGATGTAAACATAGTTTCTGAGAGATGAAGTAACACTGTGGTTGTGTAACCATTAAGTAGAAGATTAAAGATTGGATCTTGAGTTTGTCTGACTCTAGGCCCTTCTCTTTATATTCCACATTACCTCTCCTGGGTGGTTTCTGTTATCTACAATATTAATCCTCAATTAAAATTCAATTCACTAAACAAAATTTTCTGAGCCTCTATTGACTGTCAATACTCTTTCTGAGGTCATTGTTGTAAAAATGAAACTAGCCCATGGGAGAATGTTCTAATAAAACTAAACAATAGAATATGAAAAACACCTCACAATAACTTTATGAAATAAGTACTTCAAAGTTGGTGGGAGAAAGAATAATTATATCACCTGGGGAATGTTCAAGAGAGAAGGCTTGAAGGAGTTGTTATGTGAGTCAAGCCTTTATATGTGAGTGGGATTTAGGTGTGTTGGATTACTTATCATACAGCCATAAAGGAACAGTTCGATTTTCAGTGATTATGTTATTTGTACACAGATTCTAAGCTAACTGACTCTGAGTCTTTCTCAGTCTTGGTTTAATGAATCAACAGCATAGACTTACTTGTCTATTCCTATTGATAATGGTGAGCTTCTAAGAAGTACTTCTAGGACCGCTAAAGATAGGCCCAGGAATAAACAGGTTTACAGGTGATTAAAACCAAGGTCAGGGCCAAGGTCAAGATGGTGCCTTTGCAAATGACAATGGGATTGGCCAGTGGATTACGGCAGTGGGTAATAAAGAGGAAGAGATGGTGAAGAAGCCTTTGGACCCTTCTTTCTCCTGCTGCATTTCTATTGGGAGGAGCCTTAGATCACACATGACCTCTTCTTTTCCTTCAACTCATTGGTCATTCAACTCTGTTACCCTTACATCAATCAATACCTATGAGTGGAAAAGATAGTCTAGTATTACAGCTGTAAATTCATCAGAGTTGTATAATGTTAAAGGCTACTTTTCTGGGATATTGAGATTAGGAAGCAGGTCTCAGCTCTCTGGAATTTCTACAAGACATTGTAATAATTTCATTGGCTGAGGAGAAGGGAGAGGTTCTGCTGGATAGTAGAAAAGGTGAAGAAAATAAAATGACAAAGATTACAGGGACATTAAAGAAACTTTTATTTCTTTCTCTTGTCTCTTGGCAGTATTGTGCTGAGGTGACATGATAAATGTTGTTTGGGGAAACTTTAACTTGAGAATATTTGCTGAAAATCCATGTCTCAGGGCTGTTGCTTCATCTCAGTGGTAGGTAAACAGATCCACATACTGTATCCTTTCCACTAAGAAAATGTGCCACATGCACACAATTTCTTCCAATTATATTTATAACCACTTAAGAGATATACATTTCATCATCTTTGCCAGGCAAGTTGAAAGCTCAGATCAGGAAAAAAATGATTCCTAAATTCCCAGCTAATGTTTCAGCCAATCAATCTATACTTTCTATTCAAAACTGAATTTTGAGGTTAAGGAAGCCTTTGTATTTCTTTTGTGTTACACTACTGGGACTTCCTAATCTCGTTTTGCTTTTTCTCTCAAGGCTAGTGCTCTACCACTTTGAGCCATGGGTCTACTTCTAGCTTTCTGCTGGTAAATTGAAGTTGCATGTACATTTCTGCTTGGACTGGCTTCAAACCTTGATCCTCAGATCTCAGTTTCCTGAGTAGTAGCTAGGGATACAGGCCTGAGCCACCAGTGTATTACACCTTTGTCTTATGATTTATTTTGCATGGTTGCAAAGTAGTGTTTGAAGATCTAGCTTCATAGTGGAAAATCTAAAATATATAAAATCTACACATGCCAAATGCCCATCCAACCTCATTTAAAGTCGTCACTTAAATATGATGTCAGTTTCTGGAATAGACATAGAAGGCATAAAAAGACAAGCTCAATTAATATGATTATTATTCCTTCCCATTAAGAATCTTAGGCTTAAGTGTCATAAATATACTCAGATAGTTAAAATTTAAGACATTTATAGAAAGAAGCAGCTGACAATAAAACACCAAAGACTAGTTGTAACTACCTTCCCCAGATCGCTATTTATAAAAAATGCCTGCAGAATTTTTTTATTTATTCCAGAAACACTTTGGCATTATAAAGTCAGAATTATACAGTTTATGGTCTGCAGTTATCTTGAGCATATTCAGGATTATGCATTCCTGCCGTGTTGAACACGGGCATGACAGGATGACAACCGGCCGGGTTGTCACAGTGAGTGATGCATGTCACTTCTGAGCATAAGCCAGCAGGTGCTTGCTCTGTTCTTTTTACCTCTGACATGACTCCCAGCAATGTTCCAGATAGAGGTTTTCCTGTCATTCTAAGTCTTGGAGCAGCACGATGGTCAACCTTTGATAGACAGAAAGCATGAACAGGAACTAAACCTTTGTTGGGAGGCTTTGAGATAATTTGTTATCACAGCATAACTTAGCCTATCTTGACTAATGCAGGCACAAAACCCAGTACAAGTGTATGTACTGTGGACAATCTGAATTTTCTGAAGTTTCTACCCTAAGGTAATAGAGAAACTCAATATGGCTAAAAAATGGTTTATTACATGGACTTAAACATACTGCTTTTGTTCTGATTTAGTGAGTCTCTTCTTTTATGCTTTCTGTTGTTCTTACTTAGTAATGATCTGGCCACTTCTGTGATCACTCAAAAGAACTAGTAATTAAACAGAACACTATATAACGTATGAACTGTTATAGCTTTCAGTTCATATTTTAAAATGGTCCTTTACAACTCTTTATATAATGCTTTGTTTTCTTTTTGTCCAGTACTTAGACATGTATTCAGGGCCTAGCATTCTTGCTTAGGTTTTTTCTGTTTAAGGCTAGTATCCTACCAGGTGAGACAAATCTCCACTGCAGCATTTCGATGGTTAATTGGAGATAATAGATGAGTTTTTATTTTGCTTTTTTTCCTTGCCTTCGAAGACAGTATCAAATGACTGGCCTCAATTACGTAATTATTCTTTGCAAAAAATGTCTTCTTTATCTGTGTGATGTTGATGTTGCGAATTTCCCCTTCTCTTTTTGTATTTTGCCACATAAAACCATAGTACTGAGATGAGAAATCAATCAATCTTCTCTTTCAGCTGGGAAGAAAGATTTCTAGGTTCTTGAACCCATGGAAAGATTTTGTACTGGTCAGAGGCATGGATTCCAGGATTCCATCCTGTTCCTTGTATAAACTCTCTCCCAGATGTAGCATCTAAGTAACTGTTTTGTTATTTATTTTTTAAAATTGGATCTTATTATGTAGTCCTGGCTGACCTAAACTCATGATATTCCTGCTTCAGCCTCCCCAGTACTGGGGTCATAGGTATGACTAACTTTTTCATACTCTATGAAAGCATCAAACAACACATCAGAACTCAAGCCATTGAAAAGAAACATTTTGAGGAATCTCCATACTACTTTCCAAAGTTGTTGGACAAGTTTACACTCCCACCAACAATGCAGTAGGGTTCCCTTCTGTCCATATCCCCTCCAGCTTTTGTTGTTATTAGAGTTCTTGATTCTAGCCATTCTAACTGGGGTGAGGTGTTATCTCAATGTTGTTTTGATTTGCATTTCTTTTATGGCTAGGGAGGTTGAGCATTTCTTCATGTGTCTATTGGCCATGTTTCTTTCCTCTTCAGAGAAGTCTCTCTTTAAGTCTTTAGCCTAGTTATTTATTGGACAGTTGTTTCTTTGAGGATTTGTTGTTGGGGGATTTAATTTTTTGAGTTCAAAGTATATTTTGGATATGAGATGCTTGTCCGTTGTATGGCTAGTGAAGATCTTCTCCCAATCCGTGGGCTTTCTATTGATCTTGCTAGCTATGTCCTTTGCCATGTAGAAGCTCTGCAGCTTCATGCAATCCCATTTGTCCAACCTTTCTTTGGTTTGTTGTGTTTCTGGGTCTCTATTAAGAAAATTTTGGCCTGTGCCAAGGAGACCTAGGGTTTCTCCTATTCCGTCCTGTAATGTTTTCAGTGTGTCTGCTTTGACTCTAAGGTATTTCATCCATTTGGAGTTGATTCTGGTGATATATAGGACCTAGCTTTAATTTTCTACAAGTGATAAACCAATTTTGCCAGCACTGTTTACTGAAGCTGTCTTTCTTCCATTCTATTTTTTAGCTCCCTTATCGAATATTAGATGGCTATAGGTCTGTGGGCTCCACATAGAGCTCCCCTATGACTAGCAATCCCAATATTTGGCATTTACCCGAATGATCACAAACAAGACCACACTAAAGCTACCAGCACAACTATGTTTATTGCAGCATTATTTACCATAGCGAAGATATGGAACCAACCCAGATGCCCCTCAGTAGATGAATGGATCAAGAAAATGTGGTATATATGCACAATGGAATTATATGTCTCCATCAGAAAGAATGACATTGCCCCATTTGTTAGGAAATGGAAAAACTTGGAAAAAATTATATTAAGTGAAGTAAGCCAGGCCCAAAGAAACAGGTTCCATGGTTTCCCTTATTTGCAATAACTAGTATATGTCTGAGACAAGCAGAAATGGTCAGGTAAGTTGATGCTAAGTGAAATGAACCCCAAGGTAAGGACTCAAATGTTTTTTCTTTCTTGTTATTGTTTCTAACATATTTATAAGACGATTTCTTTATTGCTTTATATGTCCCTCCCCCATGGTATAATCCCTGTTTTCACTGTATTTGATGTTGGTATAATTTGTGGAGGGGAAAATCAAATTATTTAAATAGGGATACAGGTGGACCCATTGCAACAATGAAATGTACAAGATGTTATGTTGAAAAACAAACTTTACAACTTGGAGTGGGGGCGGGAAGGGAGAGATGGGAGGGCAGGGGTAGTAAGAGGAAACAAAGGAGGGGCAACAATGCTTGATAAGAAATGTACTCATTACCTTGCTTATGTAATTGTAACCCCTCTGTACGGTATTTTCACAATAAAAAAACTTATTAATAATTAAAAAGAAAAGAAACATTTACCAAAGAATATAGCAGCTGCTTCTCATCAGATTTTTCCATTCTCAACTTTGGAGTTTCTTCAAAGTTCCAAATTTTATTAAGTCTTGCCAGGCACCAGTGGCTCATGCCTGTAATCCTAGCTACTCAGGAGGCTGAGATCTGAAAATCAAGATTTAAAGCTAGCCCAGGCAGGAAAGTCTGTGAAACTCTTATCTCCAATAAAAAGTGGAACAGTGGCTCAAGTGGCAGAACACTACCCTTGAACCAAAAGTAGCTCAGGGACAGTGCCCAGAGCATGAGTTCAAGCCCTAGAACCAGTACACGTACAAATATTATTATTAAGTTTTTATAAAATGACTGCCCCAATATCTCTAGAACATTAGCTCTGAGGAATGTGGTGTGAAGTTTGTAATCTATGCCATTCACTTAGTGAGTCTCTTTGGGATTAGGTCATAATGAGTGACTGCAAGAGAATCTATACTAAACTGACTTTTGATTAAGGGCTGAATGGTACTGAGTTGAGAATATTATTATTCACTGAAAAATGCACCCTAGAAAACATCAAAAGTAGGCATATGCTTTGGGTTTTAATAGCAATTATAGGTGTGAGATGTTTATCTGTGAAAAGCAGGGGATAGTAAAGCTGAAAAGATGCTTGCTGTGGCACTGATCACCTAATAAATGACTGATTGGATTTGGGAAGAACAGCATTAGGGAGATCAAACAGGAAATTGTGGTCGGTATGAGAAGGTGGGCAAACAGCGCTAGCTTGCTTCTGTATGCCTGGCTGGAAATATCATAGGTGTGTGAGTGTTGTATTGCTTGATTAAAAAAAAAAACATTCAAATTCTTCTTCTTTTTGGTCTGGGGAAGTCTAATGGTCTTTCCTTAGAGAAGGGTATACTTTTCTCTGTAATTTATGAGCCCCTGGAGGGCTGATGAATCTTCACACTTATCTGTGCATTGCTAAGTATGTCTCTTCATTGTTCATATCCAGCACTTAGGAGGAACCTGGAAAATAGGAAGCACAGATATCAAAATCCCAGATCTCAAAAATCCTTAAACTGAAGCCAACACAAGTGATATTGTATGATGTGTATCATGGAGAGAGCTGAGACACCTTAACATTTCCCTTAAGTGTTCGGCCTAGGGTCTATGTTGTGGGAATAGTTATTTGGAATATAAAACCTTGATTCCAGTCATCAGTCTCTTTCTGGCTGTGTGATTTCATTTAGTTTCTCATGTCCTGATTGCTTGATCTACAATGTAGATTTCCTAAGATTACCTGTAAGGTTTCAACCATGGCAGTCATGCTATTACAACATAACTAACTCATGATTCCGTTCTCTAATGTTTTTTTTTGTATTAAGTATTGTTTGATACTATTATTATATGGTGTTGAGGAATTGAACCCAGGCAAGTACTCTACCACTGAGCCATCTTCCTAGCCCCCAAGACTTTTGATATTATTTTACAGTTCAGTAATCTTCTCTTTGGATCTTTCTGTTTTCCAATCTTTGATACACCCCTTTCTTCTAGCTAGCCAAACCTCTGCTCTACTCTCTGCAGAGTTCCTTGAAGCCTTTGACATACTGTCTCTCTCTCTTTCTGTCTGCTTCTGTCTCTGTCTCTCTCTTTCTCTAATAGAACATTTGGTTTGGTTTGGCGGAACATGTGTTTCTTCCAAGTTATTTCACATGGTGGAATGCTTCGTATTTTTGTCTGTTTGTAGTGAATTTAACCTCTATTCTCATCTCCTAAAGTTACCACTTTACTTGTCACCAGTAAATGGTTAGTTAGAGGAGAAAAAGTTTACTAATAGTTTGGGGACAGTAGGAAAGGGTAGTTATAAGAAGAGTCACTGTTCTCTTGAACATGAAGATGACAGGAAATATTTTGTGGGTCTTTGTTTCTAATATCAGAGCTTCTTTAATCTCTTTTCATTTTCTCCCCATGATACCTCAGAATCTTAGAATCAGAATTTATGAATGTTCAATTTTCTAACACGTATTTAAGCCGAAAAATTTCATTTTACTTTTTTACTTTCACCTTCTGGCTTTGCATTGGAGACCTGACTTTCTATTCCAAAGTGCCTGTTAAGACTTTGTATTTTCTTTACACAGTAAAATCAAGGGTATGTGTGTACAGGGTGAGACATTTATCTCTGTAAGTTATTAGCTAAAATTCAGTTGTAAAGTAAGAGTCACTGAAGCCAGATAGCTATTTCATCCCCTCCCCCCACCATGTTAATGTGTCACAATTAGGTAGTTCATGCTGTAGTCATCCTGTCCACAAAGTTGACAATGACGGTGGCTGTTTTATCCATTAACAATGATCTATATTTCCAAGGTCATCCCCATGATCTAATATGACAGGTATACTCCAGCTGTTCCTCCTACATTCCACCATGATAGAGTGGAAGATAAAGGGGGGAAAGTAAGATACAGCTTTCTTTTAAGAAAGGTTTGTGGATGCTACCATATTATAGGCTGGAATTAGGTGCTCATATGTCATGAATCAGAATTCAGTCTTGGTTCATGTGATCACCCATAGTTTCAAAGAAAGCTGGAGAACAGAGCCTTTGTTCCAGTCATATGATCAATTAAAGCACGAATCTTTTGTTGATGCAAAAGAAGGAAAGAATGAAATCAACAGGCATCAGATATTTTTACCGCATGTTCTTTTCTGAGAGGTGGGGTGGGGAACACTGAAGGCTTTGAATAGCTTTCAGATTATTCAATGACTATTTAATCCTATTAAGTGTGATCTTTTGTAAATTTTTCTTATTTTTCCCCAGATTTTTTTTAAAAAGATGAATATCAAAAGTAGGGCTAGAGTTCTTAAAAAGGCTTCGCCAAATCTTTAATTTCCATTTAATCCTATTGCCAAATATAATTACTTTTCATTATTATCATCTGGATTACTGTTTTGTTTGATAGACAGCATGAATGAGTCACAAGTTTGTGTCGTTTTGACAGTCTAATTTTTCTTCTGTTGTTATTTTTGTGTTGTGTGACTCTAATAACCTATTCTTTGAAGTATCCTCTGATATGTTTTAAAATTCAATTTTGTACTGTTTCCCTTGAAGCTCTTTTTAATGAGAGCATTAAATCTGACCAAGAGCTAAATTGCAAGGGGCTTAACTGAGTAAGTACCATAATAGCATTAATAAGGCCATTCTGTGAGAGCCTGCTGGATATATTTGTTAGTGGCCTAGATAGAATCATTCGTTCTTTTATTTATTCAGGTGATGTATTTAGAATGCCTGCAATTTTGTGTTTGAACTCAGCAAAATATCTGTACGGGTCTGGGAAAAAAAATGTCATGGGAGATATGGCTTCTGATCTCATAGAGCTCTTTCTCCAGTGGAAGAGTGATTAAAAACAAAGAAAAGTAAATTATCTACCTGCCTTTAATTTTGAGAATAGTAAGGGGAGGTTAGAGGCTACATTAAGGATAGAGATCTCAGGACAGGACGTTCTGATGATATGGTATGAAACAAGCTTGAAGGATGTGACAAATTCAGTGCCACAAAGGGCTCTGGAAGAGCATTCCAGGCAAAAGAAACAGCACATGTCAATATCTGGCCATGGGGAAGAACTTGGCACGGTGGAGATATTGAACACGGGACAGTGTAGATGGTGTGCTGAGTGGGTCAATAGATGCTGCTGTTTAGTTATCAAAACGAGAACTTCTTCTGACAGAACTCATAGGAGAAAGTGTGAGCACAGCACAACTTCACCTTTGCTTATGTATGACTTTGACTTAGAGGAACGCTAAAGTGGATGCAGAAACATGTCCCGAGCTTTCTGTGAACAGTGAACGAATGTACCGAATGCACACAGACACACTTCAGACAACGACCTCTTAAACCTCAGCTGGCTGTGTATATGAATCACAACCATCCACCCAGTGTTCCTTCTGATTTCAGATAACCTTCCTACCACTTCAGAATTTGCAAATTATACCTCTGCTGCCACCCACATGCATACACGGACGTCACAGCTTTCCACGGTAAAGTTTATCTTTTTTGAAGTATCTTTACTTTTTATTCCCATTTGAAATATGCACATATTTTAAATAGGTTTCTAACTTTTTAAAATGTTCTGCTGATGAAGCTTTGGAAGGCTTTTTCCTTAGCCCCATTCTTCCTACAAGCTTATTGTAGATTTTACCACTTGATTTTGCACAGTGCCATGATTCTTTAGGAATGTATGTGTAGCTTTATAGAATTGAATGTACCAAGGGAGAATGGCAGGGGTCAGAGGGTTATACATAACATTCTATATTATGTAAAAATCTTGTATATGATATACACAATACATCTATACACACACACACACACACACACACACACACACACGTCATATATATTCTAGCTGTAATCGGAAGCCCCCTATGATTTTAAGCAGAGAAGAAAAACATGATTTGATCTTGTAGAATGGTTTGTTGGTTTGTTAGGAAGAGCTAATGGTAAACACAGTGAGTAGGGTAGAGGGGGGGATACTGAAATTGGACAGGGGTGTTTATAATTAGGCTGGGGCTTGGCTTGTTTGTATGCTACACAAATCTTTATCTGCATGAATTTGTAAAGGTTAGACGATCCCTGACTCAAACCTGTACAATCCCTGGTTAATGTGGCCCTGTCTAAAAAGAAACATTCATTATCCAGTATGAGGGTATCTAGGATATGTTCTGCTCTCTTCCTGCTTCAGCATAAACATGCAAAACAAGATCACTTTCAAGAAATGAGAGTGCCCTTGAAGCCTTCTGGTATCTTTCGTAATCAAAAATGCTAATTTATTTCCATTAATTTCTATTCCTTTCTTTTAAGATACACTTAGGATTAATAAAATAAATTACAAGATACAAATGACTTGAATCCTGGGATGCTTAAAGAATTAGCTGCAACAAAACCCTCTGAAAACTCCGAGAAGCTTGCGGCGAGGCCCGTGATACCAGATGCTATAAACCAGACAGCATAATGTTCATATCTAGAAATACAGGAATAATAGGAGGATTAATTTTTCAAAGTATGAGAGGGATTACAGGGTAGTGGGGGAAAAATCAAAATGACTCTTAAAAGACCTAATCTTGTCAAACTAATCTAACTTTTTTTTTCTACCACAGCATGAAAGTTATAATGTAGCTTTTGTGCTTTTGATTAGGCATTTGAATGGCATTTTCCTCAACAGGCGAGGCAAAGTGATTTTGAACATTTCCCCCCCCCCCCTCCCTCAGGGGTACCTGGATCAGAGGGAAGCCTAGCAATTACTAGGCAGGAGGGGTTGGCTCAGGATAATGGAGAGTTAAACGTGTATGGTGAACGAGAGCGGGGAAGGCATATTGAGATGGGAATGGCTGTAATTTCTGAGCATCATCGGGGTAATGAGTAGAAGGGACGGAGGGAAGCGCTGGTTTCTCTGACACTCTTATCCCTCCACTTCTTCTGCTGAGTGGTGATAGCTAGGCCTGTGGTGTTACGATTGAAGGCAGCGGTTGCATTATTCCTTGGTCTGGCTTGTTGCCCTTGGTCCAGAGAATCAGAGCACAGACTATAGGTTGAAATTTGGGAGGATCTTGACAGACTCATGGTATTTTAATGTATCCATTCAAGCAGTTAGTAATGAAATACCTTTGGCTAAATAGATACAAATAACATGAATTTATTGCTTTTATTTCTGGAAGCAGGGAAGCCCAAGATCAAGATGGAGGGAGAGCTGTCACTTGGCAAGGATGCTTCTTCATCAGTGCTGCTTCCTGGGTATCCTCACGTGGTACAAGGACTT
Source organism: Dipodomys ordii (assembly GCF_000151885.1). Taxonomy (NCBI): domain Eukaryota; kingdom Metazoa; phylum Chordata; class Mammalia; order Rodentia; family Heteromyidae; genus Dipodomys; species Dipodomys ordii. The sequence continues at coordinate 13,996,806 of NW_012267261.1, forward strand.
GGCAATTCTCTCTGGAACCTTCTGGAACCTATTTTATAAGGGCACAGATCCCATTCATGAGTCCTCGTGACCTAATCACCACCCTAAGACCCCACATTTGAATATCATCACCTTTGAGATTAAACTTCATCACACAAATTCTGGGGAAGCACAGATCACTCAGCCCATAGAGTGAACTTTCCCCCACATTGTAGTTGAAATTAATTAATCACTAACAAAGCCAGTCAGGATAACAAACTATCTTAATGGATAAGTAATAGGCACTTGTAATTAAGTTAACAATATCTAATTATATACAGATAGTGAAAGAACAAAAGTTTTTAGTAGTTCAATATTCTGTAACAGGGTAATAGAAGAGAAAATAACACTTTGTTTCCTAAGCTCATCTTTTTCATACCTTACATGCATATGGTAATTGTGATATACGATTTAAATTGTCTTGAGCAATTAATGCTATATGATCTGTAAAATGGGTATGTTCTTAAAAAGTGTATGTGTGTGTGTGTGTGTGTGTGTGTGTGTGTGTGTGTATAAGTTAACCAATAAGCTTTTCACTGGGCTGGACTTTGGGAAGTTTTTTTTCATTGTAAAAGTAGTTAGCTTTGTTTAGTGAACCAGAGAACTATGCAAAATTGACCATATTTTTTGCTAAGTATCTTTGATGTGAAAGGAATGGAGTATGTCTTTGTGTTATCTTAAGATCTGAGTTTTCAGCTGGCTAGGCCACCAAGTTGCTGGATGATTTCAGGTGAATCATCTTACACTTGAGAGTACTATCACAAAGCTTAGGTGATTTTGATCTCTAAATACCCATAGATTTGTGAGAATAATTATCTCTACCATAAAACATACAAAGCTGGGCGCTGGTGGCTCATGCCTGTAATCTTAGCTACTTAGGAGGTTGAGATCTGAGGATCACGATTCAAAGCCAGCCCAGGCAGGAAAGTCCTTGAGACTCTTATCTCCAATCAACCACTAGAAAACCAGAAGTGGTGCTGCGGCTTAAGTGGTAGAGCGCTCGCCTTTAGCTGAAGAGTGCAGGGACAGTGCCCAGGCCCAGAGTTCAAGCCCTAGGACCGCCAAAAAATAAAAGAAAAAAAAGGAAGAATAAATTATACAGAAAAACTCACCACTTAAAAAGAAATATATAAGGACGTAAGTACTTTGAGTTTAGTGACACTTAACACTTAACAAAGCATACCACAACTTTGAAATGGGGGAATGCTAGGGAGAGACTTTTTTTCTTTTTCTGTTGCTTAGTTGAGTCTCAGAGTGTGCAACTCAGAAGTGAATGAGTCTTTGAATTGCTTAATTTTCAAAGGCAGTGATCCATGCTACTGAGGGAAAGTTTTGAACAAAGAAAAGAGCATTAAATGAATTCCACCATGTCTTGTGGTTGGAATGATAAAACTGATGGACACAGTGATTTCCATTCTCACCTAGTACACTATATTCTGATTTCTCTAGAAAAACAGGACCAAATTACACACCCAGCCATATACACACTATTTTATACATATGCTTATGTATCATATAGTCTGGTATGAATCCTACTCTGATTCCAAAGTCTGGAGAAGACTAATAACACTTCTTAAAGATGGAGAGAAGGAGAGAGAAAGAGAAGGAGAGAAAGAGAGAGGGAGAGAGAGAAAATGAGGGAGAGAGAGAGAGAGAAGTAGAGAGAGAGAGAATTTTTCCATATTCAATCTTCTTTTTGTTTGTTTTCCTGCCTTCAGCAGATTGGATAAGGCCCATCCACATTGGGAACAGCCAATGGCTTGACTCAATCCACCAGTTCAAATGTTAAACCCATCCAGAATCCCCCAGGGCCTTACCTAGAATGTTTAACCAACTATCTTGTCATTCCTGTGACCCAGTCAAGTTGGCATATTAAATTTAACCAGCACAGACTCCATTTTAAAACTAACTGCACATGAGTTTATGACTTCTTAAACACATAAATTACAACTTGTTAATAATTATGGCTTATGAGACAGGGCAAAGGACCTGGCCTATGTATGGTAGGTGCTTACATGTTTATTAAGAAGTGAATGAGCAAATAAAAATGAAATTGGGGAAAATGTCTGCTTAGGTTAGTTAGAGATGGGTAAGTGTGGGAGTTGAGTAGAGGCTGGTTTCTCTCCTTCATAGCAATTTGATTTCATTATCTTTTTACGAAAGAGAAAACCTTTCAGAAAGGCTCCATTTATGGTTGCTTATTTGAATAGATGTGACATTCCAAAGTTGATATTCCTTAATAGCTGTGATTAACATATCTAAATACTTCTCCAGTGACTTCTGAAGCATTTTTCTTTTGTTTAAAGCCTTATTATAATTTAGAGTAGTAGGGACCTCCATGGTAGTTCTATTCTTATTTCTTAGGGATTGAAACATCTCTTCCTAAATGGGTATTCCAGGGATGGCGATTTTCCTCTACTTCTCCCTCCTCCCATTCCACCCCCCCCAACTCTTTCTCTTCTCCCTTTTTCTGTCTCTTGGATCAGAATCATTTTCAAATTCTTATTGTTAAGAAAACACAATTTGCAATACAATGTTTGCTCTATAAAATCTTGGTAGTCCCATAAATCTCAGTCTTCAAAATATTCTCTTAAATTGAATTTAATTTGCTTGGCCAAGCTTTTCCTTATGCATCCTGCAGAGAGAAACTTCAGATCAGCTCAGACCTTGTCACCAGTGCTCAATTAGAAGTCTGATTTAATCAAGCTGCCCTAATTGGTCTCACAGAACTACCAATATGGCCTTATCACCTTGCTCTACTTCTCTGATCTTGACTGTAAGATTTTATAAAGGACAGATAGAAAGTAGCAAATTCCTGTTTTTCTTAATAACATACCACATTCACAGTTATAACATGCAATGCCCCAGCTCACAACTTTATCCACCAATCTAGAGTATGTTCTTGCAGCTACTTAAATTAACTCAGCTATCAAAATGCTAAGCTTGATAGCTCATTTATCTTTCTGTCTCACAACTCGACATTACAATGCGTTGGTGATTGATCTTGCATCTTCCAGGTACCATATAGTATAAAAAAACTAAGAGAAGATTAATTAAAAGCTGTCTTACCCAGACAGGTTTTTAAATAAGTTTTAGATTTACACTATATATCAGCTGAAGCAGAAAGAGATTCTTAAAACCAGGAGCTTTGTAACACCAATTGAATTTTTCTTTTATGTAGAATATGTAGGCAGTGGTCCTGATGAGCATTATTATACTTCTGCACATGTTGAATACCAAAATGAGGTAGAAGGACAGCAACACAAATGTCCTCCAGTTGTCCACCCTCTAATGCAGGATTGAACATAGTACATAGAACATGCTGTGGCAGAGGAATGCTTCACAGCCTTGTCATCATGACTTAAAAGAGTTCTATATTTATTGTCTTTATGTAGGCGTTCTATGTTTATTTTCTTTGAATTTGGAAGCTTGAGAGATTTTATGTGAATTATGGGGGGAAAAAAAGATCATCCAAACCCAGAACTGAGAAAGCAGGAAAATTCAAATACTTACAAAAAGGAAAGTCATTTTTATCAATTGGTGTGAAGTATCTACAAGAAAATAATAATTGTAGTAACCATTGAGCAGATAACTGTATCATGTGACTTATTTACCATTGTCCCCAGTGTTTGGTAAGTATTATTATGCCCATTGTATGGATGAAGAAGCATATCTGAATGTGTCAAGTTCTCCAGTGGCTAGTAGTCAGCAGAGTTAGAGTCTACATTCCAGACTGGTTTACTTGGCTCCAAGGGGCAACAGCACCATATTGTTACTGAGTAGGAAGCACTTCTTCATATACACAGAGAGTTTCTGAAAGCCAGGAAATACCTGATTCATTATAATGTGCTCAAGCTTAGGGCCCCGTTGATAAGAATTTCTTTCTTCCATGAGATATATTGTGTCTTCAAATGAATGTTCCTCTAACTATCCTGGGCAGGGTTGGGGGTCAGGAAGGCCAGAATCAATGGGGTTTTGCTGGTTAATTCTCTAGTTTTCATCTAAATGTTTTAAGTTCCTTGACAGGAACATTGCTAACTCATAATGTTTTTACTTTGAAATCAAATAATTCAGCAAGCCTTACAAAGCTTTAAATTTGCCATCCCAAAGATTCTTATTGTTAAACCATAAAGGAAACAATATAATATGATCATTTTTCTCCCTTACAATCATAAAGCCCTCACTTTATACGATTGATGAGGATTGTGAATTATCTATAGGTTTTGATTTCTCCACAGAAAGGAATTTTTCTTTAGTCTTTAATCCTTAGAGAAAGGAAAACAAGATGCGTTGATCCCCTAATGAATCATGAGCAATTGCCTTCCATCTCATTTGTGACATGTAGCTAAATCAATTCATCAATATATTGAATATTTTCTGGATATTGACACTATTCTGGGGACTTTCATGAAAAAAATAGATACCTAAACCTAAGATACTGTTCTTTCCCCAAAGAATATCCTTGTAGAGTATAAGATTATTTCCACACATAAAACAATAAGCCATAATGATCATTCAAAGGACATGATTTATGAAGAAAAACTTTTCTTCAATAACCTAGACATTTGCTTTATTTGCTGAAACACCAGTTAGAGTCTGGATAAACAGTGAATCCTGGCCCTTCTTCCAGATAAGATTTCTACTAAGATTTGCCAATGATCACAACAAACCAAAACAGTAGGGAAAGCCCCAGGGTGTTTGTTCTCTGACTAGAAAAACTGTTCCAAAGATCCTGTTTAGACAGGGGATGAGGCTGTGTTCACAGATGTCCTTCCTCTTAGCATTCTTGAGTTCCTAGTCATTCAATCCAACAGTAGCAGAGGCGATGCTTTGAAAAGGGATTTGCAAGGAGGTTCTATGAGTTGACCAAAAGTGAATAGACCAAACGATATGTAGATTACCTAGGACAGAATGACCCAATCACGTGAGATCTTTAAAAGCAGACACTTTTGTTTACTTTGACAGAAAAAAAGAGGAATTCTGTGAGATATAAGCACTAAAAGGATTTGGTGCATTCTAGACTGGGTAGAGAATGGAGGAAGACACAGTAAAGAGATGGAGATAGTTCTAGAAATTGTGAGTGGCCTTGAGCTGACAACCCTGAAGGGATTGAAGATTTCAGTATTGAAACTCTCAAGAACCACTTTCTGTCAACAAACAGGTACATTGGTCAGCTTTCAGTTACTATAACAAACACTGAGATAATGAATAAACTTGTGAACAGGGTTGTAGGTCATGACCAGTCCAACCCATTGCTTTTAGACTTCTGGTGAGAATACAGAGACCATCAGAATGGGAGTAGAGGACCCAGGGAAACTCCTTACTTCATAGCTAGAGAGAAAAAAAAAGCATTTTTAAAAATGGAGAACAGTGATGCTCCAATCAATCCCCTTGCAAGACATGTACATAAGGACCCAATAGGGCCCTTACCCTAAAATCTCCACACCTCTCGACAGTGCCATAGGATGGAGAAGCCTTTAATACATAACTCTTAGGGGATCACTTATGGAAACCATCCTGACAGGAATCAACTTGGAAGTAGCATCTTCTCAAGATGTTTAGATAACAACCATGCCCAACTGGCACTTTGATGTCTATATCATTTGGGATACTCCGAACACAGAACCGCTAGAATTCACCCTGATGGAACACAAATGGGAGATGATAAATAGGTAATGCCTTAACGCCCTAAAATTGTGGTTATTTGTTAAGGCATCAACAGAAAATACATGCCATCTTAGCACAAGGACAAAGACAACCTCTCTGCCTCCAAATTCAGGGACCCTTTATTTCCCGAGAATATTAGCTTCATTTTATGTACCAATCGACATGGGGTAAAAGAGGGAGGGAACTTTGGTGTTTTGCAGCCTGGATTCAAGTCCTGGCCTGAGGTGTATCCAAGGTACTGCCTAAAACAATCCTGCTCAGCTTTTTGGCAGTGTTTGCAAAACAGACTTAATCTTATTGGTGGAGTAGATGAATTAGTTCTTAAAATATGAGAGTGAGTAAGTGATCAATAAAAACCAACACTTACTTTCATCGAGTTTACTAGTTTACAACATTTCTTCATCAAGGTGCTGATAACTGAAGTAAAGACTTCCCTGTTTTAATCTTAAAACCTAATGGGAATAGGTGGCTCAAAGAAACTTCTTTATTTGTCCATCAACAGGAAAGACCAGCCACTTCCCTATTGTGAGTATACTACTTGTAATTTTAAAAAAAATCTCAGGACTATGTACTGCATGGTCAGGATTTTCTTTCACTTTGAAACTGTGTCTGAGTTAGCATCTGGGTAGGTGGTTATAGTGATTTTAAAGCAGATAGTTGAAGAAAGAACTATTTCTTGGTCATCATACTCAGCAGGTATGAGTAGAATATATCACAGCACAGTTTGAAAACTGGGGAAGAATATTTCAGGAGAATTTTTGTTCTTCTTCTCCCTTGGAAATTCCCTAAACAATAGTCCTCAAAGTGAGGTCCTAGGACTTGTTGAAAATATCACATCTTAGGCTCCATCAAAGATCTGCTAAATTAGAAAGATTAGGGACAGAGCACAGCAAGCTATGTTTTAGCAGCATTCTTTGTGATGTATCTCAGGTTTGAGAGCTTGTGCTCTGAAAGAGATTGGAGTCACTCTTGGCATGTCCTAGAATTTTGAAGTGGAATTTACTTTTCTTTCCTTTTTTTTCTGAAAATGTTGAATATCACCACAGAGAATTAATGAGATAGATTATGAATGAGCCAATTCTATGAGACTAAACCCAGTCTCCCTTGATATTCCTTCTAAATTTTGCATGTATATGAAAAACTTTGTGAAATGAATCACTGAGCAAAAGTATCGGGAACTTCGTTTTTGAAAGAAAAAAAATCAGGTGGCAAATTCTTTTGTAAAGTTAAAACTGATTTATCTGTTTTGTAAGCAGAATTTTATGTATTGAATTTTCTTAGGAGAAGGCAGATTGTATCTGGTAGGTTTATGCATTGGAAGTGCTTCTGAAGAAATATTTGATTAGTTGAAATGGAAGCCAAAATATGCTAGGTTGTATAAAGCTGAGAAAATTGCCATTTTTACTATAAATGCTTTTAAACCAGAATGTGATACTCTCTCCGTAATTTGCTTTTCAAGGAAGGCCTCTTCTTTTTCTTGTCTATGAAGATGGTGCAAAGATGGGCGAAGCAGCATGATATAGTGGTAAGAGGATGCCAGTGCACTTGACTCACATTCACCATCTGTGTACTCTTGGAGCTTAACATCAACCTACGGTTTAGCTTCTTTAGGCCAGTGTCTATGAAACTTGGAATGCATCAAAACCAAGTGGTTAACGAAGATTATCTGAGATAGTCTTGAGAATGGATGCCACATTCTTTCACTAGTGCTTTTGCATTAGCTATTAGTCCAATTTTAGTTGTGCTGGGGTGGAGGAAGTTACTGTGATTCATGATCCATCTATAGGAGTGTGTCAGGACACTGAGTTACAGACTGGTGTTGGGGGCTACTTACAAAACATACCCTTGTGGTCAACAAAGTCTTTGTCTTCTTTCTGAGCAAGAGCAGGAGCTAACCAGGAGGAGATCCTGTGGGATCTTTTGTGATTCAAGATCGTATCAATTCAACGCACAGTAGATTTTCCAACATGATGGCAGAGAAAATGTTTGTGTTTCAACCAATCAATTGACAATACTGTATAACAATTTTAGATAATGATTTATAAATTGAAATTTAGTTCTTAAAAATTATCTTGAGTTAAATAATTCTAATGTATTGAAGGTAATTTCCATGGAAAAGATGGGAAGTAGACTAAAGGTGTTTGTTGCACAATGGAAACAAAAAGAATTAGACACAGCAACATACAAATTTAGTTTCTATGGCTGGATTCTACTTTTAAATCTATTAAGTCTACTTATAATTTATAATTGTCAACATTGACCATTGCTTCCTCTGTTTCATTTACTGTTCTAAGTACCTTGCATTTACTAATTAGTATTTTTATTTTTTAATTGACAAAATTATGTCAGTTCATGGTATGAAACATAATTTTTGATAGCTATATATTGGTATATATACATACATTTATAATATTACTAACTTACATAATCTCTCATGCTTATCATTTGTATAATTAGCATGAGAATACATTCATAAAATGACTAGTATATTTCTGAGGCAAGAAAACCTTTTCTTTTTTAAATTATTTTTTTATTATGAAAATACCGTACAGAGGGGTTACAATTACATGAGCAAGCCCTTTAGTAGATGAATGGATCAAGAAAGTGTTGCATATATACACAATGGAATTCTATGTCTCCATCAGAAAAAATGACATTGTCCCATTTGTTAGGAAATGGAAAGACTTGGAAAAAATATATTAAATAAAGTAAGCCAGGCCCAAAGAAACATAGGTCTCATGGTTTCCCTTATTTGCAATAACTAGTATACGTCTGAGACAAGCTGAAATGGTCAGAAAAGTTTATGTTAGGCGAAATGAACCCCAAGATCAGGACTAAAATCGTTTTTCTTTCTTGCTATTGTTTCTAACATATTTATAAGATGATTTTTTTGTTGCTCTGTACGTCCCTCCCCCATGGTATAAGCCCTATTTTCACTGTTTTGACGTTGGTATAATTTATGGAGGGGAAGGGAAAAACCAAATTGTTTAAATAGGGATACAAGTGGACCCATTGCAACAATGAGATGTACAAGTTTTTATGTCAAAAACCTTTGCTTTTCTTTAAATTTCTCACAGTTGTACAGTGTGAGAACCAGGGTTCAAATTCAGGAAGTCCTTCTTGAGAGCTCATCTTCTAAACTCTGTGAAACCCTTGGGTCTTAGAACAGAGTGATTTCTCCTCACTGTTCAGTGCTGAATCCTTTTGTGCCTCGATGTGATGGTTAATCTTGATTGTTAAGTTGATTGGATTGATATTAATAAAGCAAATCTTTAACTGGACACCAGTGGCTTACACCTGTAATTCTAGCTACTCAGAAGGCTGAGATCTGTGGATTGTGATTTGAGGCTAGCCCAAGTAGGACTCTTTTTGGTGGTTAATGGGAGAGGTGGAGATGTAGCTCAAGTGGTAGAGCCCTAGTCCTGAACACAAAAACTCAGAGACAGCACCTAGGCCCTGAATTCTAGTCCTAGGACCAGCACAAAAACAAAAAAATAAACACAACAACAAAACCCTTCTAGGTGCAGCCATGAAGGCATTTCCAGAGATAATTAGATTAAGGGACTCTGACATGTGACATATGACTCTGTAATATGACGATACCATTGGGAGGCAGTGAAAGGTACAAGATAGTGGTTTCATGGAGGAAGTAAATAGATCCCTGGATTGTGTTCCTGGGTGCTATATCTGGTCCCTATGGTTTCCCATTTTCTCTGTTTTCTGCCTGCCATGCATGAACTGCCCTGCTACTCCATGACTTCTTCACCACAATGCATTGCTCTCGGGAATGATAAGCCAAAGCAAGCATTTCTTTTTATGCTCCTTTTCTTAGCCAGTTGTCATAGTGGCCAAAACCTGTTAATACAGAACATGGGTATCAGGAGTGGGGGTGTGGTTGTGACTAAACTTGACCACATAGTTTTGAAGCTTTATAAAACTTGTTTCTGTGAAGATTGAAAAGTTTTCTTTTGAAAGGCTAGAAGAACTTCAAAATCCTGTAAGTAGATATTAATGAGCAATTGTAGTGGAAGTACAGAACAGAATTGAAGCAGGAATATGGACAGTGAAGTCAGGCTTAGGAAAGTTCACTTGGGAATGACCATTTTGTTGGGAACTGGACTGAAGTCATTCATACTACATTCTGGCAAATAACATGTCTGCATTTGTCCTGATAATTTGAATAAGGCTGAATTTTAACATAATGGGCAAATAGTCTGATGGAGGAAACTCCAACACAGAACAGCATTCAAGGTGCAGTATGGCTATAGCTGGTAGCTTTTAAACCAGATTTATAGTGAGAATTAGGAGCAAAAGCAGAATCAGAGGACATAAAAACCATGCAGGCTAGCTAGAAAAGGAGCAAACTGAAAGTTATGGAAAAGGAGACTGTGGTTATTTTCATACCATTAAAAAAATAAAATACATTTCACTGGAACAGTAGGAAAAAATACCTTGTAGGCAGTTTAGGGATTGGTAGCTCTCACTCATTTCAGATTCAAGGATTTAAAACTATAAAAACATTTGAAACATTTCTTGTCTTAAGAGCCTCAGGTGAGCCCTGCTCACCCAGAGATGCCTTGGAAGTTGTTTACCGAGTCTTCATTTCACCCAGGCAAAGGACATTAAAACCATGGAGTAGAGATGCCTAACTATTCTTCAGGCTGGTGGCAGTTCTTGGCATAATTTGTGATGCTAGTTTTGCAGGCATGCAAAGTGCATGTTCCAGGGGCATGGAGGCTTCTACTGCGATTTCACTAGTCCATTTGTATAGTAGGGTCAGATTCCTAGCAAGGCCTTTCTAAAAGGACAATTTGTGAGGCTGTGAAGTTGAATCCTAATCTGTGAGGAGAGGTCAGTATGTTGGAGATACCAAGAACATGGAGTATCTGCAGAATAAAGCTGCTGCTAACAAATACAGCAGCCTAAAACATGAAGGAGGATCCCACCCATCCATCCCAGGGGACCATGCAGAGCCAGGCAGGCACTGGAGAAAGATTATTACAAGGTTTATTAGAGGAGCCATACTTCCCCCAAGAGGGAGCACATGGCCTTGGTCACCATCCAGGTAGCAAGAGGGTCTGGGGGATAGGAAGTGAGGTAGATGGGAGTTCAGGTGGGTCTGGGCAGAGAGAGGGAGGGGCCAGCTGTATGGAAGGAACTCCAGGAATGGGAGGGGGCCCAGATGTGGGTGGAGTTGAGGACCAAAGGTGAGCATAATACTAACATTCCCCACTTATTGTTTAATAAAAACAAGGGGTACAGGCTGGGGGGTATGGGCAGAGGTCCTTTCTTCTGAAGCTACTTTTTGCTGTCAAGGGGCTTTGTTGCTCAGCCAGGTACCATCCATGAAGCATCTGTTTGACAGTTTGGTTGGTAAAGGTCCTCCTTTTTCCATGGCAATAGTTATCTAAAATGTAAGACACGATCAATAAACGGCAAAGTTGTTGTTAGTACCCCAAGAGAGGAATATGCCATGGAGGGATTTGCCTTTTCTGTCTCGGATTGGAGACATAGCATGGTACCTGACTCCCGGCATCCTGGAGGAGGGGGAGTAAGACTTTTCCTGCTTTAGTTTTCCACAGTAACCTGAGGAGGGAGAAGCAGAAATATTTAAAGGTACCAGAGCCAACAGGTGTCTTGGGCTCTTTTGGCTACTTCCTGCTGGCCTGGGGGCATCAAGGTATCCCTGGAGTTGGGGTCTTTAGGGTCTGGGTCTGCACTGGGCAAGGCAGGGCAGTATACGCCATGTCTCTGGTTGCCTGTAGGAGCAGAATGGCCTTGATTTGTTTCCAAGGGGTATCCTGGGGAGGAGATGTTATCCTGTTGAAAGAGACTTTTGGAAAGATCAGGCAAAAAGCTGACAAGGTGACAAGGTCAGCTAACATGAATGACATAAGAGAACACATATTGGTCATGGGCCAGAAACATTCCACTTGGAGTATAAAGTCCAGTTGTAGCCCATTACAGGGAAGGAGGAATAACTGAAATCAGGGAAGGAAGGCAGGAAAGAGGTGTCTAGGGTCTTTTGAGTAACTGGGTAGGGGGAGCATAATGGACTGGTTGGGAGTCAGAAGCTAATATAAATACAAATATCAGGCAACAAAGCAAGACTGCTAACTTTTTGTCCAGTTAGAAGGTAGAACAGGTATGGACATTAGGTGGGCAAACAACTATTTCTCTTGATCCCCCAGCTCTGATGAATGATTTTTTTAATTGTGAAAATACTGTACAGAGGGGTTCGAATTACATGGGCATCTGATTAATTTTGAAAGGGTGACCATAAAGTGACCCCATTTAGGATGTCATCTCCACTTACTCCTCTCCATGGTTTTCCATTGTCAGGACTGACTTTGCCCTGGTAGTGTCTCAGCGTCCGTTGCTGGGACAGGCTGTCCTCGTTGGCATTTACGGTTTGGACTCAAGGCCTGGGCACTGTCCCTGAGCACTTCTGCTCGAGGCTAGTGTTCTACCACTTAAGAGTCACAATGCCACTTTTAGCCTTCGGCTGGGTACTTAGAGGTGAGAGTCTCAAGCCATGCCTCCAGCCTGGCTCTTTGCTGATTAGCTGGGAGATGGAGTTTTAGAGGGATTCTTTGAACTGTGGCAAAAGGAATCTTTGCTACAAAAGCCCTTTTATTTCCAATTAAAGCAACAAGGAGATCAATGGGATAGAGGTTACCTATTACCAATTGACTAACAAAACATCTCTCTATCTGTCTATCTATCCGTCTATCATCTGGATATGTGTAGATATCTTACATATATAGATCATATATATGTGATGTTTATATGTATGACATGTACCATATATGTTATATATATGTATATGTATAAATATATGCGTGTTTAATGGGAAGTAGGAATAATCTATCATGATTTAAATGATATTCTTTAAATTAATTTTTCCTATAAGAGTCTTCTGACAGGTGGAATAAAACAAGTTTAACAGGGACACAGGTAGTCTTTTCTAAAACCCTTCAAATCAGGCACTCAAAAAAAAAAAACAACAAAAAAAAAAACAAACTTAGAAGCAGCAACTATCTACAAATTACATCCAGAGTTCCAATCTCCTTTGTTTGTTCAGGTCATTCAGGATATCATTATCATGTTAATGGAATTTTCTTATTTCTATTTGCAGGTCTTTTTGTATGCACATTGTAATCTGATTTGAAAGGAAGGGGAGAGAAAGCCTCCTCATTTTCATCTTTTCTGAGAGCTTAGCTTGAGTCCCTGATGTGTTGAGCTCACAGATTTATTGGCTGTCATGAAAGATGGGCTCATCACCTTTCTTCTCTCCTGCCCTTAATTTTCTAGTTTTAAAATTCCCAATTTGTCCATTGGCTATAATTTTATCTGTGTTCTGGTATGAGCTTAAGGGTGGAAGATCTAGATCCCTGTTGTTGAAATGGGGTAGGAAGGGAAAACTAAACTCCAGTTCCTGAGTGTATGGGAATAACTCAGGCAAAAGTTATCTTTAATTTTCACTGTATTTAAGTGTGTACCTTCTCATTCCGTTGAAGTAGTTAAATTGACTGTAAGGATAGTGCCAGGTTCATGGCAAGTGAACTTAATTTCCCATTTGATTTTCCCCAGCAAACACATTTTTATGGCTTTGTGATTCAGGGATGATCATTTCATTCGCAAATGGTGTATTTTAAACTGTAAACAAATATTACTTTCCAGATCCTAAAGATAAGGTTAGGCAAGGCTCAAGTCATTTGGCGCTAAATCTGGAGCCCAATTTCAAAGAAGTCGAGTGTGCTTCTTTATGGCACTATCTTCCTGTGTCAGAACGTGGAAATTTTATCTTGTGCTAGCAATGATGAGAAGGAGCAACAGGCTTAACAAGAGTTGATCAAAGGTCCCAATCAAATACCGTGCCTGCAGTCTTGGAGAATTACAGCTCATATAACAGATCTTATAGAAAATCTTTTCCTTTCTATGAATTTTGCTAAATCAGAGAATTTTCTTGCCACCTTATTTGCTTTTCTTCTTCCCATAAGTAATTACTCTTTATTTTAGGTGACAGAATTGCTTTAATTTTGCATTTTTTTACATCTTTATATAGACCTTAGCAAGGATTAATCTGTCCAGAATATTCTGGGTACTTGGCTCTTATGTTTCAGGACTGTAAATGGGATACAGTAGACAGCTTGTCTTTCTCCTGCTTTCTAGGTTTATTTGAATGCAAATTTTATTTTTAAACAGGGTATTGTGTCTCTTTCTGCTTTGTAGGTCTTACTAAAGACAACGTGAACTGTGCTCAGTTACTATGGGTCCACCAATAGACTGACAACTCTTGATCAAGAAGGAAGAAAATACAATTAAAAATTCATCCATCATGAAGTTCTCCTGTCCATTTTCTCCAGTCTTTTCAGGACATATCTCTTCCATGAGCCTGTAATCATTTTCTGTTCCCATTCTTGTCTTATTTGTTTCCCTTTTTACTTTTCCTTAAAAAAAAATCTCTTTTCTTGGTACAATGTTTTTTATTCCTTTTAGGAGTGTATTTCTTTTCTTTGTTCCCCAACTTGCATTCCCCACCTCCCTTTAAATAGTTTCCTCCTTTCTCTGAAAAAAAAAAAAAAGAAGTGCAGGAATGGTTTTACTTTCATGGTATGGAAAAAACAGAATGGATTTAAGATTTCATTTAAACTTACCTCTCATGTTCTACTCCTCCCAACACATAGATAAATCAGTCTATTACATTTGGACTAGTCTGTTGTTCTTTGTGCATACATTTCAGGTGAACCAAGGGAGGTGTGTGTGTATGTGTGTGTGTATGTGTGTGTGTGTGTTCTTTGGCATGTGTTTGAGGGGATATAAGGTAGAGAAAGAAAGTAGCATGAAGTTGTTCATAGCATTTTTGTGGGGGTAGTTACTAATCCTAGACAAATGGCAAAAGTAAAGGCACTTCAGCTTCTTCATATGGTTTATGCTTCCATTTTTGTCTGTCTTTGTACTTCTAGTCAGGCCACTGAGATGTTTCACTTAAGAGGCTGAATCTTTCAGTAATGTGGTGTTTTTGCTTTTGAAGGTGCTAGCTGCAAAGATGAGCATTACACTTAGACTTTACTTCATCAAGAGGTGTTTTTGAGAGGTGATCCAACCCTATGGACACCATTTTTTCTTCCCCAAATACACATATAGTTTGACTGTTAGCATTTTCTAGAATTCGAAGGCAAAACTACAGTCAGTTTAGAACTTCATTTTAGTGATAAGATAGTGGTGTTTGTAAAGGTCAGGTAATGTATTTAAGATAATTCAAGATATTGATTATAATTATAGGGACTCTAAATTCTAATCCAAGCCTGCAACACAAGCAGTCATAATAAAAACAATAATGCAGTTTCTAACTCTCATTTCCTATATGGAGGCCAGGATATGTTTTCCTTCCTCCTTTTTTTAATCTATCCTAATCCTGTTATCTAAAATCAATTCTTGCTAAAACTTTTGAAAAAAACCTCAATAATAACTAGTGATATTAATTGAATATCCATTATACTTGGTATGGTACAAGCTATATTACACACCATTTGATCCTCTCAGCATTTCCCATGGGATAGATTATTGTTGTTTATTCTAATTTTATAGATAAGGGAGGCTCAGGCAGATATATACCTCATACATGAATAGGATAAAAGTAAACTGTAAACAAAATCTGATTTCAAAACCTGTGGACTACCCAAATTCTAATATACTACAACCACCTTGTACTGGATCACAAAAGCTAATTTTTAGCTCCTGTTCCCAACTCATTATTCAATGGCATCATTTGTACTTGAAATTAGCCACAGTATATTTATACCACAGAAATTGGCAAAAGCTGCTTATCAGGGCTTATTTTTCTTTGTCAATGATCTGATTTGTTAAATATTTACCAAGACATCTCTTTGTATTTATCTATCAATCTATGTATTTATGTGTCAAATATATGTATGTATGTATCATTTATCATCTATGTATTTATGTATCTATGTATGTATGTATCATCTATTTATCTTTCTACTTACAGTGGAATAATATTTTTAAATGCTATAACTCTTCTAGAAAGTCTGGATCACTAGATATTGTAGTGTTAGAGGAAAAAAGATAAAGTAGAATAAAGATGTTTGTTAATGCCATTTTAGTCATCTTTCCTTGAATTTATTTTCTATTGTGATCTGAAGTTCAGGAGGCGTGTGTTAGACAAAGAAAATTTGATTCCAAAATAGAAACCACTCATTCTAATGTAAACTAGTAGGAGAAAGTATACCCGGAAAGCCCAGAGGTATTGGGAGTACTTCTCATACAGGGGCTGATAGCAGGAAGTTTGATCTGTGGGTACAGAACACATTGGACAGGAAAGTCAGCCCAGAGCTCCTTTACCTCATCAGGGCTGAGCTCTGAGGTTTAGTGCCACTGCATCACTGCACTGTGCTGTATCCCTACGTCAGCAGGCTAGACTTTTCTGCTTGGAAGTGACATCGTCAACACTGATTCAGCCATATTTTCATTTCAGGATATTACCATACTTCTGGCTCCTTTTTTTCCATTTTACTGAAGAGAAGCACTTCTCAGTCCAACATGGGTCAGCTGTCTGATCAGCATCAGTAAGTGGTGGAAACAGAATATCTTATGAGGAAGACAGTGGCTTCTCCGGTGGAAATAAATGATTCTCATTTCAGTACTCTGACTTCGGAGGGGAAGGTGACACAAGAAAGAAGAAAGGCTACAATGAGAGAAGAAACTAGATTTCTTTTACTTAAAAATATCTGACACTTCACCCTATACTTTGCATTTAATAGGAGCTGAAAGGGAAGGGGCGGCTCTTGAGGATAAAAATACACAGGTCTGTCACTAAGAGAAAATAGAAGGCTGGGAAATAATGTATAAATGAAATCATTCGGGTGGTCATTACAGATTGTGACTATTGAGTTCTGTGTGGATCTATGTCAGTCACCAAAGGGCCAGCGATGTCATTTCTAACATCCTGATGTGACCTTTGGTTGCAAGTACAGTTACAATTTTTTTAATTACCATTTTCAAATTCCCTCCCACATTGCTTTACCCCTTTACAAGGTTATGACTAAAAGCAGAGCCATCTGAAATCATTTATAAAATTACATGCAAATAAAAGAAATCATGTCCAAATTGTAGAAAATGGCCATGTTTTTCATATTCAATCTTTGGAAAATAGCTTTTAAAATAAATGCTACACTATGCTCACTTTTTTTAATGGTTAACGAGGAGCAAAATACGTGCCCTCAGGATCAGCAGCTCTAGAGTTCAAATGATCAATGCAATTGAAAAAAGTTCTTACCCTGCATATTGAACTTAAAATCTCATAAGAAAAGATTTTATTTGGGCTGTTAGAACGTGACTGCCTAAAGCCTTTTCTTGTCCTAGAAAGTATTGTTAAGATTAAAAATAATTGCAATAACAGCCAGTCTAAATTTTCCAAAATTTCAAAAAGAATGGTAGTTTAGTCTGAAGATTTGAATTTATTCCTACCCTTTTCAGTGTCTGAATAATTGATCATTTATACTTTACTTTTGAAATATCATTAATATAATAAAACTCAATGTTGCAAGAGCTAATTATCTACACTGAGATTTACTCACAGCCCATTTTGCTTTTAACTTCCCTGTAATATAACCTTTTCTGCTTAAGCAGTTCCTCTAGTGACATTATCACCATCTCGCTACGTTTATTCTTAGGTGGAATGCAGCTTGCTAGGAACTGGAGGAGATATATCTGGTTGACTTGCTTTGAGATAACGTAAAACAATCCATTACACTAGTTTTTCTAACTTCACTTCTTTATTTTTCTCCCTTCAGTTTCCACCTTTCCCTTGCCAGGTATGAGACATATGGCCACGTGGCAGAAAATAAACAAGGGCTCCTTTATTCCAGCTGGTGCCTTTTTGATCTCACCTGTGGTATTGAATTTTCTTGGCTACAAAGGGGTCTAAGAAGAAAAGTATGGTGGGAAGGATGGAAACATATGCTGATCTGTTTCCCGCCCCCCCCTTAAGATACGCTAGAATGGCCATGTGAGTTGTTAAAATACTGAAATACCTTTACACTAGTCGATAAATAGCTCCTAGCCAGAGCTCCTAAACAAGCAAATGATTCATTTATCACCTGGCTTCTTGTATCTCAATCCTGGAATATCCTGGTTCTTCTTCCATGCAAAGAGTAGAACTCGTAAGTGAGCTTTAGACTTAGTCCTTTAAAAAATGATCCTATTTTCTTATGTCCTACCCAATCTAATCTTCACATGTATTTAGAAGTTAAAAACGTAACTGCTGCTATTTTGCCACCTCCTCCTTTCCCCTGCACCACACACACACACACACACACACACACACACACACACACATCTCAGTTTTTTCAAGTGTTAGCTCTGGAGGGTGGATTTGTTCTTTGACATCCTCTAACTTGATATCCAAATATAAGATGCAGAGTATGATATGACTTTCCAGGTTGAGATGATTAAGTAGAATGCTATAACACAACATTATTTGCAATGTACCTGGTAACAAGTAAACTTAATGTTTATTATACTGTTGTTTCTTTCATGTTGCGTTCAGCCTTGAAGTGGCTAGAATGTGCTGCTTCCTTTTAGCCACACAGGGGTGAGGGTTGAAATAGTCAACACCAGTTATTATTCTGACCTCTGAACTCTAATTCAAATCCTGTTAGTAGAGTTTAGCTCACTATCTCATGCAATTTATTCCCTCAATTTTTTATGTTTTATATGGAAAAACTTCTGATTTTCAATGCTTGGCTGTGTAGCTGTAATGCTGTTCATACATTCTCTCTTCTCCTGTGTCCTTGTGAGCTATTCACATTTTACCTTCCTCTTACTGTTTATCCATTTCCTTCTTTCTGGAGTTCTCTCCTCCCCATTAATTTTGATCTTATTCTTTAAAGCCAACATAAATTCCTATCTTCTTTGTAAAACTTCCCCAAATATCCAATCTCTTTTGGCTCCTAGCAGGATTTATAGCACCTGATTTCCATCTTAGGACAATATCTCCCTTTGTTTCTCGTGAGTCGTTTCTTTACAACTAGATTGTAATGACTTGAAGGCATGGGTCAGATTTTAGACCATTGTAGAAAGTGTCATAAAAAGTCCTTTAATGGTTACACACCTCTTGAGAGATCATAAGAAATATAGGATTTTCAAAATATGAAAGCACTTTAGATAAAGAATTTTCTTAAAAGTCAATAAGCAAAGCAAAAAACATCAAACACAAATTGACAATGGGTGTTTTAATAAAACACCGTTTGCCTTATTTTACATAATATGCTTATATCAAATATTAGGCAAGACTTAGGCTGATAATTTAATGTATTACTTTAACAAAATACAAAAGTCATAGTAAGAACAAAGATGGGCAAACTGTCTGCTAGGTTATCTCATGGCATATGGAAATAGACACAATATTGCATAAGGATTGAGTCTGGTTACTATAAACTTCAGAATTTTAATGGTACCTGAAGGTGGAAAATGCCTATTTCAGTTAAATAATAGCCAAAGAGCATTGTAATGCTATATTGCAACTACAACAGGGCTTTTGGGTTTGAAATAGTAAAGAAGAATGGGAAGAAGCTTGTGGTTTTTAGCCAAAGGCAAGACATTTATGATGTTTCTTTGGTTTGTGATTGTGTAGACCTCTTAATTAGCATTCCCCTTTCCTTTCAGTTTCCCCTTCCCTGCCCCTCCCTTCTCCTCCCCTTTCCTCCCCTTCTCTTCCCCCAAATGGGTTTTTCTATACAGTCCAGAATAGCCTCAACTGCATAATCTTTCTGTCTAAGACTCCTAAAGTATTGTGCTTTTAGACATGTATCACCATGCGTAGCCTGTGTTCTTATTTCTTTGTGAGCAACAATCTTCCCAGTATAAAAACGTACGGGTTAGAATGAATCAAGAAAATGTGGTATATATACACAATGGAATTCTATGCCTCCATCAGAAAGAATGACATTGCCCCATTTGTTAGGAAATGGAAAGACTTGGAAAGTGAAGTAAGCCAGCCCCAAAGAAACATAGGTCCTATGGTTTCCCTTATTTGCAATATCTAGTATATGTCTGAGTCAAGCAGAAAAGGTCAGATAAGGTGATGTTAGGGAAATGAACCCTAAGATATGTAATCAAATGTTTTTTTTCTTTCATGTGATTGTTTCTAACACATTTATAAGATGATTTCTTTGTTGCTTTGTATGTCCCTCCCCCACAGTATAACCCTTGCTTTCACTGTATTTGATGTTAATATAATTTGTGGAGGGGAAGGGAAAAAACAAATCATTTAAATAGGGATACAGGTGGACCCATTGCAACAATGAGAAGTACAAGTCGTTATGTCAAAAACAAACTTTACAACTTTGGTGGGGGGAGAGGATTGAATAGGGGGGTGGAGGGAGGATGGGAAGGAATGGGAAGGGGAAACAAAGGAGGAGGCTACAATGCTTGATAAGAAATGTACTCATTATCTTGGCCATGTAATTGTAACCCCTCTGTACAGTATTTTCACAATAAAAAAAAGAAAAGAAAAAAAGAAAAAAAAGTATTTAAAAAAAAGTACGGGTTAATGGGACATTTGTGCATTTATGCACCAGTTCCTTTGATCCTTATCAATAGCATTGTGATGCAGCTGTGTCAGGCCTTGTTAAGGTGGTTTTACCCAGTGAGATTCACAGGGAAGTTATATGTGCTGGCTCTCTGGAGTTACAGATATGTAGAGTGGGATCCAATGTAAGTTTCTGGTTTCTCCGAGCCAAGAGCTTTTCCATCATACCAAGCTTGGGTCGTTCTTCAAGATGAGGTTCTTGATGAGAGGGCCCTGTGGCCATTCATTCTGTAATCCTGCTGGCATCACCGTTAGCTGTTTCTGTATCTATTCTGAGGTGTGGTCGCATAGTTTTGTTTATTGGGTTATTTTGTTTGCCTGTGAATTGTCGGCTTTCTTTATAGACAGTGGATTTGAAAATTGTGTCGCTGCAGGTCAGAGAGCTACAGAAGCCACATCTTTGGGAATGCTACGATTTGGGTTCCTTGCCTTGCCCTCATGCTGTTGCAGGCTAATAGAACAGTGGCATTGTTGCATTTATTTCCACAAAGATGTTAATGGTCTCTTTTCCTTCTGCTTTGACAAAGCAGCTGTGAAGGAGCCAGAATGCCAGCATGCAGCAACTGCCACAGGAAAAATACCCACAGTGGCAGGAAATTACCCTAATAGGGTGAAAATTAAGGAAGGGCTCATGGCACAGCCTGTTTCCAGGATACGGGTGGTACCTTCACGCCTAAGCAATTATTCTCTTAGAATCAATTTGGTGGTTCTTTTTTTAAAAAAATAATAAATTTTTTTTAACTTGAAAGGGGTTCAAGAGAAAAGGATCAAAGCTTGGGAAATATTTAATTTTGTTTAGTAAAGAAACATTTCATCTTCATTGAATAGAAAATGTCATTCTCTTACATTTTTTTTCTTGTTCCTTCTTATTTTGTACAAAAACAACTAGTCTCATTTGGTTACACGTTTTTGTGTGTGTATGAGTTCAGATGTCTGGTAGACACCTGCAGGAGGGAGGATCAAAGGTTTTTAAGTCTTCCTTTGCAGAAAAAAAGTCAGAGCTTTCAGGTCATTGATTACTGAACCAGGGACCACATAGTAGCTGTGCTGGAGATGGGAAGGACAAGAAATGACCACCAAGGAGAAGGTGGTGTGTGTGTGTGTGTGTGTGTGTGTGTGTGTGTGTAGCTACCTGCTTCTGGGTTGGGAATGCAAAGCCTGAATTCCTTAGGACAACTCAGTTTCATCACTTTCTTACATCACCTAACATGTCCATCCTTAAGACTTCTACAGAATTGGTCACTCTGGCAAGACACTGGTGGGTCATACCTTAGTCCTAGCTGCTCAAGATACTAAGATCTGAGGGTTATAGTTTGAAGCCAGTCTGGCTAGAAAAGTCTGCAAGAATCACATCTCCAGTTAGTTATCAAAAATCTGGGAGTGGATGTGTAAATTAAGTGGTAAAGCACGAACCTTGAGTGGAAAAGCCAAGCAAGAGTATAAAATCCCGAATTCAAGATCCATTACCAGCCTCCCCCCTTCCCCTGCCACACAAAAGTCTACTCCATTAACTCTATTTCAGTTCTTTCTTTATGGTTGGGGTGGCAAGTCTTGGAATGACTGAAAAACCAGCAATTACTTCTAAAACCTCCTTGTATTACAGGGAAAACACTCATTATTGCTTATTTTATTTTATTTTATTTATTCTATGTACCCCTTTGGAAACACGACAAATAGAAGGACCTTTTCTTTTAGTTTCAAAAGGCAAGGTCTTAGCTGGTTGGCTATCTATAATGAAGGAGAGGGGCAGTTGGTCTGGGGGCAGTGAACGCTGAGATAAGTTCATGTTTACTCAGCTCTGTGGCAGACTGTATCCTTGGGATGGAGGGGATGTGCAGCACCTGTTTATTGAGCCTCTGTAAGTATTGAAGCAGGCAGCTTCCCTTTATTCCTGGATGATCCACAATAAGTGGATGGTTATCCCTATACTCAGTAGACCCAGTGTTACCCATGGGGGCACCAGTTTCAGAATCTGGAGAGATCTTGGAGTTTGGCTTCTTTAAACTCACCCTCTATGCTTGTCAGTGCTACTGGTGCCTCCAAATACAGAAATAATGGGTAAAATGAACCCGGTGGTGCTTAGTAACAACTCTGCTAACATTTTTAAGACATCCTGTAGGTCAAATTATTTGAGAGTAAAGTTGTAGAGTGGGTGAGTGTTGACCCTTGATCTCAGTTTCTTCATCAGAAATAATCGGGGGAGTTTGAAAATGTGGCTTAAATATTAGAAAAGAAACCCAATAACATATAATCATCTATTCATGTACCTAATTATATTTATCATTTGCTTATTGATAGATGGCCTAGTAGATGATGGGGAAGATCTTCCCCAGGGGGGAAAGGAACTAGGGGCTTGAGACAACACTTTGTGTGTCCATGCTGCTCTGTCAGTCATGAGCTGCTCTGTCCTTCTCAGAGTGGGCCCTACAATTCAAACAGCTTTCTCCAAAATTCTTATCAAATGATAGCTTGAATACACTGGTCTGGGTACTGCCAAGTAAAAAGCTGCAATTCCTAGTCAGAATCCTGTTAATCAAATCTTCATTTGAAGCCCTTGGTTATCTTTAAAAACTTAGTTACAATCTTACTGTCCCTGGCAAGCCTCTGTGAGCTCCACAAGAGTTGTTGCTTTTCCTACATTAGCACTAGCTTAGAGTCCTACAATACATTCCACATTAGAACATCCTGGGGAGTAATAAAAATAAAGCTTTGGAGCCCCAGAATAGTATAGTAATAAATCTCCCTCGACAATCCTGAGACAGTTGTTTTACAAGCTAGCATTTGTTAACACTAGTAGAAAAGAAGGACATTATATTTATTAAGCACTTACTATGAACTTTGCCATTTCTTTGTTTAGTTATTACACTTATGTATTCTCATTGCCATGTGAATATCTTTATCACCACTTAGTGAATTATCATTTGACCATATAAGTGACTAGCTATATTCTGCTCCATCGTGAAAGGCTTCCTGGTGATGTTCCTGAATCTTTCCCACAGTACATGGCACACAATAGGATCTCCATAAGTGTCTGAGCAATGAATTAAAGAAAAATGAAATAAAATTGTCTGAGTATCAGGGAGAAGGTTAACATTTGTACAATATTGAGGTAAAGATATTAAACCAAGCTTTTAAGAAAGCTCAAGAGCAGATCTGAATCCAGTAGACCTATCCTGAGGACACACACACACACACACACACACACACACACACACACACACACGTCTGTATCTCTATCTCTATGTCTATGTATAGATAGAGAGACAGGGAAAGAAAGAGAAAGAGAGCAGAAACAGACAGCAAAGACAAGACAGAGACAAAGAGAAGTGAGGTTTGGGTTTGAGAATTAACATCCAAGAAAAGTATTGGCCACTGTCTATAATAGTTCTTATATAATAAATAGCTTGAGAGGTAAAGGATATTTAAAAAGTCTTCTCTCCTCTTATTCAAGAGGAGAAAAGCTAGGGTGTAGGTCAGAGAAGGTTGGTTAACTAAACTAGGTAGGTCTTTCTTTGATCCTTAGATTTCTATTACCATCTCTTGGTCCTCAAATCAATAAAGATTCACCAAAGCAATCTTACTGAAGGGACACTGAGGTCCTTAATTTTGAGGCTTGTTTTGAATGGTTTGAAACAGTTCCACTTAATGGCTCTGCTACATTCCTGGAGCCTGGGTTGCTGTTTAACATTCAAGCTGCGTAGAGCTAGTGAGAGCTCCCGACAGAGAAAGGAATTAACTGTTTGGTGTGTTTTAATAAGTGAGTGAACAAAGATCATGTGAATCGATTATCAATTTGGCTAACTTTCTTGCAGAGCTTGTGTGGAAGAATTAAATGCAAACAGACTTCATGTTTACCAAAGAGGAATGCACCTTGAAGTGGATATTAGCATTCTCCATTGTGATTTTTGTAACACATTGGAGTCTTTTCTACCCTTTTCCTTACTTATGTCATAAACATGTATTGAAAATGAAGATAGAATAATGGAAAAATATAATAAGATACAGGGCAAGCCTACTAGGAATCTATTCTAATAAATGTATTTCTGACCTTGAGACTCTGTCTGTATCTTTCCTTAAGCCCAAGGTCACTGCTAGATTCTTTGGTTCCAAGGACATTTGAGGATGAAACTGAGTTTTAGGGCTGATAGGACACCCAAACCTAAATGTTTTGTATTTATTCCATCATATTTTACAGGAGAACAATTGAAAAGACATTATAACAACAATTGTAATTGATCTTGCTTTCCTCCAAGATGTTCACTGAGTAACTGGAAAATCAGACCTAGGATTAGCTTGATTCTAGTTCTTCTTGCTTCCTCTGCCTTTCCCTTCCTTATCCTTATTCTGCATTTGTCTACAGGGAAGCACTGCTGTTAGTATATTAATGATCGATGAACATTGTTTGTGAGAGGACCCAGACTATATAGCCAGCTATACTTTCCTCTGTAGCCCTTGTTTATCCTGGGGACATCTCAGTGATGATATCCAATACAGGTATGTGTTATCATGTGCATTATTTACTGAGCACAAGGTCAAGCATCTGGTGGAAAGTCAATCACTGAATCATAAACAAGTGACTTCTCAAAAGCTATGATCAGCATCCATTCAAAAAATCCTCCAACTTTTGGGCCTCTTCTGGCATTCACAAATTCCTCAGCTTTGTTGTAAAGCATGACTTTCACATGGCATTCCAGTTGAATTTTCAAAGTTGGTACAGCTTGTGGTTTATTTCATTATTATTGGGTCAAGTAAACTGGAAGGCCAAAAGCTTACTGAGCCTAAGGATGTAAAGATCATTCCAATAAAACTGTAAGCATCAAAGAGACAGTGACATGTCACAATTCTTTATCTCTACTAAATAAGTATGGCTATGTCTAAGTAGCAAATTCATTGGGAAGCAATCATAAAGCAGGCAACGGTCAAGTAGGGGCTTATAAAAATAATGAAGTAAAGAAGCTATGGTTGTGTTTTCTGGTAGGAACTAGTGGGGGTCCTGGGGAGACTGGCTGATTGGCTCTGGAGAGCTGAAGGGTTACGTTTTGGCAATGTCTGACATGATGCCAGCATTTTCTGCTGCTTTGTCCAATTCTCCAAGATCACACGGTAATGAATCGATGGACTGGTGTGTCCATTACCCTCAGGCCTAGCAGTGTTTGCCTCTTTTGGGTAGCTGAGTTGAGCAACATGCTGTAGTTACTGAATTCAAGTGGAATAAGATTTGAAGGCTTAGTGTTTTACTTTCTGGAGTTAATTGCACTTTACCTGGGGAGGCAATGTCTATTGGTTTAGCTAAAAAAATGTCTCCTTGATGCTTGAATTTCCAAGCAGGCAAGTAGGTAAAGCAGTTATGTTTCTCAGCTTCATGTTTCAATGTCAGCCTTCAAGTCATGTGAAATTTTTACATGGACACAGCCCATTTCTCCCTCTTCCAACTCATCTTTCTCCTTCTCATTAGGCTCCTCTTTTCCTTCAGATTCTTCTTTTCAAGTGTTTAAGTGCACTCCATAGTCAGAAGCTATGCCCATTAGCTCCTTGTGACTAAAGAAAAGACTCTCCTTGTGCTTATAGCCCTGCAACTACCTTGGCAAATGGAAGGATCTGAGTGTCTAGCTAAGAAGACATTGGATTTGACTCTGTAAAACCACCTTTTCACCTTGGTAAGCTGAGAATATCACTGAAGTTCTGTTTCCTGATATAGGATTGTTACATGAGGATTTAACTTACCATGTCTCTTCTCTGTGGAAGAAGAATCCAATGATTAGGGTTAAATTCAGTAGGAGATATGAAGTTAGTAAAAAATAAGAAACTCTTGATGGGTAGGTTTGAATAAATGGTTGCTAGTGGTGACAATAGCACAGCTAGTTTTGTCAACTACTTATAAATCATCATCTTCATATTTTATAGTTAGATGAAGTTATGATAAGAAAGGAGGAGCCTTGATTGGCCTGGGGAAATTGTAGAGGCTCAAGGCACTTCAATAATGTTATTATTTCTCATTTGCATTTATTTAATCAGATATTTGATAATTTTTTAATAGATGGTGGTGGTAAGGATTAAACTCAGGGCCGCTTGCATGCTATCTTGGAGCTCCATTTTTAGCTCTACTGTTACTATTTCTGCTAACAACAAGTGACATAATCTAGAGCTAGCTGCTAGACATAGTGGTTGCTAAGTATCTACCTGAACTGTAGAATGCGCCATAAGTGTAAGAAATGCAAACTGGGTTTTAAAGATTTTGTAGAGGAAAAAAAAAGAACATAAAATATGTTTAAATGTCCATGTGAATTGTATGACCATTGTAGGATATTTGGAATATTTTCAGTATATTGGGTTTAATGAAATATATTATTTTTAAATTGTGTCCTTTTTTTCTTTTTAAAATATGGTTACTAAAAAAGTTTAGAAAGTGCTATCAATGGCTCAGGTTTGTGGCTGGTATTGTTTTTCTGTTGGGCAGAGCTGGTATAAATCACACAAATCTTCCAGTTGTTTTTTTTTTTAAAGATGTTGTATCTTGTGATCATTCAATCTGCGTGGTGTGTTCCATCATTACCCCAGGTGCTTGTCATCAGTACAAGGGCAGTGGTGACAAGGTCTCTGGATGTCACAAATGTCACTTCTTGAGTGTTCATCCTGCGTTCATGCTTGGGAGGAGATGATAGGAGTCTTTCCTAGGGGAGCAGTAGCACAAATGTTTTTAGGACAGGTGGATTTTTTTTGCTTGTGAATAAAATACTTTTTTCAGTCATTTAAAATAAAACATCTTTTTATTCTGCATACCATGCCCTAATCTTTAATGCAAGAGTCCCTTAGACTTACCAGTGAAGGATGAGAGAGAGTCTCACCTTGAGACAATTCAGATCCTCATTTCAATTCAGGATTTCTTCTCTGCAATAGGTCATTCAAATTATTACTTGCCTAGATAGTTAATGAGGCTACAGCAGCTACGCTGTAATCTCCACTGCATTAGTTAAGATTAGATGGGGCTGTAAGTAAATCCAACAAACAGGGTTTTTTAAAGCTAGAAACTTACTTCTTTTCCTATCTAAAGTGTGGCAGCACAGAGTCTCCTGTTACCATAGCTTTTTCATCCTACTGGGCTTGGGTTCCTTTCTCTGACTTCTTTGTTTCCTCTCATCATCTGAGATGCTCTCCTGTACATCACAGTGGATGGGAAAGGAGGGGGAAGGGAGACAAATACAAGGGCACATTTTGTTCAATATTTACTTCTTTAAAATCTACTTCTTAAGGAGTTTTAAAATCAAGCACATAGCAATTCCACTCAGATTTTATTGTCCTAATTTTCCTCTGAGTGGCCATGTGGCTAGTGAAAATTTCTGGGCCTAAAAGAATGCATATGGAGGGACAATTGGTAGCCTTTTCACATAATTTTTCTCCTTTGGTTTGTACTTTTCACAGGGAAATATTTGGCTTTGATCCTTACGTCAAGTTACTGCTGGAAGGTAGCTATCATATGAAATGACATAACAATAATAGCACTTTACATATGGGGAAAGACAGAGCTCTTAACCTGTTCACTCAGTTTTGTGTACTCTGAATAAGACACCAGGAAATAGACTCATAATCAGATAGGGTCTTCCTAGTTCCTCTGGCTTAGGAATGAATGAACAGGACACAAAAGATTTGTGGAGCATGCCTGAACTTAGCCTTTAGAATGGTACAGTATGCTGGGTGAGGTTACTGCTATGAGCCTTAGGCCAGGCAAGCATGGGTACATCTCTGTGACCTCTTAGGCCAACATGTTTCAAGTCTTCTGCTTTCATGAATGCCTGAGGAGGGAGCTCTGAATACCTGTGAACCCATCCCTGCTGGAAGACTTGGCTTTGTGTTCAGTGAGGCTTTAAGCCAGAAGTTGGAAGGAGTCCACTATTTGAAGCTTTCAGGAGAATCTTACATTTTGCTTCTATTTGACTCTCCCTGAGTCCTTGTTTCTCTGTAGATCTGTCACAGCACACTTCCTGCAATTTCTTGAGCATGTCGAAATGTGAACTTAGTTTTCCATGGAGTTCTTTCTCAAGCTCCTTCAGAAGGGGTTTAAAAAAATTCTTTTTTACTGAATACTTTGTTAAAAGATCAGCTTTCCTTTTCTTACTTGGCAGGATGATTTTCTTTTCATAAATTATTACATTAAAGCTTTGAAGAAACAGCCATTCCTTTAATGTTATATAAGGCACAATTTACACCTCCTTTCAAAGGTCCCCATTTAAAAATTTTGTGTGATTTCACAAGTCTTATACACATTTGCCCAGATATTTGCCATCTACCACATTGGGAAGCATGTGGAATTTTGAATCTGACTAATTTTGGTTTGAATATTGCCTAACTTTTTCTAGCTTTGCAGTGTTTATGAGCTGCATACCTTTGGCCAAGTCATTTAACTCTTTGAAGTCCTACCTATAATATATTTTCTTAAGATCTGTCTTATAGCAAAGTGATTTACTAGATGGAAATAATCTATAAACATCATTATCATACTTACTGTAAAGAAGCTCATTAAGATATTTTACTATTATTTGAGGCATCAGATTGTCCTTTATATTATGTTACAGATATTTTTCCAATGCATATACTTTCATGTCCTCAGTTAAAAGTCTCTCTTCTTTTTTCTTGTTCTTCATACTCTTAATTTCCTCCTTCTTAACTTCTTTTTCCTCCTCCTTTCTTATAGCATTGGTAGTTGTCTCATTCCCATTGTAAAATACTTCTGGTAGTGTGACCTCAGTGATTCAGTATTTCCCTTATCACTACACCTCTTAGGTTATTACAGACTGGGATTCTATAACTGGATTTCAATTACTAAGGATATCAAATCATCATTTCATTTCCATTCAGCTGTAATTGTCAGTTTATGTTTTATAACTTCATGGTGTAGGGATTAAACCAAATGAAGCCAAGCTCAAGTTTTCTCCTGGTGCTGATCATAAGCTGTTGACAAGATCTGATCCCTAGCTCTGGTCCTCTCCTGTTTTCTGGTTTCTTTGGCTTGGGGGTGGGGAAAGCCACTAGCAAGTCAAGGCAATGGATGGAGCAGGGTAGTATAACAAGTGAAAGCCCAGGCTCTGCTGAGTGCTGTTGCTAGGCAACAGCATGCCAGGAGCAGTCACACGCATATGCCGGCTAGCATCCTGTTGTCTTAGGAACAGAACATTTGGATGGAAGGCTGTGAGAAGAGGGAGATGGGGTTTGAAATATTCAAAGTTCCAAGGTCCTGGGGTACCCCTCACCCTGAATCTCATGTGTTCATTGTCTTAGTTTTCCTGTATCCATTGAGGTTGAAGTTTGGATTTTCTTTTTTTCTTTAGTTCATCACCCAACATTTTTTTTATGAGGTCTTTCCTCAGAGCTCTATATTACTCCAGTCACATTGTAATTCATTAGAGCCCATCCACCTCCAAGTCCTCTGGTACTGTGCATGACAGGGCCTATTCTGTGGAATTTAAAAATGATCTGTTGCTTTCAGTGAAGTCTTGGGAGAGGGGCAGAAATTAAATGTTCACTTGTTATAGAAATTAAAACCCTAGGTTCTTGGTATATGAAATGATGCCAAGTCATTATCATTAGATCTGAGGCTGAAAATTGTGAGCTTGTCAGTCAGATAGAAAGACTAAGAAAAGAGAAAGAGGCCAAGATGGCTTTCCTTCTCTGGTTAAATTCAGTGGGATGTTCAGGAGTTGTTATACTCAGTCCTATCTTTTTACTCATCCATCCTCCATACTTCACCATTCTTCCCTAAATGTTAGGGCCATGCATTCTTCATATTTGAATTCTTCACACTGCTATAGTTCCTGGCACATGGTGGTTGGATTTAGCTGGAAGACCTAGGAACTCATCAATATGAAAATACTTTGAAATGACACAGATGATATATAAATATCAGTTGCTATTTCTGTATGCCTGGTTCAAATCTTGTGCCCATTTGTTACAAGGCTGTCTTGTTTCTGAGACCACTTCATGCCTTTGGATCCTTGTATTGGTAACTGTGTTTGTATATTGCTTTCTAAAATCTTACGTTTGTTTTGGAAGAGCTGTTCCTACTCAATTTCTTATAATTGAAGCCTTAGCTTTTTCTACTATTTCCAAGAAACCTTGTGTCTTAATCCATTTTGTACTGCTATAGCAGGATATGTACGGCCAGGTAATTTTAAAAATAGAGATTTGTTCTCTAAGCTCTGGAAAACTCCAACAAAAGCTCTGACATCTCCTAAAGACCTACTGGTTTTATCTTTATGTGGTGGAAGGCAGAAGGGCAAGGAAGAGTAAACCCACGTTAGCAGGCCCTTTTAGAAGTGGCAAAGCCCCATAAAAGAGCCTATCTCCCATAAGGGTTGCATCGAGGATTATGTTTCTAACATACAAATTAAGGGGGACACACATTTAGACTGTATTGCCTTATAACCAGTCCTATGGCAGAGATTTTTTTTTTCTCAGTCATCAGATTTTCCTCATGTTGCCTATTGGTTCTTTTGTATTTTGTTTTATCACAGGATGCTTGCAATTTGGTCCCACTGTGTATTGATAATCACAGGCCTTCTTTGAGGCCATATGCTTGAATTGGCTTCAATATTGTTGTAACTTCCGTGGATTCATGGTCCCGCCAGGGAAATACTTAGCTTTAGATCTTTCTCTACTACAGATAATCTGTTTTTGTTGTTGTTGTTTTTTGTTTTTTTTTTTGTTTTGGGAGTATCTGATAGGACCAGAGTCATTTCAAGTCATAGTCTTTCATATTATGTAGCATAGTTGGCCTATTTTTCCCCTCTTTCCACCTGTCTGTATTTATTTTGTTTTCCAAAAGGGAATTTACTCTCTATGGGGAAAAATGACTTTTCTACAATGTGATCTAATCGAGAAGTTAATTATTTGCTGCCTAAGCTATTTGGTTTTTTCAGACTGAAGTGATATGCTATTAGACATAGAAGGAAAACAAGTTTTTAAAACCCCTACTCAATATCTAGTGCAGGGTTAAGCACATAGTATCCAATTAAGAAATCCTTTTTGAATTAAGTTGAATTAAATTAATCTTTACCCATAAGATAGAACTTTTCTTTTGTTAAGCCTTTGAATTTCTTCCAATGTAGAAGCTGCCAGCATATGGCTCAGTATCTCAATGAATGGATCCAAGTAGTAGAGCAGAGACTAGTCCTTTTGAATTGGAGCATTGTTTACACCAGTGTTACATAGATTCTATATCCTTCTATTAGTGTATATCTTCCCATCTTTGCAATGGAGCTTTACTGATACCCTAGTCCACTGCCATAGTTTTCTGTATGTAAAGATGTGACAGTGTGTCCCATAATCCTGGCAGGTCAGAAATCTAGTAACCCAGGTAAGGTAAATATTCGTCTAGAGGTTTTGAAGATTGTGGAGTTATAAGCCATAATCGATTCAAATTAAAAATAAAGATCTTCTGAGTCAGCATGTATATGTATATATATACATATATTCACATATTCACACACATATACATATATAGATATATACACATATGTACATAGACATATCTATATATCCATATATAGTATATATGGATATACATGTATATATATATATATATGTATACACACGTATATATGTGTATATGTATTCAGGCAAGTCACTATGACCTACTGATAGCTGAAGACTCCACAGAGATAAACACAGCCCGACACTCCTACATTTCACTTACTCCTACATTTCACCTCTGCACCTCATTCTCTCTCCTGCTGATTTCCTTAGTCCGCTGGAATTGATTCTTACTGCAGGTTCTCTTAATGTTTCATAGGATGATCTAGCACTAATCCTCCCTTCCCCCATTTATTCATCGGCTCCTCCATTTACACATGCAAAGTTTAACATGTTGCAATGTGACAGGATACCTCACAGGTGGCATAAAGTGGAGGATTAGCACTGGAGGAGGGTGGAGGCACAGGTTCTGTGTTGATAAGAATTACTGAGATTTGTTTGGGAGACGAGCAAGAGGAAGCTTTCTATATACTGTACTGTGCTAACCTTAAGGCTTTGTCTGGAGAATTCTGTTTTGCTCAGCAGTGCTTGAAACAAGTAGGGAGAATAACTTTCTATCATTGCTGGTCACGAATCTCACTGTATTGAAATGTCACAGGCTCTTCTCCTCTGGGTGTGTTAGGTAAATACAAAGCTGTTCTCTTCAAAGGAATGGACCAAAGATCAGGAATCTGTCCTGTTGTTTAAAAAAAGTCAGTTCAACCCATTTAAGGAGCCTGTGACTCAAGGCTACAGCTAATGCCTATGAATTACCATCTCGTTTTCACTGAAAAAGTTTTCCTGCACACCCCTCCAGTTCTTGACTTTCAAATCATGAAGAAACATAGAACATATGGATATCGCCCATAAAAATTTCTCTTCTGTAATTTAAATGTGAGGAGGTTGAAAAATGATTTCCACGATTCCTCTCAGCAACCGCTATATATACAAAAAAAAAAAAAAGCAAAACAACAACCACAAAAAAATCCTGTTTCTTTCTTTTTTATTTTATTTTTCTCAGAAAACTAGGACTCCTGAGCTACCAGAAAAAAAATCAGAGACCAATGCCAAGGCACTGCTGTGAATCCTCCACAATGATGCAGAACATTCCATCTCCCTGACTCGGGATCATCTTGAAACTTTGCCACATAGCAATAGGAGGCAGCATCGCAAAGCGTGTGGCCTGGTATTCTCAGAGCGGCAGTCAACTTTCCAAATTCCTGGTCTTGCATACCTTTTCTATCTCCACAGGACTCCGGAGATACAGTTGGGGGTCTTCAGTTGCTCACTTCCAAAATAGTACCTGCAGGAACAATTGGGGTGGTGGTTGGGATGTCACTGTAAATACTCCATGTCTCCAAAACTCAAATTTGCGACTGGACCTTGTGGTGGTCTTTCTAGCAGGACACATATGACAGGGAGCAGTGGTTGCTATGGGAACACCAGAATAGCGGCCCTCTTGGTAATGTCTCTGCATGTGTGTGGGTGAGTGGTATTCCGTGACTTATTCTCTGCTCTGTGTGCAGCAGTCGGGAAGTAGGTCTGCTTCATTCCTTGATACAGCCTGCCTGGGTTGCAAGTATGTGCTGGCAAGCTCTGTCCCTTGTGTAGATAGAAACTCTCACCTGATTCTTCTATGAACAACTCTCCAATTCATTCACTTCTCATCCATCGTTTTCCTCTGTGACTCATCATCTGAAAGTTTCATTCCTCAGTCTCCCCTTTTCCTTCTGAGGCTGGTAAATAGCGTGTCACTCCAGCAAAAGGCGGAGGGGGTGGCGGGCCCATCTGGACCCTCAAGTTTGATTTCATATTTATGAAACAGCTTAAATGTCAGATTGAGTGAAAAATGACACCTTCTCTAGCTTCTCATGTTAGTGCCTGTAGCTGTCACAAAATGCTTCTTTGTTTTTTTTAAATTATATATATATATATATATATATATATATATATATATATATATAGATAGAGTAGTATGTGTAATCCATACTGGGTCATTTTTAGAGAAGAATGGATAGGAGGCAGGTGGATGGAGGGAACACATAGATGCATGGATAGAGAGCAATCCATGCTGTATCTAGCTAGCTATTGTCACCAGAGAAGAGAAAGCACTCAATTGAAGAAAACAAGCCTCACATAGAATAAATATTCTGGTCTTGTGGGGGAATTTTGATCAGTGATTAAGATCTTGAGACTTCTACCCTTTTAGGTTGAAAAAATGTAAACATAAATACATAGAAAAAATAAAGCTTGAGAAAAATAAGTTCTCTGTGATTCTGCCACTGGAATAATTGCTATGATCATTTGGCTATGCGTTTTCCTCAGACTAGTTTTTAGAACCCATGCGAATCCTAGAGTTCAAAGTTAAATATACATTTGGAACTTGGATCGCTTCAAGAGCTCAGGATTTTTTTAGAAAAATCTTAGGTTAGAACCAGTGAGGAATGTAGGTTAGAACCAGTGAGGAATGCCAGTCCTGGAAAACGGGCAAGCAGGGGCAGGAATGAATACCTCGAACGAAGTTTCCATTTGTCCCCTGTGAGGTTAGGAAGCTTTCATCCATGAGACATTTTCCTTTTGCGTGAAGGCTGGGGAATTGGTGCACCATAGACAAAGGACTTTGCAACATCACATGTTGGCTCTGCTTGTCCAGGGGTGTACCGCTCACATGGGGCTTTTTTGTCACTAGAGCACACTGACCAGATGCGAAGGAGACAGTTGAAATCATTGCTGTGTATACTTGGTAGACCCAGTGTCCTACCAGGTGGAACCATTGGTCTTCCTAAAGCTATGCTATGCACCAGGATGGAGAAGCTTCAAGGCAGAAGAGAAGTCTTCTTGTCTTTCCTAAGCACACACACATATTGACAAGGAGGGGAAACTGTCAGCTCCCTTAATGACAAGTTTAAAGAAGTTTCTACTAGAAGGAGGGAGAGCAGCAGATCTAAGGAATAAGTGGACACATAAGAAGTGGTAGTCTGGCAATAGAGATGCAGTGACCAGGTACATTAAGGGAGTTTCAAGACCTTGGCCAAAGACAACCTATTTCTTACTCAAAGCTTCCTGGTGGTGGCCTCTGGCAGTGCCAGAAAAGAGACACCAGAGGTGGTGAGAAGGTGCATCCTGAAGACTTGCTAAGTGCAGAGCTATGGTGGGAAAGGAAAGAGACAGAGGCGCAGGCAAACTGGCTTGTAAACTGGACATTAGTTTGTTTTGGTCAAAGCAGAGGCTTTGGGTTGGAAGGAAAAAGGTGTTTGTTCTGTGTTTGCACATGGAGCGGCCTTGATGCTGAGGTAGCTGTGAAATATGTAGACAGAAGGAAATTTTCCTCAGTCTACCTGTGGCAGCAAAGCCTTCAACAGAACTTTTACAACTCTTCATATGCACCTGTACACTGTAGATTGAACATATTAGATTTTATGCCCAGAAAGCAGCTAGCTGGAGGGGAAGATGGTGCGCTTCTTTCTGATCTCTGCTTGGCTTTTCAAACTCCCTCGCACCCTTTATTTTGGTCTGGAAATTATTTTAAACATTGGTTTGTTTTCATTAAAAACATATGTATATATATTTATCCATTGTAACTGAGTCTTTACAATAGATTTCAGTGACTATAATTTTTTTAAATTTTATTTTATGAATGTCTTACTTTATAATCTTTTAATATTAATTTAATTTTGAATTATGGATTGCTTGGGATGCTTCTAATGTTTGTTGTTATTAATTATCATTTGGTGAATACCTTATAGCACCTACCCCCACCTTCCAAGATTTTTTTTTGCCTTGGGCTGTATTTATGTGTGTACATATATTTATATATATTATGTACATGTATGTAAATATTGATCTATATCTTTGTGAATACACATATACACACATTTATATAATATGTGCATATATGGTATATTTACATGTACCATATATATAATACAGATACATTAAAATGTATTTAAATTCCTTATAGTGTTTAAATTAATCCGATTTGTAAACTTCTATTATATCAGGCAATAAATAAATATATCTGTTTACTTTACATTAAAATGTTTAAGTTTCTTATGAGACAGGATCTCAATGGGTAGCCAGTTTTAACTTAGAACTTGTAAACCTCCTAAATGCTGTGATTATAGGTGTACACCACTCCACTCAGCTTTCATTTTTCTTATATTTTGAAAATATCTTCAGAACACAATCCTTGCCATGGTATAATTGTGCCAGAGAATAAGGGAAGTTTTAAAGCTCTGAACTTCTGTCAGACTGAAACATCGTAGAGATTGTGTGCAGCTCATCTCCCATAGCCAGCAAAGCATTTTGCTTTTAAATCTTTGACAGGGGTTTTATTTGATGGTAGGGATATCATCCTACTGATTTTCTTTCAAGGTTTGATGCTGAAGTTAAGTATTTTCACTGCCTTAAGTTATATGGCAATAAAAGAGGGAGGGAGGGAGAAAGGGAGAGAAGAAGAAGGGGAAAGAGAGAGGAGGGACTTTGGTCTTGCAATGAGTGCTGACTTACATCCATTCTGAAAATGCATATGAGATCTAAACCACAAGGTACTGAAAAGCAATAACCCTATATTTTATACACACTTAGAATCTTCTGGCTAACTTGTATTTTTATTAGGAGGACTAAATATTGAGAAATTTACCCATCAACACTTTTCATGACAGTGCAATTTATTTTTTTATTCAGATCAATAATAATATCAGAGTTAGGCTTTTTATTTTCATTTTATAACATTTTTCGTAAGTTTCCTATCAAGATAATATTTTTTTAAACTAGCATTCACTGCCATTTTTGTCTGTAGTCTTTATGAGTTTTCCAGGATTTTGTTGTCACACACACACACACACACACACACACACAAACACGCGCGCGCGCACACACACACACATACATACACAGAGTCTCTTTCTGAAAGCAGCTAAGCATGGCAGAGCAAGAATTACTAATATAAGTCCCTTCTCACTTCTCACATTTCTTAATTGTTCCCAATCACCCTGGTTTCATCTTTAGACTTTGATTATAATTTTCACTTCATAGTCATGCAGTCTAATCTTATAATCACATGTCTCTTTGGACCACCATGTGGTTCTGTGTCTTCAGACTAAATTTGCCTTCAAAAACGCTCTGGCTTCTTTCAGCTGTCTTAAGGCCAGGGTAGTAAGCCATTCAGACGTAAGATGCCAATTTGCTGATTGCTGTTCTTTTCGTCCTGTGCTGAAGGCCCAGCAGCTGTTCAGAGCAAGAATGGTGCAAAATAATAGCTCCTACCCTGTTAAAATATATCTCTTCTTATCGTCTTCTAATGACAGATGCATTTTAGTTAGAGGTTCCCAGTCTTGTCCAATTGGCACAACACCTGGAGGAAGTCATATCCAGAGGAGAACTTGATGATATATTGATATACTTTATTCCAGGTACAAACTTAGCACGCATAACTAGCAACAAATAGGGGCATATTTCACAGGGCAATATGACATCACTTCCTCAGTCACGCAGGCCAAGGAATGAAGGATGCTTCTAAAGTTTTTGTTACCATGAATGTCATTCTTCATAGCTTGTCGGCTAAGATTTAACAACTTCAGAGTGCCAAAGATTTAAGAACATTCTTGTTTTCTCATTGAGCACTATTTTTTAATCGAGGGAGTTCTATTCATTGAAATGTCTTTTCATTGTGAATTTAGAAAAAAGGCAAAATTCTGTGATTCACTTTTCACAACGAAATGTGATAGATTAGCATTGTTTGTGAGTGACTAGATTGTTCCAGTAGTTCTCTTCTTTCAAGATGCAAACAATGCTTTAGAGGTTAAATGAAATGCTAGTGACATAGTAGTGTGAATTATTTCAATCATCATAATTGCTTCATGTCTGACCAATAACTTTTCTGTTGCCTGTCTACTTTTCTTTAATCGATAGTTGTAGTTGGCTATTATTTGTTCTTTCCATTAACAGGGTTTGAACTCAGGGCCTCCTGTACATAGTTTACAAAGTTTTAAATTTAGCTGTACATTCATTAGGATCAGATATATGATTGGTGGTTTAATATTTCAGACAGCCTCAAGTCCATCTTGGTCATTTTTTTTTATCTCTAATTATTTCAGATTGTCTCACAAACTGTTGCAGCGTGTTACAGCATGTGACCACATTTATGTTATTTTACAATTATTTTTTAGCATGGATTAGTTGTCAAAGTAGCTTTTAACATGTTCACATAGCCCTGCAAAATACCTTGATCAGACTCATTGTCTTCCTTTCTCCCTCCCACTCCCCAAACCAATTTCAGTGAGTTTCAGCCTTTATGTACATCTTTGCACATGTACATAATTTTTTTGTCCATCTTCATCCTCCTGGACTTTCTCCATTCACCTTCCATGTGTCTTGTAGTGCCCACACCTTGGGCAGGACATTTTTAATATTCCTATCATTCACTCCCAACCCCCTACAATTTTTTTTATTGTTGTTTGTCATGGGCTTGACCTCAGAGCCTGGACATTGTACCTGGGCTCTTTTGCTCAAAGCCAGCACTCTGCCACTTTGAGCCACAGTGCCACATCAGGTTTTCTAGTAGTTAATTAGAGATAAGAATCTCACAGAATTTTCTACTCAGGCTAGCTTCACACCCTAATCCTCAGGTCTCAGTCTCCTGAGTAGCTAGAATTACAGGCATGAGCCACCAGCTTCCCCCCACATTTATATTAGCATCATTGACTTGTACAATGGTGTTTCATTTTGTGTTCATATGTGCACACAAAGTGCCTTGATCAGAATCCTTCCCGCCATTTCACTTTGAGTCTCCAATTTGACCACGATATGGAGGGGAAGGCATCTCCCTGCTCCACATGGAGTCAGTCCCCGGCAGCTCAGCTAGTGTTGGATCCGCTTCCACTATGATTCCTATATGGCTGGTGTGTCAATGCAGGCTGTCTACAATGAGTAGCAGTAGGCTGGAGCCAACTTGTTTTGATTTACAATACCAGTCATGTACATCTATTTTGCAATCCATTTCTCGTAGTAGGATTATGGCTTGAAATTAACTGTAACTGGAGTAGTTACACCAAAGAAATTGGCAAATGCTACAAAGCATTGCTTTTTCCTCCCACCACACATTCTCAAGAGTGGATTGTTTAACATTTAACACAAGATTCCTGGCTTGCACCTTAGTTAGGATTGAGATCCAGAGCCTCAGACTCTATTCTGCAAGTCTTTCCAGATGGTCTGGAATTCTTGAATCCAAATCTGCAAAATCTTGAATCCAGGTCTGCAATTCTTGAATCCAGGTCTGAGCATTGGTGTTTTTCCTCTTCTTTTCCAGGTGCTAGAAATTGAACTCAGAGCCTTGTGCATGCAAGGTAAGTGCTCTATTACTGAGTTCACCTCTGCTGTGACCTGGGTGTCTTCAGAACATGATAACTTGGTTCCAAGGATGAGCATCCTGAGTAAAGGAAGGAATATTGGGCCAAAGGTGCATCACCTATAGCCCAGGCTCAGAAGCCCTGCAGTGCCATTTGCATAGTGTGCTGTCACAAACACCATCCTAGTTTCAAGAGGAGGAGACATAGATTCACTTCTTGATGGGAGAATGGAAAATATGGATGAGCAGGTGAAATTGTTTTCAATCATTTTGGGAAACTACAATTGGCTTCACTACTATATTTGGTTTTGGTAAGTATAGAGGACTGAAACTAGCTAAGTAGGTTAAGGTAAATTCTAGTTATACCATTTAAAAAAATTACCATATAATTTACCACAAAGTAAGTGTCCTAAAAAACAGAAATTTATTATCTCAGTTTCTGATGGTCAAGGCCGAGCATATTTCAACTGTTCGGGGGTCTGTTTTTATCTTTGGACAATGATCTGTTTCGGGCTCCCTCAAGCTTTTGGTAGAATTGCTTTCTTTGTAGTCCTCAGGTCATTCTTGCTAGCTGTGGGCCGAGAGTCCTGGCTCCTGGAATCTGCTCTCAGATCTGCATCACTTTTATCTTCATCTCAGCAATGGAGAACAACCCTCAGTCCCATTCACTCTGACTTTTTCTGGGACCAGCAGGAGAAACTTTTCCGCATTAAAGGCTCATGTGATTAGTCCAGGTTCACTAGCAAAATCTACCCTTTAAAGAGTCAACTCTGCTATCCGTCATCACTTAATCATGGAGTAAAAGCTTATCAAGCCCTCAGTGTGGGGGATGAGTTTGGGAAGACCTCATGGGAATTCTTGAAGATCATTTTAGACTTCTGCCTACTCCGACTTGGAGTGACTTGCTTTGCTGTGTGGTTAATGAACCTCTTAGAGCATTTACAGCTAACCCATGAGCTTCAGTGTGTCCTTTAAATTATCTAAGGCTCACTTTTATCATCTGGAAAAAATATAACATTATTATTAACTTCTTCATCCCGTAGGCCTGTTATGAAGCTCAAGTGAATTAGTGAATGGAATGTTGCTTTGCAGAATTTAGTGCTGTGTTCACTTTGTGTGTAGAAAGCTCTGCCACTCATGTCAAACCTCCTGTCAGATTCTCTGTCTTCTAGCCTCTTTAATCCTAGTAGCCTTGCTGTTCCCAGGTCTCTGCCTCATGTTTTTCCTGCTTGTTTGTGTTCTATTTGATAACTTTTCAATTCAGG
This sequence comes from Dipodomys ordii, assembly GCF_000151885.1. Classification (NCBI taxonomy): domain Eukaryota; kingdom Metazoa; phylum Chordata; class Mammalia; order Rodentia; family Heteromyidae; genus Dipodomys; species Dipodomys ordii. The sequence goes on from NW_012267261.1 coordinate 14,037,223, forward strand.
GTAGTCTAATTTTTCTGTATTGGCTTGTGAGCACCCTGGGAGCTCACCTGGCTCACAGAACTTTGCATTGTGCTCAGGGCTTATGCAAAACCACCGAATGGAGCATGAAATGCACGCAGTGCCTCCTACAGAGCTGGGGCTTCTCAAATATTTGATTGAACAATGAGTGAAGATAAAATTGCTAGGCTAGCAAATAGCATTAGAGTGGTTATTAAATGGGAGAATGTCTGGAATTTTTATTCCTATCTTTAAAAAAAAACCATAAAGGATACGTAGCTGAACTCTTTGGAATATACTCCTTAGTTCTGTAGAAACGTGAGCAGGCCTAACACATTTGGTCAGTCCACCACCAGACGGGGTGGAGTTCTCTGTAGGCAGCATACATTCCTCTCTTGAGCTTTGGTAGTGTGGCTGCCTACCAGAGTCTAACAAATAAATAAGGAATGGATGAATAACAAATATTGGTTCTAGGATATTAAAATGGGAAAAGGTACTCTCTGGTACAATCATGTCATCTTACGCTGCCCAGTTCCTGTCACACTCATGAGGAGGAAATGAGATTCATATAGGAAGGGTCTTCACTGACTGAGCTTAGCTCTAGTACATGAGCATGCCTCCATATATTACAGCCTCTATGCATCAAAAATCCCAAGTTCTAGTGACTACCATTTTAGTGACTACTATGCTGATTCCTGAATATGGAGACAGTCTTACTTCACAGGGTTCAGACTATAAGCGATTTGCAACCTCAAGTGGCTTTCTGGCTGGATTTAGCTTTATTCTGCACTCTCTAATCTAGCATTTTTGTCCAGGGCAATCCAGATTAAAAAAAAAAAGCTACAAGGAGACAGTACCAGGAAGGAAACTTAATAATTGCAGTTCTGCATTGTCTCTGATAAAGTGTAAATCCAGTAAAGATGATGGTGAAGTGATAAAAATAGCAGGGTTATTATGCTAGAATCTAACACATTGAATGTAACAATAGATTATTCCATTGTCATTTAATGAAGGGAAGGTAGGAGGATCTAATTCTATCTCTAGATTCCTTAATAAGTACTTCATTGTCAGTAAAATCATTTACGTTGTTCAATCTCCAAATAGAAGGGCATTCCACAGGGGACAAGAGGCTCAGAATGGACTTAAGGCCCTGGTGCCAAAGTTAAGGGCACCCAAGAAGGAGGCTAGAGACGCAACTGCTATTTGGTCGGGGATGAAGTCCTTCACTGGGGTGGAATCAGGGAGGTAGTGTTTTGGTGAGATGGAATTGACAAATGCTTCGCTTTATCCACCTCCTCACATCCCCATGAACGTGTGATTTCGTGGCAGCATTTGGAGATGAGATTTTCTGCAGTATAGGCTTCTTGTCAGGATGAATGAAGACCCTGTTAGCGAGACCGCATTACTCATCGCGGGCTGTAGGTGGAGCCTTTGCTCTAGGTTGAATCGCCTACAAGTTCAAGGCGGAGCTCCATTTCTGGCTGACATCTGCTCCGGGTATGGCAGCACACAGTCCTGTGAAATCTGCACTTAGGGACACTTAATCGAAGAGCCCGACACAGCTCTCCTCGTGCCAAATCAACAAATTCTCAGTATCTGCTAATCAGCCACTAATGTTCTATTGATAGGCACAACCAAATAGAATGGCAGAAATGAGTTCCCGGATTTGCATTGCTGCTTATGTTTATAGTGTCAAATAAATAAACAACAACAACACCCTAAAAGCACAAATCAAAACCTGTTTTGTTTTCTTCATTATTTTCCTTTTTTCTTCTTTGAAGTCTTTGAAGGAGTTTTAAAACCTACCAGGGACCCGATGGATTTGTGGAAAGATTGAAAGGGATAAAAAATATGAAATCTACACAAATCCAACTCTTTTTTTTTGTTTGTTAAAGAGATAGGAATGATGTGTATCATGACTACAATCACTGTACTGTTAAAATTATACGGTACTGGCCAATATGGTTCTTACTATCTGCACATGATTATTTAAAATGAAAGAAGTGAAAGTTTACAGAGCTAACATTCACTTTCTAGTTGCACATTTCAAGAGCTCAGTGGCGGATTGTGAGAATGACCATTGTTGTACTGAAAAGGAAAGACAGAAATTATGACAGCCATTAGGGAACTTCTTGTTGGGTGTCACAGAGAGATTTTTACAAAGGCAGATGAAAGTGTGGTGTCAGTGGCTCACATCTGTAATTCTGGCTTCTCAGGAGATCCCTGTTTGAAGCCAGCCTAGGCAGACAAATCCGAGAGATTCTTATTTCCAATTAGCTAAGCAAAACCCCCCAAACCTTGAAAGCAGGAAGTGAAGGTGTGGTTCAAGTGGTAGAGTGCCAGCCTGGAGCAAAAAAGCGAAGCTAGAGCATGAGGATCTGAGTTCAAGCCTCAGTAACAAACCCCCACCCCCCAAAAGACAGATGAGAAACTAGGAGGAGAAATTTAATATGGACAGGGAGGAAATAGGCAGATGTCTAGGCCAAGTGTGTGTGTATTTGTGTGTGTGTGTGTGTGCGTGTGTATAAGAGTGACAGAGAGAGAGAAAGAACACTGACACACATAAATACACTGAATGAAAATCACCTTAATTGTATGCAGACTGAGATGAAAGAGACTTTCAGACAAATATTTTAATGCTATTCTTATTTTATGGGGCTCCATGATTCTATACTGAAAAGGTTTTTGTTTTTCTCTTTCAAAGCTACGATGTATTCATTTTTTTTTTTTTGGTAACTATGTCTAGGTCATGTTACCTTTTAACACTTTTCATGTTGTCAAGAAGAAGATACATGGGGTCTTCCCTTTGCTTCCTACACCACAGTTTATCTATAGCTAATCAATCAATGCCAGTTCAATTTGCTGGAAAATTAAGAAGCCTTTCAGATAGTTACTTTGTCCATATAAGAGGAAGTGATTGGTTTGGATTATGCCCACAGTGTGGACAAACTATTTTGGTGCCATGTGAGTACAGTTGCGTTATAGGGCTAGATATGACTAAGGACATATATCTGAAGGTAACATAAGGGGAAAGGTATTTACTTTATATTGAAAGAGCTTTGACAATGAGCTTTTAAAGTCATACTTGATACATTCTAGTATCAACTACCCTGTGAAAAGTTCTTGCTTTTAGCTAATCAATGATTTTTCAGGCCTCATATATATGCTATTAACTTTGCTCTTTTGTTGGATGGCTGTTGAGCAGAAGAACATTTTCTCACTGTTGCAGTCCCTGTGGTATTTCTTTGAACTCTGAAGAGCCACAAGGCAGCCCTTGCGGACATTGAGGCTTGGGGCTTCCAGCCTTTCATTTTTCTTTGTCATCTTTGCTATATTCACAGGACTAATATGACAGGTAAGGCTAGCAAACCTGAAACAGCTACCTCCTTCTACCTCCTTCTTTTTAGCACACCGTTTTAGAATACTAGCAATTGGATTCTTATCATTATTTTTCCTGGCATGATTAGGCACTGTGTAATTGGTTTGTGACAACACGAACCAATGCAGGTAAGATTCAGGCTTATTAATTTACAGAGAGAGAAAAACTTGGCCCCAGACTGTGAGTTCACTCAGAAAAATGCCTGATGGTTCAGAAGGTTTCTTGGTGAATAAAAAATCAGAGCTGGATGTCCCCGAGGGACAGTCTTGTCAAGCCATGGTAACTTGATGAATTGTCTCTCTCCTCTCAAGAGATCCTTCTAGAAGAGCCAAGACATTTCCAGTCTAAACATCCTTATGCCTGGGCAGGGCAGCAGAGAGACACATTGCTGCTCTCCAGCTCTGTTGGCTGATGTCTGTTGTCATTTGCTTTTGTTGTTACTTTGGTTTCTCTTTTATTTTTCATTAAACATCCTTTTGAAACAGTTTATAGTTGACAAGCTAGCAGAGCACTTTTAATTAACTATAGTTTAGGTTGGCTACCTCCTACTGACATTTAGGGGGACATTATAAACTTATTTGGTAGTACATCTCCAAACCAACTTGTAGGGCAAATTTCTTTTCATTGACAGACTGATTTTATTCTATTCATTCACCTGTTCATGCATTCATTCAGTGGTTATTAATTTCCAGTCTTGCTAAGACATTGAAAGAAGCTGTTTAGGTGGAAATGATGAATAAAACCCTCCCTCATTTTGCCAAACACACATTCCAGTTCAGAGGGAGATTTATAAGCAAATAATTTCATTGTTGTAAATTCTACATAGAGATAGAAATGTGGTTTGGGGAGCATAAAGAGGGATTGAGTGGTTTTAATACCCCATTTCCTATGGAAGGTCTTATGCGATACTGCATTTTGAGTTTCCCCTATATGTTAGGAGCACCTATCATGGACTGGACACTATCCCCAGCTCTCAATATATGCTATCTAATCTAATCTTCTTAACAGCTCCTGGGACAAGATATTGTTTCCATTATATGAAGGAAAAAATCAGTGGTTAGATACTAGCCTCTGGTTATCCAAATAGATAAGAGTAAGGCAAAGCTTGGATCCCAATGTTGCTGTCTATACTTAAAAAACAAAACAAAACAAAACAAAACACACCCCATACTACATGCCATCCTCCGCCTTTAGCCCTCTGCTTGTGATCTAGCAAGTGGAATTACAGGAAGAGACCATCATGGCTCCATTCTTCTCATTGTGATGGAACAACCCTTTGGTTTCTCCATTTTTCATAACGCTGTGGTTTTAGTCTATCCTTGAAGCTAAGATCATGGGATTGAGCTTCCTGTGAAGCAAACAGGATTGTTGTATTTCAAGGACCACTTCTAGAAAAGCAACATGCGTTTCTGAAGGTTTTGCCAGGGAATCAGTTATTTCCTTGGAGTCACAGATTCTTCCACAGGTAACAATGGTTGCCTTCTTTATCTATTCCATTGTAATTCTTCACTGAGGCTTCCAAAAGGTAATGCCTTCTACCCTTCTTTCCTTCTTCTTCCTTCACACTTCTCTGCTTTTCTCGCTGGCCCCTGCTACCTCTTAGCCATCTCCAGACATGATTAGGAAGTGAAGCCACAGGTCAGGTTGCCCTGAGGTGCCTTGGGTGGTGTAAAGAATCCGCCAACAGCAGAGGGAAATTAGGAAGGCACCAGGGAAAACCCAGCCCTTTCCCCCCCTCCCTCATTTCACTTTCATTCAGTTTTGCCTTTTACTTAGCCACATATATCACTTCTTCCAATCTTAACTCCCTCCTCTGTCAAATAAAATTGCCAATGCTGTTTTTTTTCTTGGACTAGTGAATTGAGAGTTAGATCATGGGTGTGGAAGTCTCTCAAGTTCTAAGATACTCAACCAATGCTGTATGAACAATTAGAGAATCACTCATTCTCGCTCTACTCCTATTTAGTGGGTAACAGTTCTGAAGGAAGAACTCAAGGAAAGTTTGTACCTCCTTTTCTAGGCCTGTTGTGTGCAAAGAAAATAGGAAAGGCCTGTCTTAAAGAATTTTGTCTAGCTTTAAGGTATTGTAGGAGCTTATTTGTTTGACTAGGTCTCTGGCATTTGAGAGGCAGCTTAGTAGTTAAGAGCATGGGCCTTTGAATCAGATATCTTAGGTTCAAACCATGGCCTTTAGCAAAGTCAGAAATGAATCTATACTCTGGCTTTTCTATATGTAAAACATGGAGTGTGAGGGCTACATGGATTAAGATATGCACATTGTGGGCTGGTCCATGATTATTGTGATCATCTTGGCTGTTGTGCTATGATGTTACTTGACTCTTTACCAAGAACTCTTCCATGTTAGAATTTTTTTGGTCATCACATCAACAAGAAGCTATAGCAACCACATTTTATAGATGAGAAAGCTGATGTCTGTAAACACAGGTTAAGGATCTCACAGCAAGGGAAAGAGAGGACTGTTGACAGTGTTCAAGTCTTTGGCTAACATCTCTCTTGTCCTGAAACTTGGGACCATAATGGCAGCAACATACTCCATAAGGAATCCTGACAAGCTCTCTACTTAGCTTAGAATTAATATTTTGGATTTATAACAAGAAATTTTAAGTGTAGTTAAGAACTTCATTAAGTAATTAAAAACATGTAGTTATCTTTTATACTAGATTGTACTTGTATTGATCAATGGTCCTCCTCCTCCTCCTCCCCCTCTTCTTTTTCTTCTTTTACAGACATAGTGATTGTTTTCCCATTTTTAATTTGTTATTCATGTATTCTCATGATATAGGTTCCAGTGTAAACACAAACTCCACAGACTGTTTAGAGATTAAAAACAGAAGAGTTCAGGGCTGCGAAGGTGGTTCAGTGGTAGAGTGCTTGCTTTGCATGCATGAGGCCCTGGGTTCGATTCCTCAGCACCACATAAACAGAAAAAGCCACCTGTGGCTCAAGTGGTAGAGCACTAGCCTTGAGCATCTTCCCTAAGGGAAGATGTATATTTTGTAACTTAGATTACCTACATTATTGAATGTGAAAATGTCAATGAAATAAACGGCACCAAGCTTTGGCTATTAAGATGTTAATTTGGGTTCATAAATAAACTCACTCTGAAATTTGCTAAATACTGAGAACATGACCCTAGCTGATTTGCATGTGGTAGAGAGATGGGTGTCACTCATTAGACAATGTGAGAGGTAGAACAGCCCAGAGCCAGAGGGTATAGCTGGCAAACCCCTAGAGACATCAAGTCTGCCTTAAAGATTCCTTTGCTTCCTAATCGAAGAATACATATTTGTGCATATTTCATTCATTCTTTTTAACAAAAGCAAAGAATACTGTTATCTAAAGAGATGATTTTTTTAAAATTTTTGAATCAAACATTAACAGACATTTGCAGAATAAGAATTTATATAAAGAACTTTGAGCAGCGAAGTGGACAGTATCTTCAATCAGAGCCCTTGTGAAAGACACTGGGATCCTTTACTAATAGATAATCCTCACAGATTTCTACAAAGGTATAAGGCATACCACTGAATTCAGACTGAAAATGCTTCTGTGCTGGCCTCTCTCTCTCTCTTCCTCTGGGGAAGCTATAAGAATAATCTATTTCATAGTTTTATGGTTTCTGATCATTACTTACCTTCAGATAACCATTTAATCTAGCCTAGGGTAAAATATTTCTGTGTCTGTTGGTGTTGGAGAGACACATTGGAGAAACACTCAAAGGTGCAGAGTTGGGTGGTAGTGACAGCAGGAGGACTGCGGGTATCAACTATGCTTCAGTCCTTTGAACCTGAATGATCGGTCTTCTCATCCTTCAAGAACAGTAACGTAGCAGGCGGTGCAGGCTGCACACAGAAGCCTCTTACCATTGTATCTTGACAGGTTAAAGACTTGTATGATATGTGCAACGTTACTTGTACATGGGTGTTATTTACTGCAGCATAACTGTTGGCAGTTTTGAAGCTATTCTCCATGTTCACGAATGTGGTATATTGTCATATCCATTCAACAGAATTGCTGGGGTTCAAAAGGAAAATAATGAATAGATCTTTAGACCTTGTTATGAAAATCTGAAAGATGTCCTTGTTTTGTTTTTATTTGACTGTTTCATTGGACTGACTATATACATAATAATATGATGTGATTTGTGTGTGTGCTAGCATAGAGCTTGAACTCAGGACCTTGCACTGTCACTCAGTATTTTTGCTTACGCCTGGTACTACCCCTTAAGCTATGCCTCCAGTCTACAGTGTGATACACAGATTCATATATACATTTTGTAATGACTAAATTAGGGTGATTAACATCAATTCCCTAAACTTTTATAACTTTGTGATACAAACATTCCAGGCAGTTTTATCTATTGCTCTGGGTTTTCTTTTATCTTTTCATCAGTACTGTACTGGGGCTTGAACTCAGAGGTTGGGCATTGTTCCTGAGCTTTTTTACTTAAGATTAGTTCTTTACCACTTGAGCCTTAGTTCCAGTTCTGGCTTTTCAGTAGTTAATTGAAAAAAAAGAGTTTCGTGGACTTTCCTTCCTGGGCTGGCTTTGAGCCATGATCCTTGGATCTCAGCCTCCTGAGTAGTTCGGATTACAGGTGTGAACCACTGGTATTCCCAGTTGTTCTAGTCATTCTTAAATATTCAATGAATTATTGTTAACTATAATTACCCTACCCTAAGATAGAACAACAGAACTTACTACTCCTATCTGTGTGTAACATCACACCTGTTAATCATTTTTTATCCACAATTCTCCTCCTCTCCCCTCTCCAGCCTCTGCCAACCTATATATTCTACAAGCAACTTCTAAGGAAAAACATTTAGATTCCACAGGCAAGTGAGATCATATGGTAATTTGTCTTTCTCTGTCTGGCCTATTGACAGAGTGAAAAGACAACTTACAGAATGGGAGAAAATATGTGTAAACTATGTATCTAATGAAGATTGATATCCAGAATCATAAGGAACTCAAACAACTCAATATGAAAAAATACAATTTAAAAATGGGCTGAAGTTCTGAATTGAAATTTCTCAAAAGAAGATACAAAAATGGCCAACAGATGCATGATAAAATGTTCAACATCACTATTCATTACAAAAATGTCTATCAAAACCTCAAGGAGATATTATCTTATCTCAGATAGTTATTATAAAAAAGTCACCAAAAATAACAAAAGCTAGTGAGAATGAGTAGGACCATAAATTAATACAGTGAATGTCCTCCAAAAATTAAAGATAGAACAACTCCCTTATCCAGGAATCTCAACTATATGTGTAACCAATAGAAATCAACTCACATGTTTATGGCACAACAGGTCACAATGACAGATATGGAATGAAAATAAAAGCTCATCAGCAGATAAATAAACAAATAAAAGACATAGTAATCCACAATGGATAACTGTTCAATCTTAAAAAGGATGAATCCTGTCATTTGTGACAATATGGCTAAACCTGAAAAAATGATCTTAGATCAAAGATGTTGCTAATTGGGAAAAATCAAGGAGTAGGGATGTGTATTGTGCTTCATTGTGTAAAAGAGAAAAAAAGCAGGAGAGATGGTTTGTGGATATATATATATATATATATATATATATATATACATATACATATATGTATATATGTGTGGGTGTCTATCTTAATTTGCTCAGGTACCACAATAGAAAACTATGGGTGGTGACTTAAAGAAGAACAATCTATTTTCTCATTCTGGAGGCTAACAGTTTCTGATGGAAAATAAAGCCATTTGTTCTCAGGTAAAGGTTCCCTTCTTGGCTTGGAGATGGCTGTCTATCTTCTCCCAGGTTTCTTCACATGGCCTTTCCTCTGCACGTTGGTGGATAGAGAGCTCTGGGTCTTTTTCTCTCCTCATAAAGACATTAGTTATATTGTACTAGAATCTCACACTTATGGATTTATTTAGCTTTGTCAACCTAAAAGCTCCATCTCCAAATATCATCACATTGTAGGTTAGAGCCTCAATACATGAACGTGAGAATATTCACAATTTAGTCTATAGCTGTAGATGTATATTGGTTTTCAGTTGGTTGTCAATGTACAAAATATATGTAGAATGACAAGCTAAAATGTATAATTTCGAGGATACATGGGGAACTAGAATATATTGAAATGCATTTTCTCCTGTGCTCCTCTTGTCCAAGCAGGGTTTTTATCTTACCCAGTGAGGAGCAACCATTTCCTACACAGGCAGTAGTAACCACAATAGACAATATTAGTACTTGAGGGAAAAAAACAACAACACACACCTTTGAATCTTTTAGTATGTATGTAAACCAGAATACTATCCATAGTTTATAGTGTTCTCATTTCTTATTTTGGCCAGCCTGGTGTTTAAACATCATGGTGTTTAAGATGCTAACATCAGCGGGAAATGGGGGAAGAGGACATGAGAACTCTCTGCACATCTACAAGTGAAAAATTACTTAAAAGCAAAAGGTTATTTCTAAAAAAAAATAAAAGGTGGATTTAAAAAATATTTTGTTTTACTTTTTAAAAGTATTACTGTTTTTAAGTAGTTGAACAAAGGAATTGCCATCCAACTGAGCAGTTTATGAATACAGTGTGTCTTGGTCAATGTCTTCCCTTTCAACGTGCTCACCCAACCCTCCCAACCTATGCCTTTGCTCACTTTTCTTAATTGTGTAGGATAGGTATTGATTTTCTTTTTGCCATTTAACAACGCATTTTATGTATATCATACATCTTGATCTGTATCTTCATTTCAACATTTTCACTCTCCCTTCTTTCTCTTTTCTTCTTCTTTTTTTTTTAATTTTAGTTGGTTGTGGGGATAGCGCTCTACCACTTTGAGACACAGTGCCATTTCTGGTTTTTCTGGTGGTTGATTGGAGATACGAGTCTCACAGACTTTGCTGGCTGGTCTGGCTTCACACTGCCATCCCCGGATTTCAGCCTCCTGAGTTGCTAGAATCATAGGAGGGAGTTACAGGCACTGTGCCCTTCCCTTCTTTCTCTTAATTTTGTGGTATATACAATAATTCTTGACTGCATTCTCTAGCCTTCCCCTCTCTAAAAGATGTTCCTGAAAAGAGCATTTTCATCTGAAGAGATGAATCCACAGCTTTCAAGTCTTTTCAAATGCTAGCCTCACACTTCTGGCTGCTTTCCTACTTAGGTAGTTTTTGAGGAACTCCATTGCACATAGATAGGGGGCACACATCCTCTTTCCACCTAGTCTGGCCCTGCTTGTGCTAATTTATGCTGATTTATGCTGGCCAATGGGAAAGAACAGGAATGAGTCAAAGTGAGACGGGCTGTAAAATCCCAAGTGGAAGTGGTGGTAGGAAAGTAAGAATAATTACATATGGAGTTCTAACTTCAGTGCATTTGAATTGAGCATACAAATTCAAATAGAATCTAAGGCATCTGATAATTTCCAGGCTTCTTTCCCTATTGTCACAATAAAGTAGGTTTTCATTTCTAAGAGGACAGTTCTTCTAGGTGTCCTTGGAAATGTGTCCATTAACAGTAGAGGGCAAATGAGTCTTTTCTAGATTTTTCTTCAAGGGCTAGGACCAAAGGGATCTACAAAGAGGCAACTGTTACTCCATCTGCTGCCACTTATGTCGTATGCCTGAATCCCTCTTAGAATCACTAAGTCCCATGGAAGTGGTTGAAAACTGTATTTTCTTCCAGCTGCCAAAATCCTGAGTGATCTGGTCCCTGGTTGTTTCCAGTCACCTATTGTATTTCCTGTCACTAAGTTCCAGCCACATTGTGCTCAAGGCTTTTTTTTTTTTACTTATTATTTCTTTTTATAGAAATTTTATTATTTTTAAATTTTAATCTAATTTTCTTATTGTCATTATTGATACTTTAAATTTTATTGTAAAGGTGATGAACAGAGGGGTTATAGTTATGTAAGTCAGGCAATGAGTATATTGCTCATCAAGTCAGGTAATGAGTATATTTGAACAGTGTCACCTCATCCCTCATTTTCTCCCAGTTTTCCCCCTCCTAACCCCATTACCCCTCCTGTTCTTCTAATTCTTCTCATGGAGAGATCTCCCTCTTTCTTCTCAGGTTCACTTCCTGGGAAACTTCCTGTGGTTCCCTTTCACTGGTGGTGGTTTGGTTAGTCGGTGTTATGCGGATACTAGAACTCAGGGCCATGCTCTTGTGCAACAGGTGGTGCATTTTTTTTCTGACCAACTATCTAAAGCAATAGTCATGTTACTTTATAATCTTATCTTCTTTTTCCATAACTAATGTTTATCTAAATCTCTAATTACTGTTAGCCAATTTGTGCACTTAGCTGACATCTGGCTAAAATGGAAATTTCATGAGAAACAAGGACTTTTACCTGTTCACTTCCATACTGCAAGCAACTAGAACAGCCTGGAAAGAGTATTTGCTTCATTAAAGAATAGAGGACAAGTTTACACTCCCACCAACAATCCAGTAGGGTTCCCTTCTGGCCACATCCCCTCTAGCATGTGTTGTTATTAGAGTCCTTGATTATAGCCATTCTAACAGGGATGAGGTGGTATCTCAATGTTGTTTTGATTTGCATTTCTTTTATGGCTAGGGAGATTGAGCATTTCTTCATGTGTCTATTGGCCATCCTTCTTTCCTCCTCAGAGAACTTTCTCTTTAAGTCTTCAGCCCACTTATTTATCTGGCAGTTGTTTCTTTGAAGATTTGTTGTTGGAGGATTTAATTTTTTGAGTTCAAGTATATTTTAGATCTGAGACCCTGTCCATTGTATGGCTAGTGAAGATCTTCTCCCAATCTGTGGGCTTTCTATTGATCTTGCTAGCTATGTCCTTTGCCAAGCAGAAGCTCTGCAGCTTCATGCAATCCCATTTGTCCAACCTTTCTTTGATTTGTTGTGTTCTGGGTCTCTATTAAGAAAATTCTGGCCTGTGCCAAGGAGACCTAGGGTTTATTCAACCACTTTGGAAAGTAGTATGGAGGTTCCTCAAAAAACCTCACATAGAGCTCCCCTATGACCCAGCAATCCCACTTTTGGGCATTTACCCAAATGCTCACAAACAAGACCATACTAAAACTATCAGCATTGGGCTGGGAAGTTGGCTCAGTGGTAGAGCACTTGCCTTGCATGCATGAGGCCCTGGGTTCGATTCCTCAGCACCACATAAGCAAAAAGAAAAAAGCCAGAAGTGGCACTGTG
>NW_012267261.1:14050036-14062341 GCF_000151885.1 Dipodomys ordii
AGGAAATGGAAAGACTTGGAAAAAATTGTATTAAGTAAAGTAAGCCAGGCCCAAAGAAACATAGGTCCCATGGTTTCCCTTATTTGCAATAACTAATATATGTCTGGGACAAGTAGCAATGGTAAAAAGCTATGTACATATGACCAGATAAGATGAAGTTAAGCAAAATGAACCCCAAGATAGGGACACAGTGGTTTTTTTCTTTCTTGATGTTGTTTCTAACATATTTATAAGGTACCACATGATTTTTTTGTTGCTTTGTATGTCCCTCCCCCACAGTATAAACCCTGTTGTCACTGTATTTGATGTTGGTATAATTTGCGGAGGGGAAGGGAAAAAATAAAATGTTTAAATAGGGATACAGGTTGATCCATTGTAACAATGACATGTACAAAACAATATGTTGAAAAACGAACAATTTAGGCAGGGAAGGGGGGATGTAGTTGTGGAGGTGGGAGAGAAGGGATGGTAGGGGAAAAACAAAGGAGGAGACAACAATACTTGATAAGAAATGTACTCATTACCTTGCTCCTATAACTGTAACCCCTCTGTACAGTATTTTCACAATAAAAAAACTTATTAAAATAAGAATAGAGGACAGTCTTCTTTACTGCCAGTGCTACTTTTTGGGCAGAGGAGAGGAGCTTTGGAAATTCCTGGAATTGTGGAGTTGTTTCCAGTAGGTACTGTGGAGTCTGGCTTCACAGTCCATCTACTTAAGTGCCTCCTCGTCTCTTTGTCCACAGGCAGGATGGAGAGCATCCTGTAGGCCATCCTGAATCCCTGGGGCTGGTTTCCTCTGCATGGAAGGCTAACTCTAGAGCCAGAGCAGTCTTCCTGAAGTATAAAGGAACAAAAGACGTCCCCTCCTTCACTCTTTTTCTTTCCACAAATATTTCTAGTGCATTAGAACTTAGCATTGTGCGTGGCCCCCTTTAATTGAACTGTGAACAAGGGAGATGTAATTCTTTGTCCTCCTGTAGTTACAGACCAGCAGAGCTAACAGACAGGACAAGAGCCAGTGAGAGCCTGTGAGAAGGGCTTTTACAGGAGCTGGACTTAGAAGAGGATTCTTCTCAGCTGGATTCATGACAAGAAACAAAGAAAAAGAACCTTACAGAGCTTAAAACCTGGACAATCAAAGGCCCCCAGTAATCTTAGGTATCACCCGGCAGCTGTCCTGTAGGGTCCAGTCATATATAATTGTCTTAAGACCTACTGGCTTATTATGTCTGCCCTTTCCACATATTTACTTTGTGTTCTTGGTGCTTGGAAAAATTTGCTGGATAGCAAACAGAACAATTGGGCCTAGAATCAAGGGAATAGGGCTCAGACTATCCTTCTAATATGTCCCAGCCTGAGATTATGTGTGTCTCTTCTCAGAAATCTGCTTGAAAATGTAGGTTGTAAAGCAACTCATTTGTATTGTGCTGAAGTATAAAAAAAAATCACAGTAGACTGTAAGCCACATGGGTTAGAAATAAAGTCTTCTGTGTTTATTCCCAGGAAAAGACACATAGTAGGTATTCAATGCATACCTCTTGAATGTTAAATAACTTGTGAGACAGTTGATGATGTACAGAATCTTATAAAGTCTCAGTTTCCTTATGAAGACAATACTAGAATAATCCAGAAGGGGCCACATATTATGATGCCTAACTCATGTAAACTTGGTTGCAAAAAGAAGAGTTGGATTTGGGTCTCTGTAGAGAGATAGGAGCTGTCACATTGTTACATTCTTGTGGATTCCAACCAACTACACAGACAGAAGAACTTAAAAATCCACATTTCCAATCTCCTCTGTAGACTTTTATGATTTCACTTTACCAGCTGATAAAGCTTGTTAGAAGCTTGAAAGCCATTTTTATTTTGATGGGGTAGATTGAACCTTGACCTCACACTGTATTACCTATGTGCTCTACCACTAAGCATTGCCTTCAGCCTAAAGACTTAGATTTGACAGTGAATAAAGTTGGCAGAGAGATAGGATATAAAGTGCCCCTGAAAATCACATCTCATTATAAAAGGCAATGTGGTCAGGCACAGGTGGATCACATCTGTAATCCTAGCTACCCAGGAGGCTGAGATCTAAGGATCACGGTTCAAAGCCAGCTAGGGCAAGACAGTTTATGAGATTCTTATCTCCAATTAACCATCTAAAAACAGGAAGCAGAGCTGTGGCTCAAAGAGCACTAACCTTGATCACAAAAGCTCAGAGAGGGTGCCTAGGCTTGAAGCTCAAGCCTTGTAGCTTACAACATAAGTAAATAAAAATAAACAAGGGCAGTGAGATCTTAGAGAGGTTGGGTACAGCAGCACCTTTCTGTCTTGTTAGTTAAGTAGCTCCTCTGGTGAATGGCTTCCACATTGTGGGTCAGGATTATTCCCAGGAATTAAGCCTGTGGCCATTCCTTCAGCGGCTTCTCCACACAAAATAACCCACTGACGCAATGCAGAATTTTTTGGTTTATAAGCAGCAAAACAAACTAGTATAAACTGCGTGGATTAAAGCAACAAAGAGTTCCCATTTTACAGTTCTGGAGGTCTCATGATCAAAATCAAGGTATCATCAAGACTATACTCCTTTCAAAGGCTCCATGTGAATCCATCCCTGCCTCTCTTAGCCTCTGAAGGTTGGCAGCATTACTTGTGATTCCTTGGTTTGAATCTAATGTCACTGTAAGCTTTGTGTCCACTGTTACAGGACTTCCTCCTTAAGTGTGTCTCTGTATCTTCAGATAGTCTTCTTATTATGATGCTAACTATAGGATTCAAGGCCCACTTTAATCCAGCATGACAATGACATCTGCAGAGACCTTCATTCCAAACAAAGAGATAGTCTGAGGTTTTTGGAGGGATGCAATCGAAGCAAGAACGCAGGACAATAATCTTCTGTTACCTGGACAAGCTGAAGTGACTTCTGACCCCTGAAATGGAAGCCTGCTACTTTAAATGGGCTCACAGGCTGCCATTTGTTTCCAACATCGCAGAATTCCTCTCTCTGTATGAGGTTAAGCAAGATATCTGATCAGTGTTCATAGACAATGTCAGTCAGGCTGTGGTGCCAGCAACCATGACAAGCAACTTCCCACAGCTTCTTCTGAAAGGGTAGAGAGTTGTGTTCAGTTTGTTACTTTCCTTTGTCTTTTCTTCTCAAGCTTCCATATATCTATATATCTACATATAGATATATAGATAGATAGATAGTTTTCTTTGGGAGAGGGAGTAAGTGTCTTTACCCACAAATAGGCCTCCATTTTAATTCTATTCATAGTAAGAGAAACTTGGCTAAAGAATGGATTGAAAATGAATGCCATAGAAACAATTCATTACCAAGTTACCGAGGTGATTTAGACTAAGAGGTGGTTACCAGGAACAGGCTGAGAGCAGTATGGTTTGAGTGGGATTTGATATGCACTCCAAAAGTTCATGTGTTAGAAGGTTGGTCTCCAGGGAGACAGTGTTGAAGTGGCAGAGCCTTAACTAGGTGGAACCTTGAATTGGCAGAGCCTGGAGGAATGTGGTTTGGTTATTGGGGGAAACAACATGGGAAGGAACTAATGTAATTCCCTAGCGATTCTGGTTAGGTTTCATGAGAGTGGCTTTTGATAAAAAGGCAGAACACAGACCCTGAATCATCCCATTTTCCTGTCTTGCCCTATGTCCCCCTTGTATATACATTTCTGTCACTGTGATGTCATTCACCATGGACTCCTCTCCACAGGCCAAACCAATAGAAAGACTTGGGGACACCTCTTGACTCCCAAAGATGTGGGCTGGACATACTTATTTTCTTTATACACTACACAGCCTCTAACAATTTTCAGTGAAAACAGATGAGTACAGTGGTAAACCAATGTGACTGCCAGCTTTGGTTGCCATTATCATACATAGAATATGCCAGGCAATGTGTATATACATACATGTACACATATATAATTTAGTCTATAAAATGTAATATACTTATTGCATGTTTATGATATATATGTTACACACATGCACACACATATTTGGCATTGCATTTTGATTATTTTATTGTTGCTATAGAAAATCACTACAAACCTGGTGACCTAACACACACACACACACGCAAACACACACAGACACAAATTTTTCCTCCAGTTTGGTAAGTCAAAGTCTAGGCACAAAAGAATTCAAGTAAATTCTCTGCTCAGAGATTCACCAGGAAGTAATCAAGATGTTGATGAGCTCTGAAGGGAGGCTGTCCTTTTTAAAGCACATTGAAGCTTCTGGCAGGATTCAGTTCCTGATGGCTGAAAGACTAAGGTTATCTCTTCTAGACAGAGGACCCTCTCGTCTTCAAGTCAATCATGGCACAGCAATTATCCTTTTTAGCTTGGAACTTCTGGATTCCCTTTCTGCTATAAACTGGAGAAACATCTCTGCTCATAAGAATGAATATGATTATAACATGTGTGATTGACTAATCTGATAGTTCCATAGGTATACATTTGTGTCCACAGGAGATCAATTCCTTGAAACCATGAATGTTGAACTGTTTCTCTCAGTTTCACAGATAAAGTAGATGCAAACTTGAATATTCCTTCTCGTGAGATTACTGCATCTGAAAGGAACTCATGATCTGCATACTCCAGGTAGTGCATATTGTCATTAGATAAGATAAAAGTAAACACAATGAAACAAAACAGTGAAAGGAAATGAAGGATGGAAATACACCTTCCTTCCCCACCCCCCAGACTGGGAGAAGGGTAGTATATTCCCTATGAATAAGGTCTGTGAGTGAAAGGCACACATTCATGAAGAATTCTATTGCCATGTTTTGAGCTGTTGAATACCTGCACTATGGCCAGCACATGGATTTTTCCAGTGTTACTACAGGGGGTATTCACAACAACTCTGTCTGGTAAGAGTTATTGACCCTGTAATGTAGGTGAGGGAATTTGGGAGGTGTGGAGTTGAAATAACTGACCCATTGAATGCCTGGTAGAACTGGGATTTAAAATGTTGTCTCAGTTCAAAGCCCTTCTTTTTACCCATTACATTAATTACATGACATACCAATCTGGTTTATAATTAGAATTTTTCACAAGCCTCATTTTTGTAAAAAAGAACAATTATAAAAAGGGAAAAAAAGAAGGCATTCTGATAAGTGGATTCTTTTAAATGGTACTTAGAAATGATCATCTTACTGTCAGGCTCTAGTTTTTAATTTTCTATGAAGATCGCTTTTATTTATAACCAATTTGGCCCAACACACATTTCTCCAGTGACTATTGCCAAATGTTTGCAACACCACCCCCTCAGGATATTTGGTACTAAGATGCTTTGTTGTTCTTATTGTTTTAAATGATTAAATTAAAAATGTATCCCCAAAAGATCGGGACTCTGAAACATAACTATTTTGTTAGTTTCAGCATAGAAATGAGCCTGTGGGGAAAGGAAGAGGTCAGATTAATATAATTGTGGTGACCCCCAACATCTCCACAGACCTAGGAATGGGGGTTTGGGCAGCGTGCAGCCTGCCTGAAAAGGCCTTCCTGCTTTGAGGAAAGCAAAAGCAGTAGGGCCTGGGGAAAGAGAGTAATATTAAAAGAAGTTGGAGAAAATGAGTTGCAGGAAAAGAAGGAAAGGTTGTAATGATTACTTTTTAATGATTCAAAGCCATTGGGAACTTTGCAGTGTTGAAGAAAGATATGGCTCATATAACATGTCACATGGAGATGTCATTCAGTGTATAAATTATCTGAGATGCCTGTCAATGCCCCACAAAGTTTTCATTCTAATAATCATGAATTACTTTTGTTTTCTTTCTGATTGTCTGAGATTAACTGATATTTAACTGGATTAATCAGTAACTACAGAAACATTTAATCAATACATGCATATGTACAACCTGAAAGATACAGAAGGCCAGTAGAAACAGAGAGGGACAAAAGTAACAAGAAACACACAGGGTTTGGAAAATGATTGAGCAGAGTGCTTGTAGTACATTTAAGGAATACTGAAGAAGATTTGGGGTTTTCAAATCTGTGCAATTGACAGAATAACATAATAAGAAATAGGGTGAAACAATCTTCAAAGAAAGGATAGTGAACTCAGTTTTGGACGTACTGAATATTTTTTCCCATAATTGGATTATTCTCTGATAACCATCCAACAATTGAGAGAGACAACACAGACAAAAGGTTAGCTTTTAGGTGCCATATGAATAGAAGTTGTTTTTGAGATTTTGAAAGTTTAAGCAATCCCCAGGAGAAGAGATGCGAAAAGGAATTTTAGGAATTACATATACATGACAAGAATGGGAGTAAAGAGAAATCAAGGAAAGAAAGTTCAAGGAGACAGGAATAGAACCATGATGAATCATATCATGATAAAAACCAAGGAGAGAATTTGAGGTAGAAGAGGATGCTGTAGTTTTCTGTTGTTGCAAGAAAATTTATCATGATCTCTAGTAGCATAGGTAAGAATTTATTATTCTCTTCCGTTATGTCAGTTATCATTTTGATATGGTCTTTACCCAGATAAAAATCAAGTTGTCACAGACTGCATTTCTTTTTAGAGTCCCCAGAGAAGAATTTGTTTCCTAGCTCCTAAGTGTTGATGACAGAATTCACTGCTTGCATCCCTTGGCTCGTGGGTTCTTCTCCTGAGAAAAGAATTCAAGCCAGCCACTCTGGGTTGAATTCATATTACACTCCAATTCATGTCACATTTCAAATTTCAAATGTATTCTTCTCTTCATCTTTCTCCTCCTACCACTCTTCTTCTTTATCTTCCTTTTCCTCCTCTTCATCCTTGTCCTTTCTTTCTTCTTTTTCTTCCACATCTTTCTGGTAAATTCTTGTCTTTAAGTTTAATTAGATTGTAATCTTCTGGTTTATTTCTGAGACTCTTCCTTACTAATAGTCCATGATCTTAATCCCATCTGCCTGGTCCCTTTTGCTTTAAAACATAACATATTCACAGGACTCAGATATTCATACTTGAATATATTTGGGGAAGAGTCTTTATTTTTTCCACAGCAGAGAATAAACCATTATTTTCATGTCATATAAAGGCCAAATAAGATAAGAAATAAGAAAATGATTTAAGATTTGGCAATTAGGATGCTGTTCATAGTTGCTCTTTGAAAATGAAAGCAATGAGAATATGAGATAGTTTTCTGGGATGAAAAGATGATGTGGGCAGACAATAAGTAGAAGCAATCATGTGAGAGGTAGAGATATGTGGTTGTTGTTATGTGAGGTAATGTATATAAAATACTCAATGCAGTGACTTTAAGGTTGCCAGAACCTTGTTCATAAAGTACGGACAACACTCTCCAAAAGTTTGATGATTATTTTAGTCCATTTTCTGTTTCTGTGATGAAATACAAGAGATTGGCACTTACGAAGAGATACAGTCAGTTCAAGACAGTGGTATCATTTCTGATAAGAACCATTAGTAAAGGCATCATGATGTTGGGAACATATGAAGAAGAAATCACTGGGGCAGAAAGAATCCAGAAAGTACCTCAGGGGATCAGGCTCAGATATTTGCAACTTGTTCTCATGAGACCTAACTCAGAGATACCAGGAGAACTATGTTAATTCCTTCTGAGAGCAATTCCTTAATGAACTAGGATTTTCTAGGACTGGTTTCATTTCTTTTTCTTCTAAAACAATATTTTGTTTTATTTTAAAGGTGATGTGCAAAGGGTTTACAGTTACGTAATTAAGGTAATGAGTACATTTCTTGTCAAACATTGATACCCCCTCCTCAGTTTTCTCCCACTTACCCTCCCCCAACCCCGACTTCTCTTGCTACCACCCCAGGTTGTAAAGTTCATCTTTTCAATGTTCCTACTACTTCATTATCACATAGGGGACAAAACACTCCACATGAGAATCTCCAGATGAGCTATTGGGAACAGTTACCAATCATTCAACTATAAACAGTGACAAAGTGGAGAGTAAAAGACTTCATATTTGAAGAGTAAAAGGGAATCTCTGGAAAAATAGAAAAATGTGCATGTGTAAACACACACACACATATGTTTGTGTAACCAAAAATAGCTAATAGAGAATATTCAGGAAAGGAATATGTATGGACTCAAATCAAATGGAAGGATTTCTTTTAAAAAATTATAAGTGACTTTTTACCTTTAATGCAAAAAGGAAAACAGGCAGGAACTATCATGTGAAAGTCACAACTGAGAACAAGTAAATATGATTATGTCAGAGATACCTTAATAGTTCTTGAAGAGGAATTGTGGTTCTGTGCTTAAGGCCTTAACGTTATGGTGTACGGGACACACAGCTTGAGCTTTAGCTGTAAAATATTAGCACTTAATTTTTGTTTTTGTAAATTTGGCTGCATTTTTTTCCTGCTTTTCCATTGCATGGCTGGAAGAAGGTAGCTAATTTGCATCTCCCAAGTTTTCAGTTTTTCTATTCAGAATCCAGTCAGACTCACTAATGTTTCTAAAGTCTTAGAAAGAAATAATTTCACCAGATATCTTGGTTCAGATATCCTATTTTGGTTAACTAAACCATGACTGAGAGGAACCCCAAAGCTGGGAGAAATTCTGAAGACATTTCTTAAGGAAGAATTTAGTAGGTACATTGTGTGGTGAGATACTGATAGAGTAGCTCTAATCAGCAGAATGAAACCAGAAGCACGGAATCAAGAGTGGATGAATGGCTGGTGAGATTGTTACTGGAGCTGGGGTTCAGAGGTTTATATTAAAGTACCTGTGAACTAGTAAGTGAAAGAAACCAAGATAGGCTGTCCATAAAAGGACTATTTCTAAGTTCTATTAATTATATACATATGTATATATATTATTGTAAAGATACTGTACAGAGGGGTGACAGTTACATGAATAAGGGAATGAGTATATTTCCTATCAAGCATTGTTACCCCCTCTTCTATTTTTTCCCCTATAATCCCTTTCCTCCTCACCAACCCAACTCTTCCCTCCCCCACCCCAAAGTTGTAAAGTTCGTTTTCAACAGTGTCTTGTACATTTCATTGTTGCAAAGGGTCAACCTGTATCCTTATTTCAGAATTTTGTTATTTCTCTCCCCTCCCCAAATTAGAAAAACTGTATATAGAAGATGCAGGGCATTGGAATCAAATACAGCGAAAACAGGGGTTATACCATGGGGGAAGAACATACAAAAGAAACAAAAAAAAATCATATAGTAAATTAAAAACAACAGCGACAAACATAAAACCTCTGTGTTCCTGTCTTGGGGTTCATTTTGCTTAGCATCATCTCATATGGTCCTATGTACATAGCCTTTGACCTTTTCTGCTTGTCTGGTAAGATTATCCTATACGTATACTAGTTATTACAAATAAGGGAAACCATGGGACCTATATTTCTTTGGGTTTGGCTTAATTCACTTTATATAATTTTTTCCAAGTCTTTTCATTTCCTAACAAATGGGGGTGGTGTTATTCTTTCTGATGGAGACAGAATTCCTCTGTGTGTGTGTGTGTGTGTGTGTGTGTGTGTGTGTGCATTTCTCTTTCTTGATCCATTCATCTACTGAGGAGCATCTGGGTTGGTTCCATATCTTAGCTGTGATGAATAAGGCTGTGATAAACATAGCTGTACTGGTAGCTTTAGTGTGGCCTTGTTTGTGATTGTTTGGGTAAATGCCCAAAAGTGGGATTGCTGGGTCATAGGGGAGCTTTATGTGGAGGTTAATATTTTTAAGAAAAGGGAAAGCAGGAATTTGAGGAACACTGAAAAGGAAAGTCAACCATTTAGATCCAGGCCTTGGGCTAGCCTGTTGGTCACCCTCCATTATCAGAGCCAAGCTCTTCTCTCTTAAGGTGGGCAGTGCTCACACAGGAGGGAGATTCCAGGCAGAATTGGACTGTGTCCGCTAAATTCACAAATTCCAAACAGATTAAAATAATGATGTGGATTTGCCTAGTGAATTCAAGTGAACATGATTATTGTCATTGTACAGAGACTAACTTTCTGAAGCTGAATTGCCTATGTTTGCTTTCTAGGCCTAAGTTGTAGAGTTCTGCAAATGGTATTCAAAAGGCAACTCCAAAACACATCAATCCTTAACTCAGTCATATAAACAAGATTAACTGAAGGCACGTGTACTTTGCACAATTAGTGTGCTCCATTTTCATGGAGAGAGCATATCAGATCTATGTGAACATTGAGGGCCTAGCACTGTGGGTATACCTTTTATTTGCTCCTCTTTAGAAGTAGTCACAAATGGCTCGAGACCCTTCCATGAATAAGGGGCAGGGAAGAAGCTCTCTCATTTTAGAAGTAATATCACTGAAATATTTATGACGAGTTTCAAATCACTGGGAATATTAGTTCTTAATGAGAACATCAATAGGCCTACAGCTAGAATGAGGTGAAAGCTACTGCTAGTCTTCCAATGCATCAGCTTAAATGGTCCCACTGATACAAACCCACACTAGACTTTCTTTGTTACACATTACCAAGAAGAAGAAATAAATCTCAGCATGAGGCCTGCTGGAGCAAAATAATTCTCCTCAATGGTGTCTCTGCCACCTTAAATTTCCTCTTTTCCCTGAGAGTCTTCTATATCAACTTACAGTGACTGTCTTTGACTGCAAAGTCAAAAATTTAATGAATTTAGCTTCCTTTCATAGAAAATTTCTCAAGTGGAAACTTTCATGCCTAACATTTTACCCTCAATTGCAAAAGACATTGCTTAGCACTGTTGCAATCATCTATGAATTCAAAGCCAATGTAAAATCAAGTTCTATCTGATTATAGGTATGTTATTAAGTGTATGTAGTTTATCTTTGGTTGATAAGACTCTTCCCCATTAAACAGTCTTATCTGTTATTTTTCTTTTCATATTGACTAAAATTTCATTTAAAGAAGCTCATGCAATTAACATTTCTTAAAGTCAAAGTCTTCATACGTCCCTCTTCTTTTGACATTTTCTAGGGAAGTGCTATCCCACACATCTTTCTGTGACAAGGGAAATATTCTAAATCTGTATTATCTGCCACAATAACTATGTTTGGCTACTGAGCTTGAAATGCGACTACTATATCTGAGGAACTGAATTTCAATTTTGTCTTGTGTGTGTGTGTGTGTGTGTGTGTATGTGTGTGCATGTGTGAGTGTGTAGGTATCCTGGGGCATGAAGTCAGTGCCCATGCTCTGTCCTTGAGCTTTTGTTCAAGACCAGTACTTTACTCCTTGGGCTACCACTCCACTTATGAGTTTTTGGTATATTTTAGTGAAAGTAAGAGTCTCATAGACTTTCTTACTTGGGCTGACTTGATCCTCAGATCTGTAGCTAGGATTACAGGTGTGAGCCACTGGCAGCCAGTTACTTTGTCTCCTTTCGATTAATTAAACTTAAGAAAATGGTTACATTTGGCTATTCAAAACTTAAAATCTGGCTAGTGTGATTGGAAAATGAAGTTTCAAATTTAATTTTAGTAAGCTTAAGTTCAGTTGCTATGTGTGAGTCACACCTACCACGTTGGGTAGCATGGACAATATTTTCACTACCATGGAAAGGTCTATTCGATAGGAAAGTTCAAGAAGTTGTAAAATTATTTAGGCATAAGGAAAAACTTCTCTCTAACCTTCAATAAGATTGTATAAAGAATAAAATCAAGTTGATGAAAACATCATTAGGAATAATGAAAAGAATCTAGTATTTAGATAAAGCAAGATATTTCTCAGGAAGTTTGTAAGTAATGGATCAGTTCATAATATAATTCTGATTTTTCAGGGCACAGTAATTAGGATAAAACTCTCCTGAGTTGACATGGATTTTACAGTGCATATGTGCGTCAGGTCTTCAAGAAAACTTGGTATTCAAGCTCACTGGAGTCAGTCTGACTAATCTGTTTATTGCCCAGGAAACATGGTTTTCTCTCTGAAGATGGCTAGAATGTACTTGTCACCATCTGGAAAAGGAAGTTTGAATGAAATAAGGGGTGACTGTGGCTTCTGACGTGGTTATGTGGACCTATAGATTAGATCCAATCATTGTTTTAGTTATATAATGGCACTGTGTGCTCTGCTGCTGTATTAAAAATCAGTATCTGGAGAGAGTGGACATCCTTGTCTTGTTCCTGAGTTAAGAGGAAATGGCTTTAGTTTTTCACCATTAAGTATAATGCTGGCTGTAGGTTTGTCATATGCAGCCTTTATTGTATTGAGGAATGTTCCATGGATTCCTAATTTTTCCAAAACCTTCATCATAAAGGGGTGTTGGATCTTGTCGAATGCTTTTTCTGCATCTATTGAGATAACCATGTGGTTCTTATTCTTGCTCCTGTTGATGTGATGAATAATAATAATT